>NW_027315857.1:1515895-1608395 GCF_026437365.1 Eucyclogobius newberryi | reverse complement strand
TCTGTGTGGTCTGTGTGGTCAGTGTGGTCAGTGTGGTCAGTGTGGTCTGTGTGGTCAGTGTGGTCAGTGTGGTCTGTGTGGTCTGTGTGGTCTGTGTGGTCTGTGTCTGTGTGGTCAGTGTGGTCTGTGTGGACTCTGGACGTGTCAAGTTTGTGCTCATAGCGGACACTTTGATTTCAAATATGTGACTTTAACACACAAACAAATGACATAAATTCAAGTTTTATGCAAAGACATTTGTGACTCGCCGGTTACCCCCCACGAGTCCGAAGGTTCACAAGTCCGAAGGTTTTTAAGGTTCACTGGTCCGAAGGTTCACTGGTCCGAAGGTTCCTCATAGGCTAAAGTGAAGGTGCATAGAAGCATCGGGATGTAGTCAGTCTGTAAAATGCGCACAAAGCACGACGACACGCACTGGGGCTCGTCACGTTTAGTGCATCAGCTGCTCACAAGAGGCACCGCAAGTTGTACTGTGTATGTGAAAATAACGGAACATAAGGGAACATCTCAAATCCTCCACTCTATTCCTTTATTTGATCATAAGTATAGAAATACACGTGATCCGATCACCGTAGGATTGGTAATCAAAAAGGAAATTCAGCTTTTGAAGACTGAAGTGTCTATTTTGACGCGGCGCGGCAGCCAAAACTGCTGGGCTCTTTGACCGCGCCTACTGGAAAACAGTTTAATCCCGGAGTTAATTCATTCATTAATAATACAATAAGGAGCTCAGGCTATGCACAGAAACAAGTCGGTTATGGAAAATACGTGAGTTTAATCATAAAAAGTGCATCAACACTAGAAAAGTCTTAAAAGCCAGTGTGTGGGGCAAAGGGAGGCGAGGAGAGCTGCTGCACGGACACACAGCTTCGGACCAGTGAACCGTCGGACTAGTGGGCAGCCACCGACTCACCACCCGAAAAACCGCCACAAGTCTGGCCGGACCAAACAGAGTTCTAGCTTTTTTCCCCCAAATTTGTGATATTCGTTTTTTTGCATTATGTGAAAGTTGAAGTTATAAAGGAGCCCCTCCCCCTCCGTGCTTCAGATAACAGTATTCGTTACCTTTAAAGTACACATTAAGCTGTTAAAAATGGGTAGTTTTCGAGCTCCGCAGGGGGCGTTACCTTTTTTCAGCAGCGCAATGTGATCTTTTTCCACCAATCAGCTGCGAAGCACATGGCTACAGCTACGTGTTCTCCTCAGAGACATTATTCATTTCTCCAGAGCTTATGATTCCCTGGACTACATTGCAATGGAATTGAGGTACTTTTACTCTAAAGTATTGCTTTAACGCTGTGTTTTAAGGTGGTTTCGTGATTTTCGTCACTTTTGCCTCGGGCACCGGAGCAGAGACGGAGCTATGCTAAGCTAACATGCTGCTTCAGCGCACTCTGCATAATAAATACGGGCTTGAATTTAATGTGACCACTTGCTGAATATTTAGCATCACAAACTCTCTTGGGATGGTGTAATGTCTGTAGCAGCACCGAGCGATGCGCGCGGGCAGCACAGAGCGACAGAAATTTTTTGGGTGTCCCACTGCCATCCTCAAACCTCAGCCCAGCGAGAACACTGTACCTTATATTTCATTATGTACATATCATGCCAAGTGTTCAATGTTTTGTTGTTTGTGTTGTACTGAATCACCAGTGAATTATGTTTATCGACAAATGGCAATAAACCCTATTCTGATTCTGATTCTTTGATGCTACATAGGGCCTTTTGTAATCCAAGAATTAGTCAATTTTGATATAGTAACTTCTAATTCTGATTCAAGTCCAGTGCACATCAATAACAACACTCCTCTTGAGTCTTGAGTGACAGCTGTAGGGGGAGGTGGTGTCAGTATGACAGGGGGGAGGGCTTATCTCAATGAGATGCAAATGAGCCCCGCCCCCCACTCCGGTGAGAAACTTTGAGCCCCGTTTTCTCAGTGAAAGGTTTTGAGAGTTGTTTACATTCAAATGACCACAACTTACTCAAATAAAATCAGATGTGCATGAGTGAGACATCATTGTATAGCTTTGAATTCAATCTTTCAGAATCTCAAAATGTCTCCGGGTCGACTGGTAACTGGTTTTCATTCGGCCGGTCACATTTAACATGTTCCCATCCACCTATTTCCCCCTGTGCACAAAGGTTGGACCCAAATGGCATTGCTTATTAAAGAGGATCTTATGTTCCACATGTGAGTGTGATGCATCATTAGAAAGCTTCTAGTTTCTGCAGATGTGCACATGTTACACTGTCAGGGCTTCAGAACTTACACTACAGAGGCCCAAACATAAACAAAACATCCTTTTTTAGTTTCGCCTGAATATTGTCAATTTGTAATGGTCCTGAGCATGACATACTTCATTGTGTGCATATGCTGTTCACTGCACATGCTGTTGTCATGACAACAACTGTGTAAAGTTTCAGATCTCTAGGAACAAGTGATCCACATATGTGCCAACTGTGCCAAACTGTTTTATTACAATTTTAGCTCCTCTATGATCATAAAACATACATTTTGATGTTTTGTAGGCCACTAATAGCAATTATAACTGCTAAAAACAATGTATGTGAAAATGTGTAAATTGAGTTTACCCATGAATTTCCCATATAGAGGTGATAAAAATAAATAATAATATTTTTATTTTATTTTTGTATTGGTATAATAATACATATATCTATAACAGAATGCGCGTCCAAAAGGCTAATAAAATGAGAAAACATGATGCGTAAAATCTAGTCGCCTCCTGCCCAAAAATCTAGGCTCTGACTGTCTTTACGCACGAGAATAGAGACAATTCTGTGTGAATAAGGCCTTAGTCCCACCCCACATTCTAAAGCTATTCTTATTGGCTAGAATAATATGTCAATCAAAGTCTTCTACATCACCGTTAGCTCGCACATTCTCAATGTAAACAGAGGAACCTGGTGCGTCGGAAGCGGCGCATTTTTTTTTTTTTTTGCGGAGGCTGTAAAAATTGACAGATGGTCTCATTCTGTAGGTAACAGTCTGAAGAAAAGATCGATGCCAAACACCATCTTATAAGTCAAACAGGTCATTTGTTATGGACGGAGAAATGCAGAGCAAATCTGTGCATGGGAAAAAATCAACTGTGAACTTTTAATTTCTTCAAATGAAAAAAAAAAATGAATTTCAAAACAGTTTAAAATCATACCAGTATTTAAAATTGTACATTCGATTCAGCAAATCTTTCTTTGACCCACTGCTTCTGTACTACTTGAGTTTTAAGATAAATGTGTTACTAATACCAGCAGAGACGCAAGAACCTTTGGTGCGCTGAGGAGTGAAGCATTCTGGAGAAGGTGTGGACGTTAAAAACACAGAGAAGCAAAAGAAAACACAACTGCAGGGGAGGAAGCGTTGTTGCATGTTATAAAACAAATACCAAAGTTAAAGTACAAAGTCATACAGAACCTGCAGTACTTTGGATACTTTGGTCAGAAAAACCTGCAGATCCTTTTCAGCTCAAGAAGAAGAATCTGCTCCAAAGGTTTGAGAAAAGACGATGACATTTTACATTTGGAGGTGATCTAATCTATTCAAATCTTCTTCTTTCTATCATTTGTTATAAAAAAGTAAGTGAAATTTCTAACCCGGAAACTCAAAACTGTGACTTAGGCCAAACATATGAAATATATTATGAATACTGTTTGTTGCATTGAAATGCACAAACATGAAAACACTGGAGCATATTGTGGCACACTTTGAATACCTTTGGACTCTATATTTAATATGCAGTGTAGAATCATATGTACTTTACCCACTGTATGGCACCAAAGAACATGTGGTTAAAGGGTGAGAAACAGAAGTGTAGTGAACAAAAAGAGATCTCGTGTCCCACAACATTTAAAAAGAGATCAATGGTTGAGAATCTAAAGAGCAAAACTGACGCGGGGGAAAAAAGAGTAAACTCTTGTACAATATAATACCACAAGAAAGAGAATGTTCTGTAAAAACACAAAGGACTTTGTTTTCTTACAGAGCCTGAAATGAAAGTGAAGTACATTAAAAAAAAATCTGGTTGATGTGTTTTTTAAGAAGATAAATCCTGTAGAAAACACACATTAGATTCAAAACACACGTTAGAGTCCCAGCACACGTTAAGAGTCCCAGCACACGTTAAGAGTCCCAGCACACGTTAAGAGTCCCAGCACACGTTAAGAGTCCCAGCACACGTTAGATTCCCAGCACACGTTAAGAGTCCCAGCACACGTTAAGAGTCCCAGCACACGTTAGAGTCCCAGCACACGTTAGAGTCCCAGCACACGTTAGAGTCCCAGCACACGTTAGATTCAAAACACACGTTAGAGTCCCAGCACACGTTAAAGTCCCAGCACACGTTAGAGTCCCAGCACACGTTAGATTCAAAACACACGTTAGAGTCCCAGCACACGTTAGAGTCCCAGCACACGTTAGAGTCCCAGCACACGTTAGAGTCCCAGCACACGCTAGATTCGAAACACACGTTAGAGTCCCAGCACACGTTAGAGTCCCAGCACACGTTAGAGTCCCAGCACACGTTAGAGTCCCAGCACACGTTAGAGTCCCAGCACACGTTAGAGTCCCAGCACACGTTAGATTCAAAACACACGTTAGAGTCCCAGCACACGTTAGAGTCCCAGCACACGTTAGATTCAAAACACACGTTAGAGTCCCAGCACACGTTAAAGTCCCAGCACACGTTAGAGTCCCAGCACACGTTAGAGTCCCAGCACACGTTAGAGTCCCAGCACACGTTAGAGTCCCAGCACACGTTAAGAGTCCCAGCACACGTTAAAGTCCCAGCACACGTTAAAGTCCCAGCACACGTTAAGAGTCCCAGCACACGTTAAGAGTCCCAGCACACGTTAAGAGTCCCAGCACACGTTAAGAGTCCCAGCACACGTTAGATTCCCAGCACACGTTAAGAGTCCCAGCACACGTTAAGAGTCCCAGCACACGTTAGAGTCCCAGCACACGTTAGAGTCCCAGCACACGTTAGAGTCCCAGCACACGTTAGATTCAAAACACACGTTAGAGTCCCAGCACACGTTAAAGTCCCAGCACACGTTAGAGTCCCAGCACACGTTAGATTCAAAACACACGTTAGAGTCCCAGCACACGTTAGAGTCCCAGCACACGTTAGAGTCCCAGCACACGTTAGAGTCCCAGCACACGCTAGATTCGAAACACACGTTAGAGTCCCAGCACACGTTAGAGTCCCAGCACACGTTAGAGTCCCAGCACACGTTAGAGTCCCAGCACACGTTAGAGTCCCAGCACACGTTAGAGTCCCAGCACACGTTAGATTCAAAACACACGTTAGAGTCCCAGCACACGCTAGAGTCCCAGCACACGTTAGATTCAAAACACACGTTAGAGTCCCAGCACACGTTAAAGTCCCAGCACACGTTAGAGTCCCAGCACACGTTAGAGTCCCAGCACACGTTAGAGTCCCAGCACACGTTAGAGTCCCAGCACACGTTAGAGTCCCAGCACACGTTAAGAGTCCCAGCACACGTTAAAGTCCCAGCACACGTTAAAGTCCCAGCACACGTTAAGAGTCCCAGCACACGTTAAGAGTCCCAGCACACGTTAAAGTCCCAGCACACGTTAAAGTCCCAGCACACGTTAAGCGTCCCAGCACACGTTAGAGTCCCAGCACACGTTAGAGTCCCAGCACACGTTAGAGTCCCAGCACACGTTAGAGTCCCAGCACACGTTAAGAGTCCCAGCACACGTTAAAGTCCCAGCACACGTTAAAGTCCCAGCACACGTTAGAGTCCCAGCACACGTTAGAGTCCCAGCACACTGCGGTACAAACAGGTTCAAAGCACATTATTCTGAACTGAAAACATGAGTCAGTCTGAAATGTGGCTTTTGGAGCACTTTTTGATACCACTTTATAATAACGTGTAACCGTGTAAACACTTTACAGCCTTTATCAGCATGAACAGACACTTAAGTGACTCCACAAGTAGAAGCAGAAGTGACACCATTGAGTTTAAAATTGTTCATTATCTGAAGAATGTTGCTGAGCCTGAAATTCATTGTTTCAAACTCGGTTATTTTTTACCAAAAATGTTTTGTGTTTTATTTCATAACATTGAACATATCTTTTACATTTATTGCACACAGACGTGTGCAGTTTGCAGAAAGCGTACAGATATGGGAACAAATCAATCTAAAAGTGATGTGTCCATCCCAGAGACGCCTGTCACGTCCCGGAGACGCCTGTCACGTCCCGGAGACGCCTGTCACGTCCCGGAGACGACTGTCACGTCCCGGAGACGCCTGTCACGTTGCAATGTCACATAAATATGGGAAGGAGTGTCTGGAATGCTGCCAATGTGTCCGATAAGTTTGGATTTGGCTAGGTGTTTTTATTTTTATTTAGTTAATTTGATTGTATTTGTGTTTCTGTCATTTCTTTGTGATTTTATTGTTTTTTCCTGCTGTGAAGCACTTTGAACTGCCTTGTGTATGAAATGTGCGACACAAATAAACTTGCCTTGCCTTATTGTCACTCGGTTCATGTTTTGTGTGCAAACAACATGATTTGTGCGCGTAGGTCATGTTAACGGCTTTAACTGTCACCTACACCACATGTTCACGTTTACGCTGCATGTTCACGTTTACGCTGCATGTTCATGTTTACGCCGCATGTTCACGTTTACGCCGCATGCTCACGTTTACGCCGCATGTTCACGTTTACGCCGCATGTTCACGTTTACGCCGCATGTTCACGTTTACGCCGCATGTTCACGTTTACGCCGCATGTTCACGTTTACGCCGCATGTTCACGTTTACGCCGCATGTTCACGTTTACGCCGCATGTTCACGTTTACGCCATATGTTCACGTTTACGCCAAGTGTTCACGTTTACGCCGCATGTTCACGTTTACGCCGCATGTTCACGTTTACGCCGCATGTTCACTTTTACGCCACATGTTCACGTTTACGCCAAGTGTTCACGTTTAGCCGCATGTTCACGTTTACGCTGCATGTTCACGTTTACGCCGCATGTTCACGTTTACGCCGCATGTTCACGTTTACGCCACATGTTCACGTTTACGCCGCATGTTCACGTTTACACCTCATGTTCACGTTTACACCGCATGTTCATGTTTACACCGCATGTTCATGTTTACACCTCATGTTCACGTAAACGCTGCATGATCACGTTTACGCCACATGTTCACGTTTACGCCGCATGTTTACGTTTACGCCGCGTGTTCACGTTTACACCTCATGTTAACGTTTACGCCGCATGTTCACGTTTACGCCAAGTGTTCACGTTTACGCCACATGTTCACGTTTACGCCACGTGTTCACGTTTACGCCACATGTTCACGTTTACGCCACATGTTCACGCCGCATGTTCACGCCGCATGTTCATGCCGCATGTTCACGTTTACGCCCCATGTTCACGTTTAAGCCGCATGCTCACGTTTAAACCGCATGTTCACGTTTACGCCACATGTTCACGTTTAAACCGCATGTTCACGTTTACGCCACATGTTCACGTTTACGCCACATGTTCACGTTTACGCCACATGTTCACGTTTACGCCGCATGCTCACGTTTACGCCGCATGTTCACGCCGCATGTTCACGCCGTATGTTCACGCCGCATGTTCACGTTTACGCCCCATGTTAACGTTTACGCCCCATGTTAACGTTTACGCCGCATGCTCACGTTTACGCCACATGTTCACGTTTACGCCGCATGTACACGTTTACGCCGCATGTACACGTTTACACCGCATGTTCACGTTTACGCCAAGTGTTCACGTTTACGCCACATGTTCACGTTTACGCCACATGATCACGTTTACGCCGGATGTTCACGTTTACGCCGCATGTTCACGTTTACACCTCATGTTAACGTTTACGCCGCATGTTCACGTTTACGCCAAGTGTTCACGTTTACGCCACATGTTCACGTTTACGCCACATGTTCACGTTTACGCCACATGTTCACGTTTACGCCACATGTTCACGCCGCATGTTCACGCCGCATGTTCACGCCGCATGTTCACGTTTACGCCCCATGTTAACGTTTACGCCCCATGTTCACGTTTACGCCACATGTTCACGTTTACGCCGCATGTTCACGTTTACACCTCATGTTCACGTTTACACCTCATGTTCATGTTTACACCTCATGTTCACGTAAACGCTGCATGATCACGTTTACGCCACATGTTCACGTTTACGCCGCATGTTTACGTTTACGCCGCGTGTACACGTTTACGCCGCGTGTTTATGTTTACGCCGCGTGTTCACGTTTAGCCGCATGTTCACGTTTACACCTCATGTTCACGTTTACGCCACATGTTCACGTTTACACCGCAGGTTCATGTTTACACCGCATGTTCATGTTTACACCTCATGTTCACGTAAACGCTGCATGATCACGTTTACGCCGCGTATTCACGTTTACGCCAAGTGTTCACGTTTAGCCGCATGTTCACGTTTACGCCAAATGTTCACGTTTACGCCACATGATCCCGTTACGCCACATGTTCACGTTCACGCCGCATGTTCACGTTTACGCCGCATGTTCACGTTTACGCCGCATGTTCACGTTTACGCCAAGTGTTCGCGTTTACGCCGCATGTTCACGTTTACGCCGCATGTTCACGTTTACGCCGCACGTTCACGTTTACACCGCATGTTCACGTTTACGCCAAGTGTTCACGTTTACGCCGCATGTTCACGTTTACGCCGCATGTTCACGTTTACGCTGCGTGTTTACGTTTACGCCGCGTGTTCACGTTTACGCCGCATGTTCAGGTTTACGCCGCATGTTCACGTTTACGCCACATGTTCACGTTTACGCCAAGTGTTCACGTTTAGCCGCATGTTCACGTTTACGCCACATGATCACGTTTACGCCACATGTTCACGTTTACGCCGCATGTTCACGTTTACACCTCATGTTAACATTTACGCCGCATGTTCACGTTTACGCCAAGTGTTCACGTTTACGCCACATGTTCACGTTTACGCCACGTGTTCACGTTTACGCCACATGTTCACGTTTACGCCATATGTTCACGTTTACGCCACATGTTCACGTTTACGCCAAGTGTTCACGTTTACGCCGCATGTTCACGTTTATGCCAAGTGTTCACGTTTACGCCGCATGTTCACGTTTACGCCGCATGTTCACGTTTACGCCGCGTGTTTACGTTTACGCCGCGTGTTCACGTTTACGCCGCATGTTCAGGTTTACGCCGCATGTTCACGTTTACGCCACATGTTCACGTTTACGCCAAGTGTTCACGTTTAGCCGCATGTTCACGTTTAAGCCACATGATCACGTTTACGCCGCATGTTCACGTTTACGCCGCATGTTCACGTTTACACCTCATGTTAACGTTTACGCCGCATGTTCACGTTTACGCCAAGTGTTCACGTTTACGGCACATGTTCACGTTTACGCCACGTGTTCACGTTTACGCCACATGTTCACGTTTACGCCACATGTTCACGTTTACGCCACATGTTCACGTTTACGCCACATGTTCACGTTTACGCCATATGTTCATGTTTACGCCGCATGTTCACGCCGCATGTTCACGCCGCATGTTCACGTTTACGTCCCATGTTAACGTTTACGCCCCATGTTCACGTTTAAGCCGCATGCTCACGTTTACGCCACATGTTCACGTTTAAACCGCATGTTCACGTTTACGCCACATGTTCACGTTTACGCCACATGTTCACGTTTACGCCGCATGTTCACGTTTACGCCGCATGTTCACGACGCATGTTCACGACGCATGTTCACGCCGTATGTTCACGCCGCATGTTCACGTTTACGCCCCATGTTAACGTTTACGCCCCATGTTCACGTTTACGCCGCATGCTCACGTTTACGCCACATGTTCACGTTTACGCCGCAT
This sequence comes from Eucyclogobius newberryi, assembly GCF_026437365.1. Taxonomy (NCBI): domain Eukaryota; kingdom Metazoa; phylum Chordata; class Actinopteri; order Gobiiformes; family Gobiidae; genus Eucyclogobius; species Eucyclogobius newberryi. The sequence goes on along the minus strand of NW_027315857.1, from coordinate 1,598,484 downwards.
GTTCACGTTTACACCGCATGTTCACGTTTACGCCGCGTATTCACGTTTATGCCGCGTATTCACGTTTACGCCAAGTGTTCACGTTTAGCCGCATGTTCACGTTTACGCCACATGATCACGTTACGCCACATGTTCACGTTTACGCCGCATGTTCACGTTTACGCCGCATGTTCACGTTTACGCCACATGTTCACGTTTACGCCAAGTGTTCACGTTTAGCCGCATGTTCACGTTTACGCCACATGATCACGTTTACGCCGCATGTTCACGTTTACGCCGCATGTTCACGTTTACACCTCATGTTAACGTTTACGCCGCATGTTCACGTTTACACCGCATGTTCACGTTTACGCCCCATGTTAACGTTTACGCCCCATGTTCACGTTTACGCCACATGTTCACGTTTACGCCGCATGTTCACGTTTACACCTCATGTTCACGTTTACACCGCATGTTCATGTTTACACCTCATGTTCACGTAAACGCTGCATGTTAACGTTTACGCCGCGTGTACACGTTTACGCCGCGTGTTTATGTTTACGCCGCGTGTTCACGTTTAGCCGCATGTTCACGTTTACACCTCATGTTCACGTTTACGCCACATGTTCACGTTTACACCGCATGTTCATGTTTACACCGCATGTTCATGTTTACACCTCATGTTCACGTAAACGCTGCATGATCACGTTTACGCCGCGTATTCACGTTTACGCCAAGTGTTCACGTTTAGCCGCATGTTCACGTTTACGCCAAATGTTCACGTTTACGCCACATGATCCCGTTACGCCACATGTTCACGTTTACGCCGCATGTTCACGTTTACACCTCATGTTAACGTTTACACCTCATGTTAACGTTCACGCCGCATGTTCACGTTTACGCCGCATGTTCACGTTTACGCCGCATGTTCACGTTTACGCCAAGTGTTCGCGTTTACGCCGCATGTTCACGTTTACGCCGCATGTTCACGTTTACGCCGCACGTTCACGTTTACACCGCATGTTCACGTTTACGCCAAGTGTTCACGTTTACGCCGCATGTTCACGTTTACGCCGCATGTTCACGTTTACGCTGCGTGTTTACGTTTACGCCGCGTGTTCACGTTTACGCCGCATGTTCAGGTTTACGCCGCATGTTCACGTTTACGCCACATGTTCACGTTTACGCCAAGTGTTCACGTTTAGCCGCATGTTCACGTTTACGCCACATGATCACGTTTACGCCGCATGTTCACGTTTACGCCGCATGTTCACGTTTACACCTCATGTTAACGTTTACGCCGCATGTTCACGTTTACGCCAAGTGTTCACGTTTACGCCACATGTTCACGTTTACGCCACGTGTTCACATTTACGCCACATGTTCACGTTTACGCCATATGTTCACGTTTACGCCACATGTTCACGTTTACGCCAAGTGTTCACGTTTACGCCGCATGTTCACGTTTATGCCAAGTGTTCACGTTTACGCCGCATGTTCACGTTTACGCCGCATGTTCACGTTTACGCTGCGTGTTTACGTTTACGCCGCGTGTTCACGTTTACGCCGCATGTTCAGGTTTACGCCGCATGTTCACGTTTACGCCACATGTTCACGTTTACGCCAAGTGTTCACGTTTAGCCGCATGTTCACGTTTAAGCCACATGATCACGTTTACGCCGCATGTTCACGTTTACGCCGCATGTTCACGTTTACACCTCATGTTAACGTTTACGCCGCATGTTCACGTTTACGCCAAGTGTTCACGTTTACGGCACATGTTCACGTTTACGCCACGTGTTCACGTTTACGCCACATGTTCACGTTTACGCCATATGTTCACGTTTACGCCACATGTTCACGTTTACGCCACATGTTCACGTTTACGCCATATGTTCATGTTTACGCCGCATGTTCACGCCGCATGTTCACGCCGCATGTTCACGTTTACGTCCCATGTTAACGTTTACGCCCCATGTTCACGTTTAAGCCGCATGCTCACGTTTACGCCACATGTTCACGTTTAAACCGCATGTTCACGTTTACGCCACATGTTCACGTTTACGCCACATGTTCACGTTTACGCCACATGTTCACGTTTACGCCGCATGTTCACGTTTACGCCGCATGTTCACGACGCATGTTCACGCCGTATGTTCACGCCGCATGTTCACGTTTACGCCCCATGTTAACGTTTACGCCCCATGTTCACGTTTACGCCGCATGCTCACGTTTACGCCACATGTTCACGTTTACGCCGCATGTTCACGTTTACACCGCATGTTCACGTTTACGCCGCGTATTCACGTTTATGCCGCGTATTCACGTTTACGCCAAGTGTTCACGTTTAGCCGCATGTTCACGTTTACGCCACATGATCACGTTACGCCACATGTTCACGTTTACGCCGCATGTTCACGTTTACGCCGCATGTTCACGTTTACGCCACATGTTCACGTTTACGCCAAGTGTTCACGTTTAGCCGCATGTTCACGTTTACGCCACATGATCACGTTTACGCCGCATGTTCACGTTTACGCCGCATGTTCACGTTTACACCTCATGTTAACGTTTACGCCGCATGTTCACGTTTACACCGCATGTTCACGTTTACGCCAAGTGTTCACGTATACGGAGCATGTTCACGTTTACGCCACATGATCACGTTTACGCCACGTGTTCACGTTTACGCCACATGTTCACGTTTACGCCACGTGTTCACGTTTACGCCCCATGTTCACGTATACGCCGCATGCTCACGTTTACACCGCATGTTCACGTTTACGCCAAGTGTTCACGTTTACGGAGCATGTTCACGTTTATGCCACATGATCACGTTTACGCCACATGATCACGTTTACGCCACGTGTTTACGTTTACGCCACATGTTCACGTTTACGCCACATGTTCACGTTTACGCCACGTGTTCAGATTTACGCCACGTGTTCACGTTTACGCCACGTGTACACGTTTACGCCGCGTGTTTATGTTTACGTCGCGTGTTCACGTTTAGGTCTCATGATCACGTTTACGCCACGTGTTCATGTTTACGCCAAGTGTTCACGTTTAGCCGCATGTTCACGTTTACACCGCATGTTCACGTTTACGCCGCATGTTCACGTTTAGCCGCATGTTCACGTTTACACCGCATGTTCACGTTTACGCCAAGTGTTCACGTTTAGCCGCATGTTCACGTTTACACCGCATGTTCACGTTTACGCCAAGTGTTCACGTTTAGCCGCATGTTCATGTTTACACCTCATGTTCACGTAAACGCTGCATGATCACGTTTACACCACATGTTCACGTTTACGCCGCATGTTTACGTTTACGCCGCGTGTACACGTTTACGCCGCGTGTTTATGTTTACGCCGCGTGTTCACGTTTACGCCACGTGTACACGTTTACGCCGCGTGTTTATGTTTACGCCGCGTGTTCACGTTTACGCTGCATGTTCACGTTTACGCCGCATGTTCACGTTTACACCGCATGTTCATGTTTACACCGCATGTTCATGTTTACACCTCATGTTCACGTAAACGCTGCATGTTCACGTTTACGCCACATGTTCACATTTACGCCACGTGTTCACGTTTACGCCACGTGTACACATTTACGCCGCGTGTTTATCTTTACGCCGCGTGTTCACGTTTACGCCGCATGTTCACGTTTACACCGCATGTTCATGTTTACACCGCATGTTCATGTTTACACCTCATGTTCACGTAAACGCTGCATGATCACGTTTACGCCACATGTTCACGTTTACGCCGCATGTTTACGTTTACGCCGCGTGTACACGTTTACGCCGCGTGTTTATGTTTACGCCGCGTGTTCACGTTTACGCCACGTGTACACGTTTACGCCGCGTGTTTATGTTTACGCCGCGTGTTCACGTTTACGCCGCATGTTCACGTTTACACCGCATGTTCATGTTTACACCGCATGTTCATGTTTACACCTCATGTTCACGTAAACGCTGCATGTTCACGTTTACGCCACATGGTCATGTTTACGCCGCGCATTCACGTTTACGCCGCGTATTCACGTTCACGCCAAGTGTGCACGTTTAGCCGCATGTTCACGTTTACGCCAAATGATCACGTTTACGCCACATGTTCACGTTTACGCCACATGATCCCGTTACGCCACATGTTAACGTTCACGCCGCATGTTCATGTTTACACCTCATGTTCACGTAAACGCTGCATGTTCACGTTTACGCCACATGTTCACATTTACGCCACATGTTCACATTTACGCCACGTGTTCACGTTTACGCCACGTGTACACGTTTACGCCGCATGTTTATGTTTACGCCGCGTGTTCACGTTTACGCCGCATGTTCACGTTTACACCGCATGTTCACGTTTACATCGCATGTTCATGTTTACACCGCATGTTCATGTTTACACCTCATGTTCACGTAAACGCTGCATGATCACGTTTACGCCACATGTTCACGTTTACGCCGCATGTTTACGTTTACGCCGCGTGTACACTTTTACGCCGCGTGTTTATGTTTACGCCGCGTGTTCACGTTTACGCCACGTGTACACGTTTACGCCGCATGTTTATGTTTACGCCGCGTGTTCACGTTTACGCCGCATGTTCACGTTTACACCGCATGTTCATGTTTACACCGCATGTTCATGTTTACACCTCATGTTCACGTAAACGCTGCATGATCACGTTTACGCCGCATGTTCACGTTTATGCCAAGTGTTCACGTTTACGCCGCATGTTCACGTTTACGCTGCATGTTCACGTTTACGCTGCGTGTTTACGTTTACGCCGCGTGTTCACGTTTACGCCGCATGTTCAGGTTTACGCCGCATGTTCACGTTTACGCCGCATGTTCACGTTTACACCTCATGTTAACGTTTACGCCGCATGTTCACGTTTACGCCGCGTATTCACGTTTATGCCGCGTATTCACGTTTACGCCAAGTGTTCACGTTTAGCCGCATGTTCACGTTTACGCCACATGATCACGTTACGCCACATGTTCACGTTTACGCCACATGTTCACGTTTACGCCAAGTGTTCACGTTTACGCCGCATGTTCACGTTTACGCCGCATGTTCACGTTTACACCTCATGTTAACGTTTACGCCGCATGTTCACGTTTACACCGCATGTTCACGTTTACGCCAAGTGTTCACGTATACGGAGCATGTTCACGTTTACGCCACATGATCACGTTTACGCCACGTGTTCACGTTTACGCCACATGTTCACGTTTACGCCACGTGTTCACGTTTACGCCCCATGTTCACGTATACGCCGCATGCTCACGTTTACGCCACATGTTCACGTTTACGCCGCATGTTCACGTTTACACCGCATGTTCACGTTTACGCCAAGTGTTCACGTTTACGGAGCATGTTCACGTTTACGCCACATGTTCACGTTTACGCCACATGTTCACGTTTACGCCACGTGTTCAGATTTACGCCACGTGTTCACGTTTACGCCACGTGTACACGTTTACGCCGCGTGTTTATGTTTACGCCGCGTGTTCACGTTTAGGTCTCATGATCACGTTTACGCCACGTGTTCACGTTTACGCCAAGTGTTCACGTTTAGCCGCATGTTCACGTTTACACCGCATGTTCACGTTTACGCCGCATGTTCACGTTTAGCTGCATTTTCACGTTTACACCGCATGTTCACGTTTACGCCAAGTGTTCACGTTTAGCCGCATGTTCACGTTTACACCGCATGTTCATGTTTACACCGCATGTTCATGTTTACACCTCATGTTAACGTTTACGCCGCATGTTCATGTTTACACCTCATGTTCACGTAAACGCTGCATGTTCACGTTTACGCCACATGTTCACATTTACGCCACATGTTCACGTTTACGCCACGTGTACACATTTACGCCGCGTGTTTATGTTTACGCCGCATGTTCACGTTTACGCCGCATGTTCACGTTTACACCGCATGTTCATGTTTACACCGCATGTTCATGTTTACACCTCATGTTCACGTAAACGCTGCATGTTCACGTTTACGCCGCATGTTTACGTTTACGCCGCGTGTACACGTTTACGCCGCGTGTTTATGTTTACGCCGCGTGTTCACGTTTACGCCACGTGTACACGTTTACGCCGCGTGTTTATGTTTACGCCGCATGTTCACGTTTACACCGCATGTTCATGTTTACACCTCATGTTCATGTTTACACCGCATGTTCATGTTTACACCGCATGTTCATGTTTACACCTCATGTTCATGTTTACACCGCATGTTCATGTTTACACCTCATGTTCACGTAAACGCTGCATGTTCACGTTTACGCCACATGTTCACATTTACGCCACATGTTCACGTTTACGCCACGTGTACACATTTACGCCGCGTGTTTATGTTTACGCCGCATGTTCACGTTTACGCCGCATGTTCACGTTTACACCGCATGTTCATGTTTACACCGCATGTTCATGTTTACACCTCATGTTCACGTAAACGCTGCATGATCACGTTTACGCCACATGTTCACGTTTACGCCGCATGTTTACGTTTACGCCGCGTGTACACGTTTACGCCGCGTGTTTATGTTTACGCCGCGTGTTCACGTTTACACCGCATGTTCATGTTTACACCTCATGTTCATGTTTACACCGCATGTTCATGTTTACACCGCATGTTCATGTTTACACCTCATGTTCATGTTTACACCGCATGTTCATGTTTACACCTCATGTTCACGTAAACGCTGCATGTTCACGTTTACGCCACATGGTCATGTTTACGCCGCGTATTCACGTTTACGCAGCGTATTCACGTTTACGCCAAGTGTTCACGTTTAGCTGCATGTTCACGTTTACGCCAAATGATCACGTTTACGCCACATGTTCACGTTTACGCCACATGATCCCGTTACGCCACATGTTCACGTTTACGCCGCATGTTCACGTTTACACCTCATGTTAACGTTTACGCCGCATGTTCACGTTTACGCCAAGTGTTCACGTTTACGCCACATGTTCACGTTTACGCCACGTGTTCACATTTACGCCACATGTTCACGTTTACGCCATATGTTCACGTTTACGCCACATGTTCACGTTTACGCCAAGTGTTCACGTTTACGCCGCATGTTCACGTTTATGCCAAGTGTTCACGTTTACGCCGCATGTTCACGTTTACGCCGCATGTTCACGTTTACGCTGCGTGTTTACGTTTACGCCGCGTGTTCACGTTTACGCCGCATGTTCAGGTTTACGCCGCATGTTCACGTTTACGCCACATGTTCACGTTTACGCCAAGTGTTCACGTTTAGCCGCATGTTCACGTTTAAGCCACATGATCACGTTTACGCCGCATGTTCACGTTTACGCCGCATGTTCACGTTTACACCTCATGTTAACGTTTACGCCGCATGTTCACGTTTACGCCAAGTGTTCACGTTTACGGCACATGTTCACGTTTACGCCACGTGTTCACGTTTACGCCACATGTTCACGTTTACGCCATATGTTCACGTTTACGCCACATGTTCACGTTTACGCCACATGTTCACGTTTACGCCATATGTTCATGTTTACGCCGCATGTTCACGCCGCATGTTCACGCCGCATGTTCACGTTTACGTCCCATGTTAACGTTTACGCCCCATGTTCACGTTTAAGCCGCATGCTCACGTTTACGCCACATGTTCACGTTTAAACCGCATGTTCACGTTTACGCCACATGTTCACGTTTACGCCACATGTTCACGTTTACGCCACATGTTCACGTTTACGCCGCATGTTCACGTTTACGCCGCATGTTCACGACGCATGTTCACGCCGTATGTTCACGCCGCATGTTCACGTTTACGCCCCATGTTAACGTTTACGCCCCATGTTCACGTTTACGCCGCATGCTCACGTTTACGCCACATGTTCACGTTTACGCCGCATGTTCACGTTTACACCGCATGTTCACGTTTACGCCGCGTATTCACGTTTATGCCGCGTATTCACGTTTACGCCAAGTGTTCACGTTTAGCCGCATGTTCACGTTTACGCCACATGATCACGTTACGCCACATGTTCACGTTTACGCCGCATGTTCACGTTTACGCCGCATGTTCACGTTTACGCCACATGTTCACGTTTACGCCAAGTGTTCACGTTTAGCCGCATGTTCACGTTTACGCCACATGATCACGTTTACGCCGCATGTTCACGTTTACGCCGCATGTTCACGTTTACACCTCATGTTAACGTTTACGCCGCATGTTCACGTTTACACCGCATGTTCACGTTTACGCCAAGTGTTCACGTATACGGAGCATGTTCACGTTTACGCCACATGATCACGTTTACGCCACGTGTTCACGTTTACGCCACATGTTCACGTTTACGCCACGTGTTCACGTTTACGCCCCATGTTCACGTATACGCCGCATGCTCACGTTTACACCGCATGTTCACGTTTACGCCAAGTGTTCACGTTTACGGAGCATGTTCACGTTTATGCCACATGATCACGTTTACGCCACATGATCACGTTTACGCCACGTGTTTACGTTTACGCCACATGTTCACGTTTACGCCACATGTTCACGTTTACGCCACGTGTTCAGATTTACGCCACGTGTTCACGTTTACGCCACGTGTACACGTTTACGCCGCGTGTTTATGTTTACGTCGCGTGTTCACGTTTAGGTCTCATGATCACGTTTACGCCACGTGTTCATGTTTACGCCAAGTGTTCACGTTTAGCCGCATGTTCACGTTTACACCGCATGTTCACGTTTACGCCGCATGTTCACGTTTAGCCGCATGTTCACGTTTACACCGCATGTTCACGTTTACGCCAAGTGTTCACGTTTAGCCGCATGTTCACGTTTACACCGCATGTTCACGTTTACGCCAAGTGTTCACGTTTAGCCGCATGTTCATGTTTACACCTCATGTTCACGTAAACGCTGCATGATCACGTTTACACCACATGTTCACGTTTACGCCGCATGTTTACGTTTACGCCGCGTGTACACGTTTACGCCGCGTGTTTATGTTTACGCCGCGTGTTCACGTTTACGCCACGTGTACACGTTTACGCCGCGTGTTTATGTTTACGCCGCGTGTTCACGTTTACGCTGCATGTTCACGTTTACGCCGCATGTTCACGTTTACACCGCATGTTCATGTTTACACCGCATGTTCATGTTTACACCTCATGTTCACGTAAACGCTGCATGTTCACGTTTACGCCACATGTTCACATTTACGCCACGTGTTCACGTTTACGCCACGTGTACACATTTACGCCGCGTGTTTATCTTTACGCCGCGTGTTCACGTTTACGCCGCATGTTCACGTTTACACCGCATGTTCATGTTTACACCGCATGTTCATGTTTACACCTCATGTTCACGTAAACGCTGCATGATCACGTTTACGCCACATGTTCACGTTTACGCCGCATGTTTACGTTTACGCCGCGTGTACACGTTTACGCCGCGTGTTTATGTTTACGCCGCGTGTTCACGTTTACGCCACGTGTACACGTTTACGCCGCGTGTTTATGTTTACGCCGCGTGTTCACGTTTACGCCGCATGTTCACGTTTACACCGCATGTTCATGTTTACACCGCATGTTCATGTTTACACCTCATGTTCACGTAAACGCTGCATGTTCACGTTTACGCCACATGGTCATGTTTACGCCGCGCATTCACGTTTACGCCGCGTATTCACGTTCACGCCAAGTGTGCACGTTTAGCCGCATGTTCACGTTTACGCCAAATGATCACGTTTACGCCACATGTTCACGTTTACGCCACATGATCCCGTTACGCCACATGTTAACGTTCACGCCGCATGTTCATGTTTACACCTCATGTTCACGTAAACGCTGCATGTTCACGTTTACGCCACATGTTCACATTTACGCCACATGTTCACATTTACGCCACGTGTTCACGTTTACGCCACGTGTACACGTTTACGCCGCATGTTTATGTTTACGCCGCGTGTTCACGTTTACGCCGCATGTTCACGTTTACACCGCATGTTCACGTTTACATCGCATGTTCATGTTTACACCGCATGTTCATGTTTACACCTCATGTTCACGTAAACGCTGCATGATCACGTTTACGCCACATGTTCACGTTTACGCCGCATGTTTACGTTTACGCCGCGTGTACACTTTTACGCCGCGTGTTTATGTTTACGCCGCGTGTTCACGTTTACGCCACGTGTACACGTTTACGCCGCATGTTTATGTTTACGCCGCGTGTTCACGTTTACGCCGCATGTTCACGTTTACACCGCATGTTCATGTTTACACCGCATGTTCATGTTTACACCTCATGTTCACGTAAACGCTGCATGATCACGTTTACGCCGCATGTTCACGTTTATGCCAAGTGTTCACGTTTACGCCGCATGTTCACGTTTACGCTGCATGTTCACGTTTACGCTGCGTGTTTACGTTTACGCCGCGTGTTCACGTTTACGCCGCATGTTCAGGTTTACGCCGCATGTTCACGTTTACGCCGCATGTTCACGTTTACACCTCATGTTAACGTTTACGCCGCATGTTCACGTTTACGCCGCGTATTCACGTTTATGCCGCGTATTCACGTTTACGCCAAGTGTTCACGTTTAGCCGCATGTTCACGTTTACGCCACATGATCACGTTACGCCACATGTTCACGTTTACGCCACATGTTCACGTTTACGCCAAGTGTTCACGTTTACGCCGCATGTTCACGTTTACGCCGCATGTTCACGTTTACACCTCATGTTAACGTTTACGCCGCATGTTCACGTTTACACCGCATGTTCACGTTTACGCCAAGTGTTCACGTATACGGAGCATGTTCACGTTTACGCCACATGATCACGTTTACGCCACGTGTTCACGTTTACGCCACATGTTCACGTTTACGCCACGTGTTCACGTTTACGCCCCATGTTCACGTATACGCCGCATGCTCACGTTTACGCCACATGTTCACGTTTACGCCGCATGTTCACGTTTACACCGCATGTTCACGTTTACGCCAAGTGTTCACGTTTACGGAGCATGTTCACGTTTACGCCACATGTTCACGTTTACGCCACATGTTCACGTTTACGCCACGTGTTCAGATTTACGCCACGTGTTCACGTTTACGCCACGTGTACACGTTTACGCCGCGTGTTTATGTTTACGCCGCGTGTTCACGTTTAGGTCTCATGATCACGTTTACGCCACGTGTTCACGTTTACGCCAAGTGTTCACGTTTAGCCGCATGTTCACGTTTACACCGCATGTTCACGTTTACGCCGCATGTTCACGTTTAGCTGCATTTTCACGTTTACACCGCATGTTCACGTTTACGCCAAGTGTTCACGTTTAGCCGCATGTTCACGTTTACACCGCATGTTCATGTTTACACCGCATGTTCATGTTTACACCTCATGTTAACGTTTACGCCGCATGTTCATGTTTACACCTCATGTTCACGTAAACGCTGCATGTTCACGTTTACGCCACATGTTCACATTTACGCCACATGTTCACGTTTACGCCACGTGTACACATTTACGCCGCGTGTTTATGTTTACGCCGCATGTTCACGTTTACGCCGCATGTTCACGTTTACACCGCATGTTCATGTTTACACCGCATGTTCATGTTTACACCTCATGTTCACGTAAACGCTGCATGTTCACGTTTACGCCGCATGTTTACGTTTACGCCGCGTGTACACGTTTACGCCGCGTGTTTATGTTTACGCCGCGTGTTCACGTTTACGCCACGTGTACACGTTTACGCCGCGTGTTTATGTTTACGCCGCATGTTCACGTTTACACCGCATGTTCATGTTTACACCTCATGTTCATGTTTACACCGCATGTTCATGTTTACACCGCATGTTCATGTTTACACCTCATGTTCATGTTTACACCGCATGTTCATGTTTACACCTCATGTTCACGTAAACGCTGCATGTTCACGTTTACGCCACATGTTCACATTTACGCCACATGTTCACGTTTACGCCACGTGTACACATTTACGCCGCGTGTTTATGTTTACGCCGCATGTTCACGTTTACGCCGCATGTTCACGTTTACACCGCATGTTCATGTTTACACCGCATGTTCATGTTTACACCTCATGTTCACGTAAACGCTGCATGATCACGTTTACGCCACATGTTCACGTTTACGCCGCATGTTTACGTTTACGCCGCGTGTACACGTTTACGCCGCGTGTTTATGTTTACGCCGCGTGTTCACGTTTACACCGCATGTTCATGTTTACACCTCATGTTCATGTTTACACCGCATGTTCATGTTTACACCGCATGTTCATGTTTACACCTCATGTTCATGTTTACACCGCATGTTCATGTTTACACCTCATGTTCACGTAAACGCTGCATGTTCACGTTTACGCCACATGGTCATGTTTACGCCGCGTATTCACGTTTACGCAGCGTATTCACGTTTACGCCAAGTGTTCACGTTTAGCTGCATGTTCACGTTTACGCCAAATGATCACGTTTACGCCACATGTTCACGTTTACGCCACATGATCCCGTTACGCCACATGTTCACGTTTACGCCGCATGTTCACGTTTACACCTCATGTTAACGTTTACGCCGCATGTTCACGTTTACGCCAAGTGTTCACGTTTACGCCACATGTTCACGTTTACGCCACGTGTTCACATTTACGCCACATGTTCACGTTTACGCCATATGTTCACGTTTACGCCACATGTTCACGTTTACGCCAAGTGTTCACGTTTACGCCGCATGTTCACGTTTATGCCAAGTGTTCACGTTTACGCCGCATGTTCACGTTTACGCCGCATGTTCACGTTTACGCTGCGTGTTTACGTTTACGCCGCGTGTTCACGTTTACGCCGCATGTTCAGGTTTACGCCGCATGTTCACGTTTACGCCACATGTTCACGTTTACGCCAAGTGTTCACGTTTAGCCGCATGTTCACGTTTAAGCCACATGATCACGTTTACGCCGCATGTTCACGTTTACGCCGCATGTTCACGTTTACACCTCATGTTAACGTTTACGCCGCATGTTCACGTTTACGCCAAGTGTTCACGTTTACGGCACATGTTCACGTTTACGCCACGTGTTCACGTTTACGCCACATGTTCACGTTTACGCCATATGTTCACGTTTACGCCACATGTTCACGTTTACGCCACATGTTCACGTTTACGCCATATGTTCATGTTTACGCCGCATGTTCACGCCGCATGTTCACGCCGCATGTTCACGTTTACGTCCCATGTTAACGTTTACGCCCCATGTTCACGTTTAAGCCGCATGCTCACGTTTACGCCACATGTTCACGTTTAAACCGCATGTTCACGTTTACGCCACATGTTCACGTTTACGCCACATGTTCACGTTTACGCCACATGTTCACGTTTACGCCGCATGTTCACGTTTACGCCGCATGTTCACGACGCATGTTCACGCCGTATGTTCACGCCGCATGTTCACGTTTACGCCCCATGTTAACGTTTACGCCCCATGTTCACGTTTACGCCGCATGCTCACGTTTACGCCACATGTTCACGTTTACGCCGCATGTTCACGTTTACACCGCATGTTCACGTTTACGCCGCGTATTCACGTTTATGCCGCGTATTCACGTTTACGCCAAGTGTTCACGTTTAGCCGCATGTTCACGTTTACGCCACATGATCACGTTACGCCACATGTTCACGTTTACGCCGCATGTTCACGTTTACGCCGCATGTTCACGTTTACGCCACATGTTCACGTTTACGCCAAGTGTTCACGTTTAGCCGCATGTTCACGTTTACGCCACATGATCACGTTTACGCCGCATGTTCACGTTTACGCCGCATGTTCACGTTTACACCTCATGTTAACGTTTACGCCGCATGTTCACGTTTACACCGCATGTTCACGTTTACGCCAAGTGTTCACGTATACGGAGCATGTTCACGTTTACGCCACATGATCACGTTTACGCCACGTGTTCACGTTTACGCCACATGTTCACGTTTACGCCACGTGTTCACGTTTACGCCCCATGTTCACGTATACGCCGCATGCTCACGTTTACACCGCATGTTCACGTTTACGCCAAGTGTTCACGTTTACGGAGCATGTTCACGTTTATGCCACATGATCACGTTTACGCCACATGATCACGTTTACGCCACGTGTTTACGTTTACGCCACATGTTCACGTTTACGCCACATGTTCACGTTTACGCCACGTGTTCAGATTTACGCCACGTGTTCACGTTTACGCCACGTGTACACGTTTACGCCGCGTGTTTATGTTTACGTCGCGTGTTCACGTTTAGGTCTCATGATCACGTTTACGCCACGTGTTCATGTTTACGCCAAGTGTTCACGTTTAGCCGCATGTTCACGTTTACACCGCATGTTCACGTTTACGCCGCATGTTCACGTTTAGCCGCATGTTCACGTTTACACCGCATGTTCACGTTTACGCCAAGTGTTCACGTTTAGCCGCATGTTCACGTTTACACCGCATGTTCACGTTTACGCCAAGTGTTCACGTTTAGCCGCATGTTCATGTTTACACCTCATGTTCACGTAAACGCTGCATGATCACGTTTACACCACATGTTCACGTTTACGCCGCATGTTTACGTTTACGCCGCGTGTACACGTTTACGCCGCGTGTTTATGTTTACGCCGCGTGTTCACGTTTACGCCACGTGTACACGTTTACGCCGCGTGTTTATGTTTACGCCGCGTGTTCACGTTTACGCTGCATGTTCACGTTTACGCCGCATGTTCACGTTTACACCGCATGTTCATGTTTACACCGCATGTTCATGTTTACACCTCATGTTCACGTAAACGCTGCATGTTCACGTTTACGCCACATGTTCACATTTACGCCACGTGTTCACGTTTACGCCACGTGTACACATTTACGCCGCGTGTTTATCTTTACGCCGCGTGTTCACGTTTACGCCGCATGTTCACGTTTACACCGCATGTTCATGTTTACACCGCATGTTCATGTTTACACCTCATGTTCACGTAAACGCTGCATGATCACGTTTACGCCACATGTTCACGTTTACGCCGCATGTTTACGTTTACGCCGCGTGTACACGTTTACGCCGCGTGTTTATGTTTACGCCGCGTGTTCACGTTTACGCCACGTGTACACGTTTACGCCGCGTGTTTATGTTTACGCCGCGTGTTCACGTTTACGCCGCATGTTCACGTTTACACCGCATGTTCATGTTTACACCGCATGTTCATGTTTACACCTCATGTTCACGTAAACGCTGCATGTTCACGTTTACGCCACATGGTCATGTTTACGCCGCGCATTCACGTTTACGCCGCGTATTCACGTTCACGCCAAGTGTGCACGTTTAGCCGCATGTTCACGTTTACGCCAAATGATCACGTTTACGCCACATGTTCACGTTTACGCCACATGATCCCGTTACGCCACATGTTAACGTTCACGCCGCATGTTCATGTTTACACCTCATGTTCACGTAAACGCTGCATGTTCACGTTTACGCCACATGTTCACATTTACGCCACATGTTCACATTTACGCCACGTGTTCACGTTTACGCCACGTGTACACGTTTACGCCGCATGTTTATGTTTACGCCGCGTGTTCACGTTTACGCCGCATGTTCACGTTTACACCGCATGTTCACGTTTACATCGCATGTTCATGTTTACACCGCATGTTCATGTTTACACCTCATGTTCACGTAAACGCTGCATGATCACGTTTACGCCACATGTTCACGTTTACGCCGCATGTTTACGTTTACGCCGCGTGTACACTTTTACGCCGCGTGTTTATGTTTACGCCGCGTGTTCACGTTTACGCCACGTGTACACGTTTACGCCGCATGTTTATGTTTACGCCGCGTGTTCACGTTTACGCCGCATGTTCACGTTTACACCGCATGTTCATGTTTACACCGCATGTTCATGTTTACACCTCATGTTCACGTAAACGCTGCATGATCACGTTTACGCCGCATGTTCACGTTTATGCCAAGTGTTCACGTTTACGCCGCATGTTCACGTTTACGCTGCATGTTCACGTTTACGCTGCGTGTTTACGTTTACGCCGCGTGTTCACGTTTACGCCGCATGTTCAGGTTTACGCCGCATGTTCACGTTTACGCCGCATGTTCACGTTTACACCTCATGTTAACGTTTACGCCGCATGTTCACGTTTACGCCGCGTATTCACGTTTATGCCGCGTATTCACGTTTACGCCAAGTGTTCACGTTTAGCCGCATGTTCACGTTTACGCCACATGATCACGTTACGCCACATGTTCACGTTTACGCCACATGTTCACGTTTACGCCAAGTGTTCACGTTTACGCCGCATGTTCACGTTTACGCCGCATGTTCACGTTTACACCTCATGTTAACGTTTACGCCGCATGTTCACGTTTACACCGCATGTTCACGTTTACGCCAAGTGTTCACGTATACGGAGCATGTTCACGTTTACGCCACATGATCACGTTTACGCCACGTGTTCACGTTTACGCCACATGTTCACGTTTACGCCACGTGTTCACGTTTACGCCCCATGTTCACGTATACGCCGCATGCTCACGTTTACGCCACATGTTCACGTTTACGCCGCATGTTCACGTTTACACCGCATGTTCACGTTTACGCCAAGTGTTCACGTTTACGGAGCATGTTCACGTTTACGCCACATGTTCACGTTTACGCCACATGTTCACGTTTACGCCACGTGTTCAGATTTACGCCACGTGTTTATGTTTACGCCGCGTGTTCACGTTTAGGTCTCATGATCACGTTTACGCCACGTGTTCACGTTTACGCCAAGTGTTCACGTTTAGCCGCATGTTCACGTTTACACCGCATGTTCACGTTTACGCCGCATGTTCACGTTTAGCTGCATTTTCACGTTTACACCGCATGTTCACGTTTACGCCAAGTGTTCACGTTTAGCCGCATGTTCACGTTTACACCGCATGTTCATGTTTACACCGCATGTTCATGTTTACACCTCATGTTAACGTTTACGCCGCATGTTCATGTTTACACCTCATGTTCACGTAAACGCTGCATGTTCACGTTTACGCCACATGTTCACATTTACGCCACATGTTCACGTTTACGCCACGTGTACACATTTACGCCGCGTGTTTATGTTTACGCCGCATGTTCACGTTTACGCCGCATGTTCACGTTTACACCGCATGTTCATGTTTACACCGCATGTTCATGTTTACACCTCATGTTCACGTAAACGCTGCATGTTCACGTTTACGCCGCATGTTTACGTTTACGCCGCGTGTACACGTTTACGCCGCGTGTTTATGTTTACGCCGCGTGTTCACGTTTACGCCACGTGTACACGTTTACGCCGCGTGTTTATGTTTACGCCGCATGTTCACGTTTACACCGCATGTTCATGTTTACACCTCATGTTCATGTTTACACCGCATGTTCATGTTTACACCGCATGTTCATGTTTACACCTCATGTTCATGTTTACACCGCATGTTCATGTTTACACCTCATGTTCACGTAAACGCTGCATGTTCACGTTTACGCCACATGTTCACATTTACGCCACATGTTCACGTTTACGCCACGTGTACACATTTACGCCGCGTGTTTATGTTTACGCCGCATGTTCACGTTTACGCCGCATGTTCACGTTTACACCGCATGTTCATGTTTACACCGCATGTTCATGTTTACACCTCATGTTCACGTAAACGCTGCATGATCACGTTTACGCCACATGTTCACGTTTACGCCGCATGTTTACGTTTACGCCGCGTGTACACGTTTACGCCGCGTGTTTATGTTTACGCCGCGTGTTCACGTTTACGCCACGTGTACACGTTTACGCCGCGTGTTTATGTTTACGCCGCATGTTCACGTTTACACCGCATGTTCATGTTTACACCTCATGTTCATGTTTACACCGCATGTTCATGTTTACACCGCATGTTCATGTTTACACCTCATGTTCATGTTTACACCGCATGTTCATGTTTACACCTCATGTTCACGTAAACGCTGCATGTTCACGTTTACGCCACATGGTCATGTTTACGCCGCGTATTCACGTTTACGCAGCGTATTCACGTTTACGCCAAGTGTTCACGTTTAGCTGCATGTTCACGTTTACGCCAAATGATCACGTTTACGCCACATGTTCACGTTTACGCCACATGATCCCGTTACGCCACATGTTCACGTTTACGCCGCATGTTCACGTTTACACCTCATGTTAACGTTCACGCCGCATGTTCATGTTTACGCCACATGTTCACATTTACACCACGTGTTCACGTTTACGCCACGTGTACACGTTTACGCCACATGTTTATGTTTACGCCGCGTGTTCACGTTTACGCCGCATGTTCACCTTTACACCGCATGTTCATGTTTACACCGCATGTTCATGTTTACACCTCATGTTCACGTAAACGCTGCATGATCACGTTTACGCCGCATGTTCACGTTTATGCCAAGTGTTCACGTTTACGCCGCATGTTCACGTTTACGCTGCATGTTCACGTTTACGCTGCGTGTTTACGTTTACGCCGCGTGTTCACGTTTACGCCGCATGCTCAGGTTTACGCCGCATGTTCACGTTTACGCCACATGTTCACGTTTACGCCAAGTGTTCATGTTTAGCCGCATGTTCACGTTTACGCCACATGATCACGTTTACGCCGCATGTTCACGTTTACGCCGCATGTTAACGTTTACACCTCATGTTAACGTTTACGCCGCATGTTCACGTTTACGCCAAGTGTTCACGTTTACGCCACATGTTCACGTTTACGCCACTTGTTCACGTTTACGCCACTTGTTCACGTTTACGCCACATGTTCACGTTTACGCCATATGTTCACGTTTACGCCACATGTTCACGTTTACGCCACATGTTCACGTTTACGCCGCATGTTCACGCCGCATGTTCACGCCGCATGTTCACGCCGCATGTTCACGTTTACGCCCCATGTTAACGTTTACGCCCCATGTTCACGTTTAAGCCGCATGCTCACGTTCACGCCGCATGTTCACGCCGTATGTTCACGCCGCATGTTCACGTTTACGCCCCATGTTAACGTTTACGCCCCATGTTCACGTTTACACCGCATGTTCACGTTTACGCCAAGTGTTCACGTTTACGGAGCATGTTCACGTTTACACCTCATGTTCACGTAAACGCTGCATGTTCACGCTTACGCCACATGGTCACGTTTACGCCGCGTATTCACGTTTACGCCGCATATTCACGTTTACGCCAAGTGTTCACGTTTAGCCACATGTTCACGTTTACGCCATATGATCACGTTTACGCCGCATGTTCACGTTTACGCCGCATGTTCACGCCGCATGTTCACGCCGTATGTTCACGCCGCATGTTCACGTTTACGCCCCATGTTAACGTTTACGCCCCATGTTCACGTTTATGCCACATGTTCACGTTTACGCCGCACGTTCACGTTTACACCGCATGTTCACGTTTATGCCAAGTGTTCACGTTTACGCCGCATGTTCACGTTTACGCCGCATGTTCACGTTTACGCTGCGTGTTTACGTTTACGCCGCATGTTCACGTTTACGCCGCATGTTCAGGTTTACGCCGCATGTTCACGTTTACGCCACATGTTCACGTTTACGCCAAGTGTTCACGTTTAGCCGCATGTTCACGTTTACGCCACATGATCACGTTTACGCCGCATGTTCACGTTTACGCCGCATGTTCACGTTTACACCTAATGTTAACGTTTACGCCACATGTTTATGTTTACGCCGCGTGTTCACGTTTACGCCGCATGTTCACCTTTACACCGCATGTTAATGTTTACACCGCATGTTCATGTTTACACCTCATGTTCACGTAAACGCTGCATGATCACGTTTACGCCGCATGTTCACGTTTATGCCAAGTGTTCACGTTTATGCCGCATGTTCACGTTTACGCTGCATGTTCACGTTTACGCTGCGTGTTTACGTTTACGCCGCGTGTTCACGTTTACGCCGCATGCTCAGGTTTACGCCGCATGTTCACGTTTACGCCACATGTTCACGTTTACGCCAAGTGTTCACGTTTAGCCGCATGTTCACGTTTACGCCACATGATCACGTTTACGCCGCATGTTCACGTTTACGCCGCATGTTAACGTTTACACCTCATGTTAACGTTTACGCCGCATGTTCACGTTTACGCCAAGTGTTCACGTTTACGCCACATGTTCACGTTTACGCCACTTGTTCACGTTTACGCCACATGTTCACGTTTACGCCATATGTTCACGTTTACGCCACATGTTCACGTTTACGCCACATGTTCACGTTTACGCCGCATGTTCACGCCGCATGTTCACGCCGCATGTTCACGCCGCATGTTCACGTTTACGCCCCATGTTAACGTTTACGCCCCATGTTCACGTTTAAGCCGCATGCTCACGTTCACGCCGCATGTTCACGCCGTATGTTCACGCCGCATGTTCACGTTTACGCCCCATGTTAACGTTTACGCCCCATGTTCACGTTTACGCCACATGCTCACGTTTACGCCACATGTTCACGTTTACGCCGCATGTTCACGTTTACACCGCATGTTCACGTTTACGCCAAGTGTTCACGTTTACGGAGCATGTTCACGTTTACACCTCATGTTCACGTAAACGCTGCATGTTCACGCTTACGCCACATGGTCACGTTTACGCCGCGTATTCACGTTTACGCCGCATATTCACGTTTACGCCAAGTGTTCACGTTTAGCCACATGTTCACGTTTACGCCATATGATCACGTTTACGCCGCATGTTCACGTTTACGCCGCATGTTCACGCCGCATGTTCACGCCGTATGTTCACGCCGCATGTTCACGTTTACGCCCCATGTTAACGTTTACGCCCCATGTTCACGTTTATGCCACATGTTCACGTTTACGCCGCACGTTCACATTTACACCGCATGTTCACGTTTATGCCAAGTGTTCACGTTTACGCCGCATGTTCACGTTTACGCCGCATGTTCACGTTTACGCTGCGTGTTTACGTTTACGCCGCGTGTTCACGTTTACGCCGCATGTTCAGGTTTACGCCGCATGTTCACGTTTACGCCACATGTTCACGTTTACGCCAAGTGTTCACGTTTAGCCGCATGTTCACGTTTACGCCACATGATCACGTTTACGCCGCATGTTCACGTTTACGCCGCATGTTCACGTTTACACCTAATGTTAACGTTTACGCCGCATGTTTACGTTTACGCCAAGTGTTCACGTTTACGCCACATGTTCACGTTTACGCCATATGTTCACGTTTACGCCACATGTTCACGTTTACGCCAAGTGTTCACGTTTACGCCGCATGTTCACGTTTATGCCAAGTGTTCACGTTTACGCCGCATGTTCACGTTTACGCCGCATGTTCACGTTTACGCCGCGTGTTCACGTTTACGCCGCATGTTCAGGTTTACGCCGCATGTTCACGTTTACGCCACATGTTCACGTGTACGCCAAGTGTTCACGTTTAGCCGCATGTTCACGTTTAAGCCACATGATCACGTTTACGCCGCATGTTCACGTTTACGCCGCATGTTCACGTTTACACCTCATGTTAACGTTTACGCCGCATGTTCACGTTTACGCCAAGTGTTCACGTTTACGCCACATGTTCACGTTTACGCCACGTGTTCACGTTTACGCCACATGTTCACGTTTACGCCATATGTTCACGTTTACGCCACATGTTCACGTTTACGCCACATGTTCACGTTTACGCCATATGTTCACGTTTACGCCGCATGTTCACGCCGCATGTTCACGCCGCATGTTCACGCCGCATGTTCACGTTTACGTCCTATGTTAACGTTTACGCCCCATGTTCACGTTTAAGCCGCATGCTCACGTTTACGCCACATGTTCACGTTTAAACCGCATGTTCACGTTTACGCCACATGTTCACGTTTACGCCACATGTTCACGTTTACGCCGCATGTTCACGTTTACACCGCATGTTCACGTTTACGCCGCTTATTCACGTTTATGCCGCGTATTCACGTTTACGCCAAGTGTTCACGTTTAGCCGCATGTTCACGTTTACGCCACATGATCACGTTTACGCCACATGTTCACGTTTACGCCACATGATCACGTTACGCCACATGTTCACGTTTACGCCGCATGTTCACGTTTACGCCGCATGTTCACATTTACGCCACATGTTCACGTTTACGCCACATGATCACGTTTACGCCGCATGTTCACGTTTACGCCGCATGTTCACGTTTACACCTCATGTTAACGTTTACGCCGCATGTTCACGTTTACACCGCATGTTCACGTTTACGCCAAGTGTTCACGTATACGGAGCATGTTCACGTTTACGCCACATGATCACGTTTACGCCACGTGTTCACGTTTACGCCACATGTTCACGTTTACGCCACGTGTTCACGTTTACGCCCCATGTTCACGTATACGCCGCATGCTCACGTTTACGCCACATGTTCACGTTTACGCCGCATGTTCACGTTTACACCGCATGTTCACGTTTACGCCAAGTGTTCACGTTTACGGAGCATGTTCACGTTTATGCCACATGATCACGTTTACGCCACATGTTCACGTTTACGCCACGTGTTTACGTTTACGCCACATGTTCACGTTTACGCCACATGTTCACGTTTACGCCACGTGTTCAGATTTACGCCACGTGTTCACGTTTACGCCACGTGTACACGTTTACGCCGCGTGTACACGTTTACGCCGCGTGTTTATGTTTACGCCGCGTGTTCACGTTTAGGTCTCATGATCACGTTTACGCCACGTGTTCACGTTTACGCCGCATGCTCACGTTTACGCCGCATGTTCACGTTTACGCCGCATGTTCACGTTTACACCGCATGTTCACGTTTACGCCAAGTGTTCACGTTTACGGAGCATGTTCACGTTTATGCCACATGATCACGTTTACGCCACATGATCACGTTTACGCCACGTGTTTACGTTTACGCCACATGTTCACGTTTACGCCGCGTGTTTATGTTTACACCGCGTGTTCACGTTTAGGTCTCATGATCACGTTTACGCCACGTGTTCACGTTTACGCCAAGTGTTCACGTTTAGCCGCATGTTCACGTTTACACCGCATGTTCACGTTTACGTCGCATGTTCACGTTTACACCGCATGTTCATGTTTACACCGCATGTTCATGTTTACACCTCATGTTCACGTAAACGCTGCATGTTCACGTTTACGCCACATGTTCACATTTACGCCACGTGTTCACGCCGCATGTTCACGTTTACGCCGCGTGTTTACGTTTACGCCGCATGTTCACGTTTACGGAGCATGTTCACGTTTATGCCACATGATCACGTTTACGCCACATGTTCACGTTTACGCCACGTGTTTACGTTTACGCCACATGTTCACGTTTACGCCACATGTTCACGTTTACGCCACGTGTTCAGATTTACGCCACGTGTTCACGTTTACGCCACGTGTACACGTTTACGCCGCGTGTACACGTTTACGCCGCGTGTTTATGTTTACGCCGCGTGTTCACGTTTAGGTCTCATGATCACGTTTACGCCACGTGTTCACGTTTACGCCGCATGCTCACGTTTACGCCGCATGTTCACGTTTACGCCGCATGTTCACGTTTACACCGCATGTTCACGTTTACGCCAAGTGTTCACGTTTACGGAGCATGTTCACGTTTATGCCAAGTGTTCACGTTTACGCCGCATGTTCACGTTTACGCCGCATGTTCACGTTTACGCCGCGTGTTCACGTTTACGCCGCATGTTCAGGTTTACGCCGCATGTTCACGTTTACGCCACATGTTCACGTGTACGCCAAGTGTTCACGTTTAGCCGCATGTTCACGTTTAAGCCACATGATCAAGTTTACGCCGCATGTTCACGTTTACGCCGCATGTTCACGTTTACACCTCATGTTAACGTTTACGCCGCATGTTCACGTTTACGCCAAGTGTTCACGTTTACGCCACATGTTCACGTTTACGCCACGTGTTCACGTTTACGCCACATGTTCACGTTTACGCCATATGTTCACGTTTACGCCACATGTTCACGTTTACGCCACATGTTCACGTTTACGCCATATGTTCACGTTTACGCCGCATGTTCACGCCGCATGTTCACGCCGCATGTTCACGCCGCATGTTCACGTTTACGTCCTATGTTAACGTTTACGCCCCATGTTCACGTTTAAGCCGCATGCTCACGTTTACGCCACATGTTCACGTTTAAACCGCATGTTCACGTTTACGCCACATGTTCACGTTTACGCCACATGTTCACGTTTACGCCACATGTTCACGTTTACGCCGCATGTTTACGTTTACGCCGCATGTTCATGACGCATGTTCACGCCGTATGTTCACGCCGCATGTTCACGCCGCATGTTCACGTTTACGCCCCATGTTCACGTTTACGCCGCATGCTCACGTTTACGCCACATGTTCACGTTTACGCCGCATGTTCACGTTTACACCGCATGTTCACGTTTACGCCGCTTATTCACGTTTATGCCGCGTATTCACGTTTACGCCAAGTTTTCACGTTTAGCCGCATGTTCACGTTTACGCCACATGATCACGTTTACGCCACATGTTCACGTTTACGCCACATGATCACGTTACGCCACATGTTCACGTTTACGCCGCATGTTCACGTTTACGCCGCATGTTCACATTTACGCCACATGTTCACGTTTACGCCACATGATCACGTTTACGCCGCATGTTCACGTTTACGCCGCATGTTCACGTTTACACCTCATGTTAACGTTTACGCCGCATGTTCACGTTTACACCGCATGTTCACGTTTACGCCAAGTGTTCACGTATACGGAGCATGTTCACGTTTACGCCACATGATCACGTTTACGCCACGTGTTCACGTTTACGCCACATGTTCACGTTTACGCCACGTGTTCACGTTTACGCCCCATGTTCACGTATACGCCGCATGCTCACGTTTACGCCACATGTTCACGTTTACGCCGCATGTTCACGTTTACACCGCATGTTCACGTTTACGCCAAGTGTTCACGTTTACGGAGCATGTTCACGTTTATGCCACATGATCACGTTTACGCCACATGTTCACGTTTACGCCACGTGTTTACGTTTACGCCACATGTTCACGTTTACGCCACATGTTCACGTTTACGCCACGTGTTCAGATTTACGCCACGTGTTCACGTTTACGCCACGTGTACACGTTTACGCCGCGTGTACACGTTTACGCCGCGTGTTTATGTTTACGCCGCGTGTTCACGTTTAGGTCTCATGATCACGTTTACGCCACGTGTTCACGTTTACGCCGCATGCTCACGTTTACGCCGCATGTTCACGTTTACGCCGCATGTTCACGTTTACACCGCATGTTCACGTTTACGCCAAGTGTTCACGTTTACGGAGCATGTTCACGTTTATGCCACATGATCACGTTTACGCCACATGATCACGTTTACGCCACGTGTTTACGTTTACGCCACATGTTCTCGTTTACGCCGCGTGTTTATGTTTACACCGCGTGTTCACGTTTCGGTCTCATGATCACGTTTACGCCACGTGTTCACGTTTACGCCAAGTGTTCACGTTTAGCCGCATGTTCACGTTTACACCGCATGTTCACGTTTACGTCGCATGTTCACGTTTACACCGCATGTTCATGTTTACACCGCATGTTCATGTTTACACCTCATGTTCACGTAAACGCTGCATGTTCACGTTTACGCCACATGTTCACATTTACGCCACGTGTTCACGCCGCATGTTCACGTTTACGCCGCGTGTTTACGTTTACGCCGCATGTTCACGTTTACGGAGCATGTTCACGTTTATGCCACATGATCACGTTTACGCCACATGTTCACGTTTACGCCACGTGTTTACGTTTACGCCACATGTTCACGTTTACGCCACATGTTCACGTTTACGCCACGTGTTCAGATTTACGCCACGTGTTCACGTTTACGCCACGTGTACACGTTTACGCCGCGTGTACACGTTTACGCCGCGTGTTTATGTTTACGCCGCGTGTTCACGTTTAGGTCTCATGATCACGTTTACGCCACGTGTTCACGTTTACGCCGCATGCTCACGTTTACGCCGCATGTTCACGTTTACGCCGCATGTTCACGTTTACACCGCATGTTCACGTTTACGCCAAGTGTTCACGTTTACGGAGCATGTTCACGTTTATGCCACATGATCACGTTTACGCCACATGATCACGTTTACGCCACGTGTTTACGTTTACGCCACATGTTCACGTTTACGCCGCGTGTTTATGTTTACACCGCGTGTTCACGTTTAGGTCTCATGATCACGTTTACGCCACGTGTTCACGTTTACGCCAAGTGTTCACGTTTAGCCGCATGTTCACGTTTACACCGCATGTTCACGTTTACGTCGCATGTTCACGTTTACACCGCATGTTCATGTTTACACCGCATGTTCATGTTTACACCTCATGTTCACGTAAACGCTGCATGTTCACGTTTACGCCACATGTTCACATTTACGCCACGTGTTCACGCCGCATGTTCACGTTTACGCCGCGTGTTTACGTTTACGCCGCATGTTCACGTTTACGCCAAGTGTTCACGTTTACGCCGCATGTTCACGTTTACGCCAAGTGTTCACGTTTACGCCACATGTTCACGTTTACGCCGCACGTTCACGTTTACACCGCATGTTCACGTTTACGCCAAGTGTTCACGTTTACGCCGCATGTTCAAGTTTACGCCGCGTGTTCACGTTTACGCCGCATGTTCAGGTTTACGCCACATGTTCACGCCGCATGTTCACGCCGCATGTTCACGCCACATGTTCACGCCGCATGTTCACGTTTACGCCCCATGTTAACGTTTACGCCCCATGTTCACTTTTAAGCCGCATGCTCACGTTTACGCCACAGGTTCACGTTTACACCGCATGTTCACGTTTACGCCACATGTTCACGTTTACGCCACATGTTCACGTTTACGCCACATGTTCACGTTTACGCCGCATGTTCACGTTTACGCCGCATGTTCACGCCGCATGTTCACGCCGTATGTTCACGCCGCATGTTCACGTTTACGCCCCATGTTAACGTTTACGCCCCATGTTCACGTTTACGCCACATGCTCACGTTTACACCACATGTTCACGTTTACGCCGCATGTTCACGTTTACACCACATGTTCACATTTACGCCAAGTGTTCACATTTACGGAGCATGTTCACGTTTACACCTCATGTTCACGTAAACGCTGCATGTTCACGTTTACCCCACATGGTCACGTTTACGCCGCGTATTCACGTTTACGCCGCGTATTCACGTTTACGCCGCGTATTCACGTTTACGCCAAGTGTTCACGTTTAGCCGCATGTTCACGTTTACGCCACATGATCACGTTTACGCCACATGTTCACGTTTACGCCACATGATCACGTTTACGCCGCATGTTCACGTTTACGCCGCATGTTCACGTTTACACCTCATGTTCACGTTTACGCCAAGTGTTCACGTTTACGGAGCATGTTCACGTTTACGCCACATGATCACGTTTACGCCACGTGTTCACGTTTACGCCACATGTTCACGTTTACGCCACGTGTTCACGTTCACGCCCCATGTTCACGTATACGCCGCATGCTCACGTTTACGCCACATGTTCACGTTTACGCCGCATGTTCACGTTTACACCGCATGTTCACGTTTACGCCAAGTGTTCATGTTTACGGAGCATGTTCACGTTTATGCCACATGATCACGTTTACGCCACATGATCACGTTTACGCCACGTGTTTACGTTTACGCCACATGTTCACGTTTACGCCGCGTGTTTATGTTTACGCCGCGTGTTCACGTTTAGGTCTCATGATCACGTTTACGCCACGTGTTCACGTTTACGCCAAGTGTTCACGTTTAGCCGCATGTTCACGTTTACACCGCATGTTCATGTTTACACCGCATGTTCATGTTTACACCGCATGTTCATGTTTACACCTCATGTTCACGTAAACGCTGCATGTTCACGTTTACGCCACATGTTCACATTTACGCCACGTGTTCACGTTTACGCCACATGTACACGTTTACGCCGCGTGTTTATGTTTACGCGGCGTGTTCACGTTTACGCCGCATGTTCACGTTTACACCGCATGTTCATGTTTACACCTCATGTTCACGTAAACGCTGCATGATCACGTTTACGCCACATGTTCACGTTTACACCGCATGTTCACGTTTACGCCAAGTGTTCACGTTTACGGAGCATGTTCACGTTTATGCCACATGATCACGTTTACGCCACATGTTCACGTTTACGCCACGTGTTTACGTTTACGCCACATGTTCACGTTTACGCCACATGTTCACGTTTACGCCACGTGTTCAGATTTACGCCACGTGTTCACGTTTACGCCACGTGTACACGTTTACGCCGCGTGTACACGTTTACGCCGCGTGTTTATGTTTACGCCGCGTGTTCACGTTTAGGTCTCATGATCACGTTTACGCCACGTGTTCACGTTTACGCCGCATGCTCACGTTTACGCCGCATGTTCACGTTTACGCCGCATGTTCACGTTTACACCGCATGTTCACGTTTACGCCAAGTGTTCACGTTTACGGAGCATGTTCACGTTTATGCCACATGATCACGTTTACGCCACATGATCACGTTTACGCCACGTGTTTACGTTTACGCCACATGTTCACGTTTACGCCGCGTGTTTATGTTTACACCGCGTGTTCACGTTTAGGTCTCATGATCACGTTTACGCCACGTGTTCACGTTTACGCCAAGTGTTCACGTTTAGCCGCATGTTCACGTTTACACCGCATGTTCACGTTTACGTCGCATGTTCACGTTTACACCGCATGTTCATGTTTACACCGCATGTTCATGTTTACACCTCATGTTCACGTAAACGCTGCATGTTCACGTTTACGCCACATGTTCACATTTACGCCACGTGTTCACGCCACATGTTCACGTTTACGCCGCGTGTTTACGTTTACGCCGCATGTTCACGTTTACGCCAAGTGTTCACGTTTACGCCGCATGTTCACGTTTACGCCAAGTGTTCACGTTTACGCCACATGTTCACGTTTACGCCGCACGTTCACGTTTACACCGCATGTTCACGTTTACGCCAAGTGTTCACGTTTACGCCGCATGTTCCAAGTTTACGCCGCGTGTTCACGTTTACGCCGCATGTTCAGGTTTACGCCACATGTTCACGCCGCATGTTCACGCCGCATGTTCACGCCACATGTTCACGCCGCATGTTCACGTTTACGCCCCATGTTAACGTTTACGCCCCATGTTCACTTTTAAGCCGCATGCTCACGTTTACGCCACAGGTTCACGTTTACACCGCATGTTCACGTTTACGCCACATGTTCACGTTTACGCCACATGTTCACGTTTACGCCACATGTTCACGTTTACGCCGCATGTTCACGTTTACGCCGCATGTTCACGCCGCATGTTCACGCCGTATGTTCACGCCGCATGTTCACGTTTACGCCCCATGTTAACGTTTACGCCCCATGTTCACGTTTACGCCACATGCTCACGTTTACACCACATGTTCACGTTTACGCCGCATGTTCACGTTTACACCACATGTTCACATTTACGCCAAGTGTTCACATTTACGGAGCATGTTCACGTTTACACCTCATGTTCACGTAAACGCTGCATGTTCACGTTTACCCCACATGGTCACGTTTACGCCGCGTATTCACGTTTAGCCGCATGTTCACGTTTACGCCACATGATCACGTTTACGCCACATGTTCACGTTTACGCCACATGATCACGTTTACGCCGCATGTTCATGTTTACGCCGCATGTTCACGTTTACACCTCATGTTCACGTTTACGCCAAGTGTTCACGTTTACGGAGCATGTTCACGTTTACGCCACATGATCACGTTTACGCCACGTGTTCACGTTTACGCCACATGTTCACGTTTACGCCACGTGTTCACGTTCACGCCCCATGTTCACGTATACGCCGCATGCTCACGTTTACGCCACATGTTCACGTTTACGCCGCATGTTCACGTTTACACCGCATGTTCACGTTTACGCCAAGTGTTCATGTTTACGGAGCATGTTCACGTTTATGCCACATGATCACGTTTACGCCACATGATCACGTTTACGCCACGTGTTTACGTTTACGCCACATGTTCACGTTTACGCCGCGTGTTTATGTTTACGCCGCGTGTTCACGTTTAGGTCTCATGATCACGTTTACGCCACGTGTTCACGTTTACGCCAAGTGTTCACGTTTAGCCGCATGTTCACGTTTACACCGCATGTTCATGTTTACACCGCATGTTCATGTTTACACCGCATGTTCATGTTTACACCTCATGTTCACGTAAACGCTGCATGTTCACGTTTACGCCACATGTTCACATTTACGCCACGTGTTCACGTTTACGCCACGTGTACACGTTTACGCCGCGTGTTTATGTTTACGCGGCGTGTTCACGTTTACGCCGCATGTTCACGTTTACACCGCATGTTCATGTTTACACCTCATGTTCACGTAAACGCTGCATGATCACGTTTACGCCACATGTTCACGTTTACGCCGCATGTTTACGTTTACGCAGCGTGTACACGTTTACGCCGCGTGTTTATGTTTACGCCGCGTGTTCACGTTTACGCCGCGTGTTTAAGTTTACGCCGCGTGTTCACGTTTACGCCACGTGTACACGTTTACGCCGCGTGTTTATGTTTACGCCGCGTGTTCACATTTACGCCGCATGTTCACGTTTACACCGCATGTTCATGTTTACACCTCATGTTCACGTAAACGCTGCATGTTCACGTTTACGCCACATGGTCACGTTTACGCCGCGTATTCACATTTACGCCGCGTATTCACGTTTACGCCAAGTGTTCACGTTTAGCCGCATGTTCACGTTTACGCCAAATGATCCCGTTACGCCACATGTTCACGTTTACGCCGCATGTTCACGTTTACACCTCATGTTAACGTTCACGCCGCATGTTCACGTGTACGCCGCATGTTCACGTTTACGTCGCATGTTCACGTTTACGCCAAGTGTTCGCGTTTACGCCGCATGTTCACGTTTACGCCGCATGTTCACGTTTACGCCGCACGTTCACGTTTACACCGCATGTTCACGTTTACTCCAAGTGTTCACGTTTACGCCACATGTTCACGTTTACGCCAAGTGTTCACGTTTAGCCGCATGTTCACGTTTACGCCACATGATCACGTTTACGCCGCATGTTCACGTTTACGCCGCATGTTCACGTTTACACCTCATGTTCACGTTTACACCACATGTTAACGTTTACGCCGCATGTTCACGTTTACGCCAAGTGTTCACGTTTACGCCACATGTTCACGTTTACGCCACGTGTTCACGTTTACGCCACATGTTCACGTTTACGCCACATGTTCACGTTTACGCCGCATGTTCACGCCGCATGTTCACGCCGCATGTTCACGCCGCATGTTCACGTTTACGCCCCATGTTAACGTTTACGCCCCATGTTCACGTTTAAGCCGCATGCTCACGTTTACGCCACATGTTCACGTTTACACCGCATGTTCACGTTTACGCCAAATGTTCACGTTTACGCCACATGTTCACGTTTACGACACATGTTCACGTTTACGCCGCATGTTTACGTTTACGCCGCATGTTCACGCCGCATGTTCACGCCGTATGTTCACGCCGCATGTTCACGCCCCATGTTCACGTTTACGCCCCATGTTAACGTTTACGCCCCATGTTCACGTTTACGCCGCATGCTCACGTTTACGCCACATGTTCACGTTTATGCCGCATGTTCACGTTTACACCGCATGTTCACGTTTAAGCCAAGTGTTCACGTTTACGGAGCATGTTCACGTTTACACCTCATGTTCACGTAAACGCTGCATGTTCACGTTTACGCCACATGGTCACGTTTACGCCGCGTATTCACGTTTACGCCAAGTGTTCACGTTTAGCCGCATGTTCACGTTTACGCCACATGATCACGTTTACGGCACATGTTCACGTTTACGCCACATGATCCCGTTACGCCACATGTTCACGTTTACGCCGCATGTTCACGTTTACGCCGCATGTTCACGTTTACGCCACATGTTCACGTTTACGCCAAGTGTTCACGTTTAGCCGCATGTTCACGTTTACGCCACATGATCACGTTTACGCCGCATGTTTACGTTTACGCCGCATGTTCACGTTTACACCTCATGTTAACGTTTACGCCGCATGTTCACGTTTACACCGCATGTTCACGTTTACGCCAAGTGTTCACGTTTACGGAGCATGTTCACGTTTATGCCACATGATCACGTTTACGCCACGTGTTCACGTTTACGCCACATGTTCACGTTTACGCCACGTGTTCACGTTTACGCCCCATGTTCACGTATACGCTTCATGCTCACGTTTACGCCACATGTTCACGTTTACGCCGCATGTTCACGTTTACACCGCATGTTCACGTTTACGCCAAGTGTTCACGTTTACGGAGCATGTTCACGTTTATGCCACATGATCACGTTTACGCCACGTGTTCACATTTACGCCACATGTTCACGTTTACGCCACGTGTACACGTTTACGCCGCGTGTTTATGTTTACGCCGCGTGTTCACGTTTAGGTCTCATGATCACGTTTACGCCACGTGTTCACATTTACGCCACGTGTAAACGTTTACGCCGCGTGTTTATGTTTACGCCGCATGTTCACGTTTAAACCGCATGTTCATGTTTACACCGCATGTTCATGTTTACACCGCATGTTCATGTTTACACCTCATGTTCACGTAAACGCTGCATGATCACGTTTACGCCACATGTTCACGTTTACGCCGCATGTTTACGTTTACGCCGCGTGTACACGTTTACGCCGCATGTTTATGTTTACGCCGCGTGTTCACGTTTACGCCACGTGTACACGTTTACGCCGCGTGTTTATGTTTACGCCGCGTGTTCACGTTTACGCCGCATGTTCACGTTTACACCTCATGTTAACGTTCACGCCGCATGTTCATGTTTACACCGCATGTTCATGTTTACACCGCATGTTCACGTTTACGCCACATGTTCACGTTTACGCCACATGTTCACGTTTACGCCGCATGTTCACGTTTACGCCGCATGTTCACGCCGCATGTTCACGTTTACGCCCCATGTTAACGTTTACGCCCCATGTTCACGTTTACGCCGCATGCTCACGTTTACGCCACATGTTCACGTTTACGCAGCATGTTCACGTTTACACCGCATGTATACGTTTACACCGCATGTTCACGTTTACGCCAAGTGTTCACGTTTAGCCGCATGTTCACGTTTACACCTCATGTTCACGTAAACGCCGCATGTTCACGTTTACGCCACATGGTCACGTTTACGCCGCATATTCACGTTTACGCCGCATATTCACGTTTACGCCAAGTGTTCACGTTTAGCCGCATGTTCACGTTTACGCCACATGATCACGTTTACGCCACATGTTCACGTTTACGCCACATGATCCCGTTACGCCACATGTTCACGTTTACGCCGCATGTTCACGTTTACGCCTCATGTTCACGTTTACGCCGCATGTTCACGTTTACGCCGCGTGTTTACGTTTACGCCGCATGTTCACGTTTACGCCAAGTGTTCACGTTTACGCCGCATGTTCACGTTTACGCCGCATGTTCACGTTTACGCCGCATGTTCACGTTTACACCGCATGTTCACGTTTACGCCGCATGTTCACGTTTACACCGCATGTTCACGTTTACGCCAAGTGTTCATGTTTACGGAGCATGTTCACGTTTATGCCACATGATCACGTTTACGCCACATGATCACGTTTACGCCACGTGTTTACGTTTACGCCACATGTTCACGTTTACGCCGCGTGTTTATGTTTACGCCGCGTGTTCACGTTTAGGTCTCATGATCACGTTTACGCCACGTGTTCACGTTTACGCCAAGTGTTCACGTTTAGCCGCATGTTCACGTTTACACCGCATGTTCATGTTTACACCGCATGTTCATGTTTACACAGCATGTTCATGTTTACACCTCATGTTCACGTAAACGCTGCATGTTCACGTTTACGCCACATGTTCACATTTACGCCACGTGTTCACGTTTACGCCACGTGTACACGTTTACGCCGCGTGTTTATGTTTACGCGGCGTGTTCACGTTTACGCCGCATGTTCACGTTTACACCGCATGTTCATGTTTACACCTCATGTTCACGTAAACGCTGCATGATCACGTTTACGCCACATGTTCACGTTTACACCGCATGTTCACGTTTACGCCAAGTGTTCACGTTTACGGAGCATGTTCACGTTTATGCCACATGATCACGTTTACGCCACATGTTCACGTTTACGCCACGTGTTTACGTTTACGCCACATGTTCACGTTTACGCCACATGTTCACGTTTACGCCACGTGTTCAGATTTACGCCACGTGTTCACGTTTACGCCACGTGTACACGTTTACGCCGCGTGTACACGTTTACGCCGCGTGTTTATGTTTACGCCGCGTGTTCACGTTTAGGTCTCATGATCACGTTTACGCCACGTGTTCACGTTTACGCCGCATGCTCACGTTTACGCCGCATGTTCACGTTTACGCCGCATGTTCACGTTTACACCGCATGTTCACGTTTACGCCAAGTGTTCACGTTTACGGAGCATGTTCACGTTTATGCCACATGATCACGTTTACGCCGCATGTTCACGCCGCATGTTCACGTTTACGCCCCATGTTAACGTTTACGCCCCATGTTCACGTTTACGCCGCATGCTCACGTTTACGCCACATGTTCACGTTTACGCAGCATGTTCACGTTTACACCGCATGTATACGTTTACACCGCATGTTCACGTTTACGCCAAGTGTTCACGTTTAGCCGCATGTTCACGTTTACACCTCATGTTCACGTAAACGCCGCATGTTCACGTTTACGCCACATGGTCACGTTTACGCCGCATATTCACGTTTACGCCGCATATTCACGTTTACGCCAAGTGTTCACGTTTAGCCGCATGTTCACGTTTACGCCACATGATCACGTTTACGCCACATGTTCACGTTTACGCCACATGATCCCGTTACGCCACATGTTCACGTTTACGCCGCATGTTCACGTTTACGCCTCATGTTCACGTTTACGCCGCATGTTCACGTTTACGCCGCGTGTTTACGTTTACGCCGCATGTTCACGTTTACGCCAAGTGTTCACGTTTACGCCGCATGTTCACGTTTACGCCGCATGTTCACGTTTACGCCGCATGTTCACGTTTACACCGCATGTTCACGTTTACGCCGCATGTTCACGTTTACACCGCATGTTCACGTTTACGCCAAGTGTTCATGTTTACGGAGCATGTTCACGTTTATGCCACATGATCACGTTTACGCCACATGATCACGTTTACGCCACGTGTTTACGTTTACGCCACATGTTCACGTTTACGCCGCGTGTTTATGTTTACGCCGCGTGTTCACGTTTAGGTCTCATGATCACGTTTACGCCACGTGTTCACGTTTACGCCAAGTGTTCACGTTTAGCCGCATGTTCACGTTTACACCGCATGTTCATGTTTACACCGCATGTTCATGTTTACACCGCATGTTCATGTTTACACCTCATGTTCACGTAAACGCTGCATGTTCACGTTTACGCCACATGTTCACATTTACGCCACGTGTTCACGTTTACGCCACGTGTACACGTTTACGCCGCGTGTTTATGTTTACGCGGCGTGTTCACGTTTACGCCGCATGTTCACGTTTACACCGCATGTTCATGTTTACACCTCATGTTCACGTAAACGCTGCATGATCACGTTTACGCCACATGTTCACGTTTACACCGCATGTTCACGTTTACGCCAAGTGTTCACGTTTACGGAGCATGTTCACGTTTATGCCACATGATCACGTTTACGCCACATGTTCACGTTTACGCCACGTGTTTACGTTTACGCCACATGTTCACGTTTACGCCACATGTTCACGTTTACGCCACGTGTTCAGATTTACGCCACGTGTTCACGTTTACGCCACGTGTACACGTTTACGCCGCGTGTACACGTTTACGCCGCGTGTTTATGTTTACGCCGCGTGTTCACGTTTAGGTCTCATGATCACGTTTACGCCACGTGTTCACGTTTACGCCGCATGCTCACGTTTACGCCGCATGTTCACGTTTACGCCGCATGTTCACGTTTACACCGCATGTTCACGTTTACGCCAAGTGTTCACGTTTACGGAGCATGTTCACGTTTATGCCACATGATCACGTTTACGCCACATGATCACGTTTACGCCACGTGTTTACGTTTAGCCACATGTTCACGTTTACGCCGCGTGTTTATGTTTACACCGCGTGTTCACGTTTAGGTCTCATGATCACGTTTACGCCACGTGTTCACGTTTACGCCAAGTGTTCACGTTTAGCCGCATGTTCACGTTTACACCGCATGTTCACGTTTACGTCGCATGTTCACGTTTACACCGCATGTTCATGTTTACACCGCATGTTCATGTTTACACCTCATGTTCACGTAAACGCTGCATGTTCACGTTTACGCCACATGTTCACATTTACGCCACGTGTTCACGCCGCATGTTCACGTTTACGCCGCGTGTTTACGTTTACGCCGCATGTTCACGTTTACGCCAAGTGTTCACGTTTACGCCGCATGTTCACGTTTACGCCAAGTGTTCACGTTTACGCCACATGTTCACGTTTACGCCGCACGTTCACGTTTACACCGCATGTTCATGTTTACGCCAAGTGTTCACGTTTACGCCGCATGTTCAAGTTTACGCCGCGTGTTCACGTTTACGCCGCATGTTCAGGTTTACGCCACATGTTCACGCCGCATGTTCACGCCGCATGTTCACGCCACATGTTCACGCCGCATGTTCACGTTTACGCCCCATGTTAACGTTTACGCCCCATGTTCACTTTTAAGCCGCATGCTCACGTTTACGCCACAGGTTCACGTTTACACCGCATGTTCACGTTTACGCCACATGTTCACGTTTACGCCACATGTTCACGTTTACGCCACATGTTCACGTTTACGCCGCATGTTCACGTTTACGCCGCATGTTCACGCCGCATGTTCACACCGTATGTTCACGCCGCATGTTC
The DNA here is from genome assembly GCF_026437365.1 of Eucyclogobius newberryi. Classification (NCBI taxonomy): domain Eukaryota; kingdom Metazoa; phylum Chordata; class Actinopteri; order Gobiiformes; family Gobiidae; genus Eucyclogobius; species Eucyclogobius newberryi. Next base: position 1,561,276 of record NW_027315857.1, on the reverse strand, counting down.
ACGTTTACGCCCCATGTTAACGTTTACGCCCCATGTTCACGTTTACGCCACATGCTCACGTTTACACCACATGTTCACGTTTACGCCGCATGTTCACGTTTACACCACATGTTCACATTTACGCCAAGTGTTCACATTTACGGAGCATGTTCACGTTTACACCTCATGTTCACGTAAACGCTGCATGTTCACGTTTACCCCACATGGTCACGTTTACGCCGCGTATTCACGTTTAGCCGCATGTTCACGTTTACGCCACATGATCACGTTTACGCCACATGTTCACGTTTACGCCACATGATCACGTTTACGCCGCATGTTCATGTTTACGCCGCATGTTCACGTTTACACCTCATGTTCACGTTTACGCCAAGTGTTCACGTTTACGGAGCATGTTCACGTTTACGCCACATGATCACGTTTACGCCACGTGTTCACGTTTACGCCACATGTTCACGTTTACGCCACGTGTTCACGTTCACGCCCCATGTTCACGTATACGCCGCATGCTCACGTTTACGCCACATGTTCACGTTTACGCCGCATGTTCACGTTTACACCGCATGTTCACGTTTACGCCAAGTGTTCATGTTTACGGAGCATGTTCACGTTTATGCCACATGATCACGTTTACGCCACATGATCACGTTTACGCCACGTGTTTACGTTTACGCCACATGTTCACGTTTACGCCGCGTGTTTATGTTTACGCCGCGTGTTCACGTTTAGGTCTCATGATCACGTTTACGCCACGTGTTCACGTTTACGCCAAGTGTTCACGTTTAGCCGCATGTTCACGTTTACACCGCATGTTCATGTTTACACCGCATGTTCATGTTTACACCGCATGTTCATGTTTACACCTCATGTTCACGTAAACGCTGCATGTTCACGTTTACGCCACATGTTCACATTTACGCCACGTGTTCACGTTTACGCCACGTGTACACGTTTACGCCGCGTGTTTATGTTTACGCGGCGTGTTCACGTTTACGCCGCATGTTCACGTTTACACCGCATGTTCATGTTTACACCTCATGTTCACGTAAACGCTGCATGATCACGTTTACGCCACATGTTCACGTTTACGCCGCATGTTTACGTTTACGCAGCGTGTACACGTTTACGCCGCGTGTTTATGTTTACGCCGCGTGTTCACGTTTACGCCGCGTGTTTAAGTTTACGCCGCGTGTTCACGTTTACGCCACGTGTACACGTTTACGCCGCGTGTTTATGTTTACGCCGCGTGTTCACATTTACGCCGCATGTTCACGTTTACACCGCATGTTCATGTTTACACCTCATGTTCACGTAAACGCTGCATGTTCACGTTTACGCCACATGGTCACGTTTACGCCGCGTATTCACATTTACGCCGCGTATTCACGTTTACGCCAAGTGTTCACGTTTAGCCGCATGTTCACGTTTATGCCAAATGATCCCGTTACGCCACATGTTCACGTTTACGCCGCATGTTCACGTTTACACCTCATGTTAACGTTCACGCCGCATGTTCACGTGTACGCCGCATGTTCACGTTTACGTCGCATGTTCACGTTTACGCCAAGTGTTCGCGTTTACGCCGCATGTTCACGTTTACGCCGCATGTTCACGTTTACGCCGCACGTTCACGTTTACACCGCATGTTCACGTTTACTCCAAGTGTTCACGTTTACGCCACATGTTCACGTTTACGCCAAGTGTTCACGTTTAGCCGCATGTTCACGTTTACGCCACATGATCACGTTTACGCCGCATGTTCACGTTTACGCCGCATGTTCACGTTTACACCTCATGTTCACGTTTACACCACATGTTAACGTTTACGCCGCATGTTCACGTTTACGCCAAGTGTTCACGTTTACGCCACATGTTCACGTTTACGCCACGTGTTCACGTTTACGCCACATGTTCACGTTTACGCCACATGTTCACGTTTACGCCGCATGTTCACGCCGCATGTTCACGCCGCATGTTCACGCCGCATGTTCACGTTTACGCCCCATGTTAACGTTTACGCCCCATGTTCACGTTTAAGCCGCATGCTCACGTTTACGCCACATGTTCACGTTTACACCGCATGTTCACGTTTACGCCAAATGTTCACGTTTACGCCACATGTTCACGTTTACGACACATGTTCACGTTTACGCCGCATGTTTACGTTTACGCCGCATGTTCACGCCGCATGTTCACGCCGTATGTTCACGCCGCATGTTCACGCCCCATGTTCACGTTTACGCCCCATGTTAACGTTTACGCCCCATGTTCACGTTTACGCCGCATGCTCACGTTTACGCCACATGTTCACGTTTATGCCGCATGTTCACGTTTACACCGCATGTTCACGTTTAAGCCAAGTGTTCACGTTTACGGAGCATGTTCACGTTTACACTTCATGTTCACGTAAACGCTGCATGTTCACGTTTACGCCACATGGTCACGTTTACGCCGCGTATTCACGTTTACGCCAAGTGTTCACGTTTAGCCGCATGTTCACGTTTACGCCACATGATCACGTTTACGGCACATGTTCACGTTTACGCCACATGATCCCGTTACGCCACATGTTCACGTTTACGCCGCATGTTCACGTTTACGCCGCATGTTCACGTTTACGCCACATGTTCACGTTTACGCCAAGTGTTCACGTTTAGCCGCATGTTCACGTTTACGCCACATGATCACGTTTACGCCGCATGTTTACGTTTACGCCGCATGTTCACGTTTACACCTCATGTTAACGTTTACGTCGCATGTTCACGTTTACACCGCATGTTCACGTTTACGCCAAGTGTTCACGTTTACGGAGCATGTTCACGTTTATGCCACATGATCACGTTTACGCCACGTGTTCACGTTTACGCCACATGTTCACGTTTACGCCACGTGTTCACGTTTACGCCCCATGTTCACGTATACGCTTCATGCTCACGTTTACGCCACATGTTCACGTTTACGCCGCATGTTCACGTTTACACCGCATGTTCACGTTTACGCCAAGTGTTCACGTTTACGGAGCATGTTCACGTTTATGCCACATGATCACGTTTACGCCACGTGTTCACATTTACGCCACATGTTCACGTTTACGCCACGTGTACACGTTTACGCCGCGTGTTTATGTTTACGCCGCGTGTTCACGTTTAGGTCTCATGATCACGTTTACGCCACGTGTTCACATTTACGCCACGTGTAAACGTTTACGCCGCGTGTTTATGTTTACGCCGCATGTTCACGTTTAAACCGCATGTTCATGTTTACACCGCATGTTCATGTTTACACCGCATGTTCATGTTTACACCTCATGTTCACGTAAACGCTGCATGATCACGTTTACGCCACATGTTCACGTTTACGCCGCATGTTTACGTTTACGCCGCGTGTACACGTTTACGCCACATGTTTATGTTTACGCCGCGTGTTCACGTTTACGCCACGTGTACACGTTTACGCCGCGTGTTTATGTTTACGCCGCGTGTTCACGTTTACGCCGCATGTTCACGTTTACACTGCATGTTCATGTTTACACCGCATGTTCATGTTTACACCGCATGTTCATGTTTACACCGCATGTTCACGTAAACGCTGCATGTTCACGTTTACGCCACATGGTCACGTTTACGCCGCATATTCACGTTTACGCCGCGTATTCACGTTTATGCCAAGTGTTCACGTTTAGCCGCATGTTCACGTTTACGGCAAATGATCACGTTTACGCCACATGTTCACGTTTACGCCACATGATCCCGTTACGCCACATGTTCACGTTTACGCCGCATGTTCACGTTTACACCTCATGTTAACGTTCACGCCGCATGTTCATGTTTACACCTCATGTTCACGTAAACGCTGCATGTTCACGTTTACGCCACATGTTCACGTTTACGCCACATGTTCACGTTTACGCCGCATGTTCACGTTTACGCCGCATGTTCACGCCGCATGTTCACGTTTACGCCCCATGTTAACGTTTACGCCCCATGTTCACGTTTACGCCGCATGCTCACGTTTACGCCACATGTTCACGTTTACGCAGCATGTTCACGTTTACACCGCATGTATACGTTTACACCGCATGTTCACGTTTACGCCAAGTGTTCACGTTTAGCCGCATGTTCACGTTTACACCTCATGTTCACGTAAACGCCGCATGTTCACGTTTACGCCACATGGTCACGTTTACGCCGCATATTCACGTTTACGCCGCATATTCACGTTTACGCCAAGTGTTCACGTTTAGCCGCATGTTCACGTTTACGCCACATGATCACGTTTACGCCACATGTTCACGTTTACGCCACATGATCCCGTTACGCCACATGTTCACGTTTACGCCGCATGTTCACGTTTACGCCTCATGTTCACGTTTACGCCGCATGTTCACGTTTACGCCGCGTGTTTACGTTTACGCCGCATGTTCACGTTTACGCCAAGTGTTCACGTTTACGCCGCATGTTCACGTTTACGCCGCATGTTCACGTTTACGCCGCATGTTCACGTTTACGTCGCACGTTCACGTTTACACCGCATGTTCACGTTTACTCCAAGTGTTCGCGTTTACGCCGCATGTTCACGTTTACGCCGCATGTTCACGTTTACGCCGCACGTTCACGTTTACACCGCATGTTCACGTTTACTCCAAGTGTTCACGTTTACGCCACATGTTCACGTTTACGCCAAGTGTTCACGTTTAGCCGCATGTTCACGTTTACGCCACATGATCACGTTTACGCCGCATGTTCACGTTTACGCCGCATGTTCACGTTTACACCTCATGTTCACGTAAACGCTGCATGTTCACGTTTACGCCACATGTTCACGTTTACGCCAAGTGTTCACGTTTAGCCGCATGTTCACGTTTACGCCACATGATCACGTTTACGCCACATGTTCACGTTTACGCCACATGATCCCGTTACGCCACATGTTCACGTTTATGCCGCATGTTCACGTTTACGCCTCATGTTCACGTTTACGCCGCATGTTCACGTTTACGCCGCGTGTTTACGTTTACGCCGCATGTTCACGTTTACGCCAAGTGTTCACGTTTACGCCGCATGTTCACGTTTACGCCGCATGTTCACGTTTACGCCGCATGTTCACGTTTACACCGCATGTTCACGTTTACGCCGCACGTTCACGTTTACACCGCATGTTCACGTTTACGCCAAGTGTTCACGTTTACGCCGCATGTTCACGTTTACGCCGCGTGTTCACGTTTACGCCGCGTGTTTACGTTTACGCCGCGTATTCACGTTTACGCCAAGTGTTCACGTTTAGCCGCATGTTCACGTTTACGCCAAATGATCCCGTTACGCCACATGTTCACGTTTACGCCGCATGTTCACGTTTACACCTCATGTTAACGTTCACGCCGCATGTTCACGTGTACGCCGCATGTTCACGTTTACGTCGCACGTTCACGTTTACACCGCATGTTCACGTTTACTCCAAGTGTTCGCGTTTACGCCGCATGTTCACGTTTACGCCGCATGTTCACGTTTACGCCGCACGTTCACGTTTACACCGCATGTTCACGTTTACTCCAAGTGTTCACGTTTACGCCACATGTTCACGTTTACGCCAAGTGTTCACGTTTAGCCGCATGTTCACGTTTACGCCACATGATCACGTTTACGCCGCATGTTCACGTTTACGCCGCATGTTCACGTTTACACCTCATGTTCACGTTTACACCACATGTTAACGTTTACGCCGCATGTTCACGTTTACGCCAAGTGTTCACGTTTACGCCACATGTTCACGTTTACGCCACGTGTTCACGTTTACGCCACATGTTCACGTTTACGCCACATGTTCACGTTTACGCCGCATGTTCACGCCGCATGTTCAAGCCGCATGTTCACGCCGCATGTTCACGCCGCATGTTCACGTTTACGCCCCATGTTAACGTTTACGCCCCATGTTCACGTTTAATCCGCATGCTCACGTTTACGCCACATGTTCACGTTTACACCGCATGTTCACGTTTACGCCAAATGTTCACGTTTACGCCACATGTTCACGTTTACGACACATGTTCACGTTTACGCCGCATGTTCACGTTTATGCCACATGATCACGTTTACGCCACGTGTTCACGTTTACGCCACATGTTCACGTTTACGCCACGTGTTCACGTTTACGCCCCATGTTCACGTATACGCTTCATGCTCACGTTTACGCCACATGTTCACGTTTACGCCGCATGTTCACGTTTACACCGCATGTTCACGTTTACGCCAAGTGTTCACGTTTACGGAGCATGTTCACGTTTATGCCACATGATCACGTTTACGCCACGTGTTCACATTTACGCCACATGTTCACGTTTACGCCACGTGTACACGTTTACGCCGCGTGTTTATGTTTACGCCGCGTGTTCACGTTTAGGTCTCATGATCACGTTTACGCCACGTGTTCACATTTACGCCACGTGTAAACGTTTACGCCGCGTGTTTATGTTTACGCCGCATGTTCACGTTTACGCCGCATGTTCACGTTTAAACCGCATGTTCATGTTTACACCGCATGTTCATGTTTACACCGCATGTTCATGTTTACACCTCATGTTCACGTAAACGCTGCATGATCACGTTTACGCCACATGTTCACGTTTACGCCGCATGTTTACGTTTACGCCGCGTGTACACGTTTACGCCGCATGTTTATGTTTACGCCGCGTGTTCACGTTTACGCCACGTGTACACGTTTACGCCGCGTGTTTATGTTTACGCCGCGTGTTCACGTTTACGCCGCATGTTCACGTTTACACTGCATGTTCATGTTTACACCGCATGTTCATGTTTACACCGCATGTTCATGTTTACACCGCATGTTCACGTAAACGCTGCATGTTCACGTTTACGCCACATGGTCACGTTTACGCCGCATATTCACGTTTACGCCGCGTATTCACGTTTATGCCAAGTGTTCACGTTTAGCCGCATGTTCACGTTTACGCCAAATGATCACGTTTACGCCACATGTTCACGTTTACGCCACATGATCCCGTTACGCCACATGATCCCGTTACGCCACATGTTCACGTTTACGCCGCATGTTCACGTTTACACCTCATGTTAACGTTCACGCCGCATGTTCATGTTTACACCTCATGTTCACGTAAACGCTGCATGTTCACGTTTACGCCACATGTTCACGTTTACGCCACATGTTCACGTTTACGCCGCATGTTCACGTTTACGCCGCATGTTCACGCCGCATGTTCACGTTTACGCCCCATGTTAACGTTTACGCCCCATGTTCACGTTTACGCCGCATGCTCACGTTTACGCCACATGTTCACGTTTACGCAGCATGTTCACGTTTACACCGCATGTATACGTTTACACCGCATGTTCACGTTTACGCCAAGTGTTCACGTTTAGCCGCATGTTCACGTTTACACCTCATGTTCACGTAAACGCCGCATGTTCACGTTTACGCCACATGGTCACGTTTACGCCGCATATTCACGTTTACGCCGCATATTCACGTTTACGCCAAGTGTTCACGTTTAGCCGCATGTTCACGTTTACGCCACATGATCACGTTTACGCCACATGTTCACGTTTACGCCACATGATCCCGTTACGCCACATGTTCACGTTTACGCCGCATGTTCACGTTTACGCCACATGATCCCGTTACGCCACATGTTCACGTTTACGCCGCATGTTCACGTTTACGCCGCATGTTCACGTTTACGCCGCATGTTCACGTTTACGCCGCGTGTTTACGTTTACGCCGCATGTTCACGTTTACGCCAAGTGTTCACGTTTACGCCGCATGTTCACGTTTACGCCGCATGTTCACGTTTACGCCGCATGTTCACGTTTACACCGCATGTTCACGTTTACGCCGCACGTTCACGTTTACACCGCATGTTCACGTTTACGCCAAGTGTTCACGTTTACGCCGCATGTTCACGTTTACGCCGCGTGTTCACGTTTACGCCGCGTGTTTACGTTTACGCCGCGTGTTCACGTTTACGCCGCATGTTCAGGTTTACGCCGCATGTTCACGCTGCATGTTCACGCCGCATGTTCACGCCGCATGTTCACGCCGCATGTTCACGCCGCATGTTCACGCCGCATGTTCACGTTTACGCCCCATGTTCACGTTTAAGCCGCATGCTCACGTTTACGCCACATGTTCACGTTTACGCCACATGTTCACGTTTACGCCACATGTTCACGTTTACGCCACATGTTCACGTTTACACCACATGTTCACGTTTACGCCGCATGTTCACGTTTACACCACATGTTCACATTTACGGAGCATGTTCACGTTTACACCTCATGTTCACGTAAACGCTGCATGTTCACGTTTACCCCACATGGTCACGTTTACGCCGCGTATTCACGTTTACGCCGCGTATTCACGTTTACGCCGCGTATTCACGTTTACGCCAAGTGTTCACGTTTAGCCGCATGTTCACGTTTACGCCACATGATCACGTTTACGCCACATGTTCACGTTTACGCCACATGATCACGTTTACGCCGCATGTTCACGCCGCATGTTCACGCCGCATGTTCACGTTTACGCCCCATGTTCACGTTTAAGCCGCATGCTCACGTTTACGCCACATGTTCACGTTTACGCCACATGTTCACGTTTACGCCACATGTTCACGTTTACGCCACATGTTCACGTTTACACCACATGTTCACGTTTACGCCGCATGTTCACGTTTACACCACATGTTCACATTTACGCCAAGTGTTCACATTTACGGAGCATGTTCACGTTTACACCTCATGTTCACGTAAACGCTGCATGTTCACGTTTACCCCACATGGTCACGTTTACGCCGCGTATTCACGTTTACGCCGCGTATTCACGTTTACGCCGCGTATTCACGTTTACGCCAAGTGTTCACGTTTAGCCGCATGTTCACGTTTACGCCACATGATCACGTTTACGCCACATGTTCACGTTTACGCCACATGATCACGTTTACGCCGCATGTTCATGTTTACGCCGCATGTTCACGTTTACACCTCATGTTCACGTTTACGCCAAGTGTTCACGTTTACGCCACATGATCACGTTTACGCCGCATGTTCATGTTTACGCCGCATGTTCATGTTTACACCTCATGTTCACGTAAACGCTGCATGTTCACGTTTACGCCACATGTTCACGTTTACGCCACATGTTCACGTTTACGCCGCATGTTCACGTTTACGCCGCATGTTCACGCCGCATGTTCACGTTTACGCCCCATGTTAACGTTTACGCCCCATGTTCACGTTTACGCCGCATGCTCACGTTTACGCCACATGTTCACGTTTACGCAGCATGTTCACGTTTACACCGCATGTATACGTTTACACCGCATGTTCACGTTTACGCCAAGTGTTCACGTTTAGCCGCATGTTCACGTTTACACCTCATGATCACGTTTACGCCACATGTTCACGTTTACGCCACATGATCCCGTTACGCCACATGTTCACGTTTACGCCGCATGTTCACGTTTACGCCGCATGTTCACGTTTACGCCGCATGTTCACGTTTACGCCGCGTGTTTACGTTTACGCCGCATGTTCACGTTTACGCCAAGTGTTCACGTTTACGCCGCATGTTCACGTTTACGCCGCATGTTCACGTTTACGCCGCATGTTCACGTTTACACCGCATGTTCACGTTTACGCCGCACGTTCACGTTTACACCGCATGTTCACGTTTACGCCAAGTGTTCACGTTTCGCCGCATGTTCACGTTTACGCCGCGTGTTCACGTTTACGCCGCGTGTTTACGTTTACGCCGCGTGTTCACGTTTACGCCGCATGTTCAGGTTTACGCCGCATGTTCACGCTGCATGTTCACGCCGCATGTTCACGCCGCATGTTCACGCCGCATGTTCACGCCGCATGTTCACGTTTACGCCCCATGTTCACGTTTAAGCCGCATGCTCACGTTTACGCCACATGTTCACGTTTACGCCACATGTTCACGTTTACGCCACATGTTCACGTTTACGCCACATGTTCACGTTTACACCACATGTTCACGTTTACGCCGCATGTTCACGTTTACACCACATGTTCACATTTACGCCAAGTGTTCACATTTACGGAGCATGTTCACGTTTACACCTCATGTTCACGTAAACGCTGCATGTTCACGTTTACCCCACATGGTCACGTTTACGCCGCGTATTCACGTTTACGCCGCGTATTCACGTTTACGCCGCGTATTCACGTTTACGCCGCGTATTCACGTTTAGCCGCATGTTCACGTTTACGCCACATGATCACGTTTACGCCACATGTTCACGTTTACGCCACATGATCACGTTTACGCCGCATGTTCATGTTTACGCCGCATGTTCACGTTTACACCTCATGTTCACGTTTACGCCAAGTGTTCACGTTTACGGAGCATGTTCACGTTTACGCCACATGATCACGTTTACGCCACGTGTTCACGTTTACGCCACATGTTCACGTTTACGCCACGTGTTCACGTTCACGCCCCATGTTCACGTATACGCCGCATGCTCACGTTTACGCCACATGTTCACGTTTACGCCGCATGTTCACGTTTACACCGCATGTTCACGTTTACGCCAAGTGTTCATGTTTACGGAGCATGTTCACGTTTATGCCACATGATCACGTTTACGCCACATGATCACGTTTACGCCACGTGTTTACGTTTACGCCACATGTTCACGTTTACGCCGCGTGTTTATGTTTACGCCGCGTGTTCACGTTTAGGTCTCATGATCACGTTTACGCCACGTGTTCACGTTTACGCCAAGTGTTCACGTTTAGCCGCATGTTCACGTTTACACCGCATGTTCATGTTTACACCGCATGTTCATGTTTACACCGCATGTTCATGTTTACACCTCATGTTCACGTAAACGCTGCATGTTCACGTTTACGCCACATGTTCACATTTACGCCACGTGTTCACGTTTACGCCACGTGTACACGTTTACGCCGCGTGTTTATGTTTACGCGGCGTGTTCACGTTTACGCCGCATGTTCACGTTTACACCGCATGTTCATGTTTACACCTCATGTTCACGTAAACGCTGCATGATCACGTTTACGCCACATGTTCACGTTTACGCCGCATGTTTACGTTTACGCAGCGTGTACACGTTTACGCCGCGTGTTTATGTTTATGCCGCGTGTTCACGTTTACGCCGCGTGTTTAAGTTTACGCCGCGTGTTCACGTTTACGCCACGTGTACACGTTTACGCCGCGTGTTTATGTTTACGCCGCGTGTTCACATTTACGCCGCATGTTCACGTTTACACCGCATGTTCATGTTTACACCTCATGTTCACGTAAACGCTGCATGTTCACGTTTACGCCACATGGTCACGTTTACGCCGCGTATTCACATTTACGCCGCATATTCACGTTTACGCCAAGTGTTCACGTTTAGCCGCATGTTCACGTTTACGCCAAATGATCCCGTTACGCCACATGTTCACGTTTACGCCGCATGTTCACGTTTACACCTCATGTTAACGTTCACGCCGCATGTTCACGTGTACGCCGCATGTTCACGTTTACGTCGCATGTTCACGTTTACGCCAAGTGTTCGCGTTTACGCCGCATGTTCACGTTTACGCCGCATGTTCACGTTTACGCCGCACGTTCACGTTTACACCGCATGTTCACGTTTACTCCAAGTGTTCACGTTTACGCCACATGTTCACGTTTACGCCAAGTGTTCACGTTTAGCCGCATGTTCACGTTTACGCCACATGATCACGTTTACGCCGCATGTTCACGTTTACGCCGCATGTTCACGTTTACACCTCATGTTCACGTTTACACCACATGTTAACGTTTACGCCGCATGTTCACGTTTACGCCAAGTGTTCACGTTTAAGCCACATGTTCACGTTTACGCCACGTGTTCACGTTTACGCCACATGTTCACGTTTACGCCACATGTTCACGTTTACGCCGCATGTTCACGCCGCATGTTCACGCCGCATGTTCACGCCGCATGTTCACGTTTACGCCCCATGTTAACGTTTACGCCCCATGTTCACGTTTAAGCCGCATGCTCACGTTTACGCCACATGTTCACGTTTACACCGCATGTTCACGTTTACGCAAAATGTTCACGTTTACGCCACATGTTCACGTTTACGACACATGTTCACGTTTACGCCGCATGTTTACGTTTACGCCGCATGTTCACGCCGCATGTTCACGCCGTATGTTCACGCCGCATGTTCACGCCCCATGTTCACGTTTACGCCCCATGTTAACGTTTACGCCCCATGTTCACGTTTACGCCGCATGCTCACGTTTACGCCACATGTTCACGTTTACGCCGCATGTTCACGTTTACACCGCATGTTCACGTTTAAGCCAAGTGTTCACGTTTACGGAGCATGTTCACGTTTACACCTCATGTTCACGTAAACGCTGCATGTTCACGTTTACGCCACATGGTCACGTTTACGCCGCGTATTCACGTTTACGCCAAGTGTTCACGTTTAGCCGCATGTTCACGTTTACGCCACATGATCACGTTTACGGCACATGTTCACGTTTACGCCACATGATCCCGTTACGCCACATGTTCACGTTTACGCCGCATGTTCACGTTTACGCCGCATGTTCACGTTTACGCCACATGTTCACGTTTACGCCAAGTGTTCACGTTTAGCCGCATGTTCACGTTTACGCCACATGATCACGTTTACGCCGCATGTTTACGTTTACGCCGCATGTTCACGTTTACACCTCATGTTAACGTTTACGCCGCATGTTCACGTTTACACCGCATGTTCACGTTTACGCCAAGTGTTCACGTTTACGGAGCATGTTCACGTTTATGCCACATGATCACGTTTACGCCACGTGTTCACGTTTACGCCACATGTTCACGTTTACGCCACGTGTTCACGTTTACGCCCCATGTTCACGTATACGCTTCATGCTCACGTTTACGCCACATGTTCACGTTTACGCCGCATGTTCACGTTTACACCGCATGTTCACGTTTACGCCAAGTGTTCACGTTTACGGAGCATGTTCACGTTTATGCCACATGATCACGTTTACGCCACGTGTTCACATTTACGCCACATGTTCACGTTTACGCCACGTGTACACGTTTACGCCGCGTGTTTATGTTTACGCCGCGTGTTCACGTTTAGGTCTCATGATCACGTTTACGCCACGTGTTCACATTTACGCCACGTGTAAACGTTTACGCCGCGTGTTTATGTTTACGCCACATGTTCACGTTTACGCCGCATGTTTACGTTTACGCAGCGTGTACACGTTTACGCCGCGTGTTTATGTTTATGCCGCGTGTTCACGTTTACGCCGCGTGTTTAAGTTTACGCCGCGTGTTCACGTTTACGCCACGTGTACACGTTTACGCCGCGTGTTTATGTTTACGCCGCGTGTTCACATTTACGCCGCATGTTCACGTTTACACCGCATGTTCATGTTTACACCTCATGTTCACGTAAACGCTGCATGTTCACGTTTACGCCACATGGTCACGTTTACGCCGCGTATTCACATTTACGCCGCATATTCACGTTTACGCCAAGTGTTCACGTTTAGCCGCATGTTCACGTTTACGCCAAATGATCCCGTTACGCCACATGTTCACGTTTACGCCGCATGTTCACGTTTACACCTCATGTTAACGTTCACGCCGCATGTTCACGTGTACGCCGCATGTTCACGTTTACGTCGCATGTTCACGTTTACGCCAAGTGTTCGCGTTTACGCCGCATGTTCACGTTTACGCCGCATGTTCACGTTTACGCCGCACGTTCACGTTTACACCGCATGTTCACGTTTACTCCAAGTGTTCACGTTTACGCCACATGTTCACGTTTACGCCAAGTGTTCACGTTTAGCCGCATGTTCACGTTTACGCCACATGATCACGTTTACGCCGCATGTTCACGTTTACGCCGCATGTTCACGTTTACACCTCATGTTCACGTTTACACCACATGTTAACGTTTACGCCGCATGTTCACGTTTACGCCAAGTGTTCACGTTTAAGCCACATGTTCACGTTTACGCCACGTGTTCACGTTTACGCCACATGTTCACGTTTACGCCACATGTTCACGTTTACGCCGCATGTTCACGCCGCATGTTCACGCCGCATGTTCACGCCGCATGTTCACGTTTACGCCCCATGTTAACGTTTACGCCCCATGTTCACGTTTAAGCCGCATGCTCACGTTTACGCCACATGTTCACGTTTACACCGCATGTTCACGTTTACGCAAAATGTTCACGTTTACGCCACATGTTCACGTTTACGACACATGTTCACGTTTACGCCGCATGTTTACGTTTACGCCGCATGTTCACGCCGCATGTTCACGCCGTATGTTCACGCCGCATGTTCACGCCCCATGTTCACGTTTACGCCCCATGTTAACGTTTACGCCCCATGTTCACGTTTACGCCGCATGCTCACGTTTACGCCACATGTTCACGTTTACGCCGCATGTTCACGTTTACACCGCATGTTCACGTTTAAGCCAAGTGTTCACGTTTACGGAGCATGTTCACGTTTACACCTCATGTTCACGTAAACGCTGCATGTTCACGTTTACGCCACATGGTCACGTTTACGCCGCGTATTCACGTTTACGCCAAGTGTTCACGTTTAGCCGCATGTTCACGTTTACGCCACATGATCACGTTTACGGCACATGTTCACGTTTACGCCACATGATCCCGTTACGCCACATGTTCACGTTTACGCCGCATGTTCACGTTTACGCCGCATGTTCACGTTTACGCCACATGTTCACGTTTACGCCAAGTGTTCACGTTTAGCCGCATGTTCACGTTTACGCCACATGATCACGTTTACGCCGCATGTTTACGTTTACGCCGCATGTTCACGTTTACACCTCATGTTAACGTTTACGCCGCATGTTCACGTTTACACCGCATGTTCACGTTTACGCCAAGTGTTCACGTTTACGGAGCATGTTCACGTTTATGCCACATGATCACGTTTACGCCACGTGTTCACGTTTACGCCACATGTTCACGTTTACGCCACGTGTTCACGTTTACGCCCCATGTTCACGTATACGCTTCATGCTCACGTTTACGCCACATGTTCACGTTTACGCCGCATGTTCACGTTTACACCGCATGTTCACGTTTACGCCAAGTGTTCACGTTTACGGAGCATGTTCACGTTTATGCCACATGATCACGTTTACGCCACGTGTTCACATTTACGCCACATGTTCACGTTTACGCCACGTGTACACGTTTACGCCGCGTGTTTATGTTTACGCCGCGTGTTCACGTTTAGGTCTCATGATCACGTTTACGCCACGTGTTCACATTTACGCCACGTGTAAACGTTTACGCCGCGTGTTTATGTTTACGCCGCATGTTCACGTTTACGCCGCATGTTCACGTTTAAACCGCATGTTCATGTTTACACCGCATGTTCATGTTTACACCGCATGTTCATGTTTACACCTCATGTTCACGTAAACGCTGCATGATCACGTTTACGCCACATGTTCACGTTTACGCCGCATGTTTACGTTTACGCCGCGTGTACACGTTTACGCCGCATGTTTATGTTTACGCCGCGTGTTCACGTTTACGCCACGTGTACACGTTTACGCCGCGTGTTTATGTTTACGCCACGTGTTCACGTTTACGCCGCATGTTCACGTTTACACTGCATGTTCATGTTTACACCGCATGTTCATGTTTACACCGCATGTTCATGTTTACACCGCATGTTCACGTAAACGCTGCATGTTCACGTTTACGCCACATGGTCACGTTTACGCCGCATATTCACGTTTACGCCGCGTATTCACGTTTATGCCAAGTGTTCACGTTTAGCCGCATGTTCACGTTTACGCCAAATGATCACGTTTACGCCACATGTTCACGTTTACGCCACATGATCCCGTTACGCCACATGATCCCGTTACGCCACATGTTCACGTTTACGCCGCATGTTCACGTTTACACCTCATGTTAACGTTCACGCCGCATGTTCATGTTTACACCTCATGTTCACGTAAACGCTGCATGTTCACGTTTACGCCACATGTTCACGTTTACGCCACATGTTCACGTTTACGCCGCATGTTCACGTTTACGCCGCATGTTCACGCCGCATGTTCACGTTTACGCCCCATGTTAACGTTTACGCCCCATGTTCACGTTTACGCCGCATGCTCACGTTTACGCCACATGTTCACGTTTACGCAGCATGTTCACGTTTACACCGCATGTATACGTTTACACCGCATGTTCACGTTTACGCCAAGTGTTCACGTTTAGCCGCATGTTCACGTTTACACCTCATGTTCACGTAAACGCCGCATGTTCAAGTTTACGCCACATGGTCACGTTTACGCCGCATATTCACGTTTACGCCGCATATTCACGTTTACGCCAAGTGTTCACGTTTAGCCGCATGTTCACGTTTACGCCACATGATCACGTTTACGCCACATGTTCACGTTTACGCCACATGATCCCGTTACGCCACATGTTCACGTTTACGCCGCATGTTCACGTTTACGCCGCATGTTCACGTTTACGCCGCATGTTCACGTTTACGCCGCGTGTTTACGTTTACGCCGCATGTTCACGTTTACGCCAAGTGTTCACGTTTACGCCGCATGTTCACGTTTACGCCGCATGTTCACGTTTACGCCGCATGTTCACGTTTACACCGCATGTTCACGTTTACGCCGCACGTTCACGTTTACACCGCATGTTCACGTTTACGCCAAGTGTTCACGTTTACGCCGCATGTTCACGTTTACGCCGCGTGTTCACGTTTACGCCGCGTGTTTACGTTTACGCCGCGTGTTCACGTTTACGCCGCATGTTCAGGTTTACGCCGCATGTTCACGCTGCATGTTCACGCCGCATGTTCACGCCGCATGTTCACGCCGCATGTTCACGCCGCATGTTCACGCCGCATGTTCACGTTTACGCCCCATGTTCACGTTTAAGCCGCATGCTCACGTTTACGCCACATGTTCACGTTTACGCCACATGTTCACGTTTACGCCACATGTTCACGTTTACGCCACATGTTCACGTTTACGCCGCATGTTCACGCCACATGTTCACGCCGCATGTTCACGCCGCATGTTCACGCCGTATGTTCACGCCGCATGTTCACGCCGCATGTTCACGTTTACGCCCCATGTTAACGTTTACGCCCCATGTTCACGTTTACGCCGCATGCTCACGTTTACGCCACATGTTCACGTTTACGCCGCATGTTCACGTTTACGCCGCATGTTCACGTTTACGCCAAGTGTTCACGTTTACGGAGCATGTTCACATTTACGCCACATGATCACGTTTACGCCACATGTTCACGTTTACGCCCCATGTTCACGTATACACCGCATGCTCACGTTTACGCCACATGTTCACGTTTACGCCGCATGTTCACCTTTACACCGCATGTTCACGTTTACGCCGCATGTTCAAGTTTATGCCACATGATCACGTTTACGCTACATGATCACGTTTACGCCACGTGTTTACGTTTACGCCACATGTTCCCGTTTACGCCACATATTCACGTTTACGCCACGTGTTCACATTTACGCCACGTGTTCACGTTTACGCCACGTGTACACGTTTACGCCGCGTGTTTATGTTTACGCCGCGTGTTCACGTTCACGCCTCATGATCACGTTTACGCCACGTGTTCACGTTTACGCCAAGTGTTCACGTTTAGCCGCATGTTCACGTTTACGCCTCATGATCACGTTTACGCCACATGATCACGTTTACGCCGCATGTTCACGTTTACGCCGCATGTTCACGTTTACACCGCATGTTCACGTTTACACCGCATGTTCATGTTTACACCTCATGTTCACGTAAACGCTGCATGTTCACGTTTACGCCACATGGTCACGTTTATGCCGCGTATTCACGTTTACGCCGCGTATTCACGTTCACGCCGCGTATTCACGTTTACGCCAAGTGTTCACGTTTAGCCGCATGTTCACGTTTACGCCACATGATCACGTTTACGCCACATGTTCACGTTTACGCCGCATGTTCACGTTTACGCCGCATGTTCACGTTTACGGCGCATGTTCACGTTTACGCCGCGTGTTTACGTTTACGCCGCATGTTCACGTTTACGCCAAGTGTTCGCGTTTACGCCGCATGTTCACGTTTACGCCGCATGTTCACGTTTACGCCGCATGTTCACGTTTACACCGCATGTTCACGTTTACGCCGCACGTTCACGTTTACACTGCATGTTCACGTTTACGCCAAGTGTTCACGTTTACGCCGCATGTTCACGTTTATGCCAAGTGTTCACGTTTACGCCGCATGTTCACGTTTACGCCGCATGTTCACGTTTACGCCGCGTGTTTACGTTTACGCCGCGTGTTCACGTTTACGCCGCATGTTCAGGTTTACGCCACATGATCACGTTTACGCCACGTGTTCACGTTTACGCCAAGTGTTCACATTTACGCCACATGTTCACGTTTACGCCATATGTTCACGTTTACGCCGCATGTTCACGCCACATGTTCACGTTTACGCCCCATGTTAACGTTTACACCGCATGTTCACGTTTACGCCAAGTGTTCACGTTTACGGAGCATGTTCACGTTTACGCCACATGATCACGTTTACGCCACGTGTTCACGTTTACGCCACGTGTTCACGTTTACGCCACGTGTTCACGTTTACGCCCCATGTTCACGTATACGCCGCATGCTCACGTTTACGCCACATGTTCACGTATACGCCGCATGCTCACGTTTACGCCGCATGTTCACGTTTACACCGCATGTTCACGTTTACGCCAAGTGTTCACGTTTACGCCGCATGTTCACGTTTATGCCGCATGTTCACGTTTACGCCGCATGTTCACGTTTACGCCGCATGTTCACGTTTACGCCGCATGTTCAGGTTTACGCCACATGATCACGTTTACGCCACGTGTTCACGTTTACGCCAAGTGTTCACATTTACGCCACATGTTCACGTTTCCGCCATATGTTCACGTTTACGCCGCATGTTCACGCCGCATGTTCACGTTTACGCCCCATGTTAACGTTTACGCCCCATGTTCACGTATACGCCGCATGCTCACGTTTACGCCACATTTTCACGTTTACGCCGCATGTTCACGTTTACACCGCATGTTCACGTTTACGCCAAGTGTTCACGTTTACGGAGCATGTTCACGTTTATGCCACATGATCACGTTTACGCCACATGATCACGTTTACGCCACGTGTTTACGTTTACGCCACATGTTCACGTTTACGCCCCATGTTCACGTTTACGCCACGTGTTTATGTTTACGCCGCGTGTTCACGTTTACACCGCATGTTCATGTTTACACCGCATGTTCATGTTTACACCTCATGTTCACGTAAACGCTGCATGTTCACGTGTACGCCACATGGTCACGTTTACGCCGCGTATTCACGTTTACGCCGCATATTCACGTTTACGCCAAGTGTTCACGTTTACGCCAAGTGTTAACGTTTACGCCACATGATCCCGTTACGCCACATGTTCACGTTTACGCCGCATGTTCACGTTTACGCCGCATGTTCACGTTTACGCCGCATGTTCACGTTTACGCCGCGTGTTTACGTTTACGCCGCATGTTCACGTTTACGCCAAGTGTTCGCGTTTACGCCGCATGTTCACGTTCACGCCGCACGTTCACGTTTACTCCGCATGTTCATGTTTACACCTCATGTTCACGTAAACGCTGCATGTTCACGTTTACGCCACATGGTCACGTTTACGCCGCGTATTCACGTTTACGCCGCGTATTCACGTTTACGCCAAGTGTTCACGTTTAGCCGCATGTTCACGTTTACGCCACATGATCACGTTTACGCCACATGTTCACGTTTACGCCACATGATCCCGTTACGCCACATGTTCACGTATACGCCGCATGCTCACGTTTACGCCGCATGTTCACGTTTACACCGCATGTTCACGTTTACGCCAAGTGTTCACGTTTACGCCGCATGTTCACGTTTATGCCGCATGTTCACGTTTACACCGCGTGTTCACGTTTACGCCGCATGTTCACGTTTACGCCGCATGTTCAGGTTTACGCCACATGATCACGTTTACGCCACGTGTTCACGTTTACGCCAAGTGTTCACATTTACGCCACATGTTCACGTTTCCGCCATATGTTCACGTTTACGCCGCATGTTCACGCCGCATGTTCACGTTTACGCCCCATGTTAACGTTTACGCCCCATGTTCACGTATACGCCGCATGCTCACGTTTACGCCACATTTTCACGTTTACGCCGCATGTTCACGTTTACACCGCATGTTCACGTTTACGCCAAGTGTTCACGTTTACGGAGCATGTTCACGTTTATGCCACATGATCACGTTTACGCCACATGATCACGTTTACGCCACGTGTTTACGTTTACGCCACATGTTCACGTTTACGCCACATATTCACGTTTACGCCACGTGTTCACATTTACGCCCCATGTTCACGTTTACGCCACGTGTTTATGTTTACGCCGCGTGTTCACGTTTACGCCTCATGATCACGTTTACGCCTCATGATCACGTTTACGCCACATGTTCACGTTTACGCCGCATGTTCACGTTTACGCCGCATGTTCACGTTTACACCGCATGTTCATGTTTACACCGCATGTTCATGTTTACACCTCATGTTCACGTAAACGCTGCATGTTCACGTGTACGCCACATGGTCACGTTTACGCCGCGTATTCACGTTTACGCCGCATATTCACGTTTACGCCAAGTGTTCACGTTTACGCCAAGTGTTAACGTTTACGCCACATGATCCCGTTACGCCACATGTTCACGTTTACGCCGCATGTTCACGTTTACGCCGCATGTTCACGTTTACGCCGCATGTTCACGTTTACGCCGCATGTTCACGTTTACGCCGCGTGTTTACGTTTACGCCGCATGTTCACGTTTACGCCAAGTGTTCGCGTTTACGCCGCATGTTCACGTTCACGCCGCACGTTCACGTTTACTCCGCATGTTCATGTTTACACCTCATGTTCACGTAAACGCTGCATGTTCACGTTTACGCCACATGGTCACGTTTACGCCGCGTATTCACGTTTACGCCGCGTATTCACGTTTACGCCAAGTGTTCACGTTTAGCCGCATGTTCACGTTTACGCCACATGATCACGTTTACGCCACATGTTCACGTTTACGCCACATGATCCCGTTACGCCACATGTTCATGTTTACGCCGCATGTTCACGTTTACGCCGCATGTTCACGTTTACGCCGCATGTTCACGTTTACGCCGCATGTTCATGTTTACACCACATGTTCATGTTTACACCTCATGTTCATGTAAACGCTGCATGTTCACGTTTACGCCACATGGTCACGTTTACGCCGCGTATTCACGTTTACGCCGCGTATTCACGTTTACGCCAAGTGTTCACGTTTAGCCGCATGTTCACGTTTACGCCACATGATCACGTTTACGCCACATGTTCACGTTTACGCCACATGATCCCGTTACGCCGCATGTTCACGTTTACGCCGCATGTTCACGTTTACGCCACATGATCACGTTTACGCCGCGTGTTTACGTTTACGCCGCGTGTTCACGTTTACGCCAAGTGTTCGCGTTTACGCCGCATGTTCACGTTTATGCCAAGTGTTCACGTTCACGCCGCATGTTCACGTTTACACCGCATGTTCATGTTTACACCTCATGTTCACGTAAACGCTGCATGTTCACGTTTACGCCACATGGTCACGTTTACGCCGCGTATTCACGTTTACGCCGCGTATTCACGTTTACGCCAAGTGTTCACGTTTAGCCGCATGTTCACGTTTACGCCACATGATCACGTTTACGCCACATGTTCACGTTTACGCCACATGATCCCGTTACGCCACATGTTCACGTTTACGCCGCATGTTCACGTTTACGCCGCATGTTCACGTTTACGCCGCATGTTCACGTTTACGCCGCGTGTTTACGTTTACGCCGCATGTTCACGTTTACGCCAAGTGTTCACGTTTACGCCGCATGTTCACGTTTACGCCGCATGTTCACGTTTACGCCGCATGTTCACGTTTACACCGCATGTTCACGTTTACGCCGCACGTTCACGTTTACACCGCATGTTCACGTTTACGCCAAGTGTTCACGTTTACGCCGCATGTTCACGTTTACGCCGCGTGTTCACGTTTACGCCGCGTGTTTACGTTTACGCCGCGTGTTCACGTTTACGCCGCATGTTCAGGTTTACGCCGCATGTTCACGCTGCATGTTCACGCCGCATGTTCACGCCGCATGTTCACGCCGTATGTTCACGCCGCATGTTCACGCCGCATGTTCACGTTTACGCCCCATGTTAACGTTTACGCCCCATGTTCACGTTTACGCCGCATGCTCACGTTTACGCCACATGTTCACGTTTACGCCGCATGTTCACGTTTACGCCGCATGTTCACGTTTACGCCAAGTGTTCACGTTTACGGAGCATGTTCACATTTACGCCACATGATCACGTTTACGCCACATGTTCACGTTTACGCCCCATGTTCACGTATACACCGCATGCTCACGTTTACGCCACATGTTCACGTTTACGCCGCATGTTCACCTTTACACCGCATGTTCACGTTTACGCCGCATGTTCAAGTTTATGCCACATGATCACGTTTACGCTACATGATCACGTTTACGCCACGTGTTTACGTTTACGCCACATGTTCCCGTTTACGCCACATATTCACGTTTACGCCACGTGTTCACATTTACGCCACGTGTTCACGTTTACGCCACGTGTACACGTTTACGCCGCGTGTTTATGTTTACGCCGCGTGTTCACGTTCACGCCTCATGATCACGTTTACGCCACGTGTTCACGTTTACGCCAAGTGTTCACGTTTAGCCGCATGTTCACGTTTACGCCTCATGATCACGTTTACGCCACATGATCACGTTTACGCCGCATGTTCACGTTTACGCCGCATGTTCACGTTTACACCGCATGTTCACGTTTACACCGCATGTTCATGTTTACACCTCATGTTCACGTAAACGCTGCATGTTCACGTTTACGCCACATGGTCACGTTTATGCCGCGTATTCACGTTTACGCCGCGTATTCACGTTCACGCCGCGTATTCACGTTTACGCCAAGTGTTCACGTTTAGCCGCATGTTCACGTTTACGCCACATGATCACGTTTACGCCACATGTTCACGTTTACGCCGCATGTTCACGTTTACGCCGCATGTTCACGTTTACGGCGCATGTTCACGTTTACGCCGCGTGTTTACGTTTACGCCGCATGTTCACGTTTACGCCAAGTGTTCGCGTTTACGCCGCATGTTCACGTTTACGCCGCATGTTCACGTTTACGCCGCATGTTCACGTTTACACCGCATGTTCACGTTTACGCCGCACGTTCACGTTTACACTGCATGTTCACGTTTACGCCAAGTGTTCACGTTTACGCCGCATGTTCACGTTTATGCCAAGTGTTCACGTTTACGCCGCATGTTCACGTTTACGCCGCATGTTCACGTTTACGCCGCGTGTTTACGTTTACGCCGCGTGTTCACGTTTACGCCGCATGTTCAGGTTTACGCCACATGATCACGTTTACGCCACGTGTTCACGTTTACGCCAAGTGTTCACATTTACGCCACATGTTCACGTTTACGCCATATGTTCACGTTTACGCCGCATGTTCACGCCACATGTTCACGTTTACGCCCCATGTTAACGTTTACACCGCATGTTCACGTTTACGCCAAGTGTTCACGTTTACGGAGCATGTTCACGTTTACGCCACATGATCACGTTTACGCCACGTGTTCACGTTTACGCCACGTGTTCACGTTTACGCCACGTGTTCACGTTTACGCCCCATGTTCACGTATACGCCGCATGCTCACGTTTACGCCACATGTTCACGTATACGCCGCATGCTCACGTTTACGCCGCATGTTCACGTTTACACCGCATGTTCACGTTTACGCCAAGTGTTCACGTTTACGCCGCATGTTCACGTTTATGCCGCATGTTCACGTTTACGCCGCATGTTCACGTTTACGCCGCATGTTCACGTTTACGCCGCATGTTCAGGTTTACGCCACATGATCACGTTTACGCCACGTGTTCACGTTTACGCCAAGTGTTCACATTTACGCCACATGTTCACGTTTCCGCCATATGTTCACGTTTACGCCGCATGTTCACGCCGCATGTTCACGTTTACGCCCCATGTTAACGTTTACGCCCCATGTTCACGTATACGCCGCATGCTCACGTTTACGCCACATTTTCACGTTTACGCCGCATGTTCACGTTTACACCGCATGTTCACGTTTACGCCAAGTGTTCACGTTTACGGAGCATGTTCACGTTTATGCCACATGATCACGTTTACGCCACATGATCACGTTTACGCCACGTGTTTACGTTTACGCCACATGTTCACGTTTACGCCCCATGTTCACGTTTACGCCACGTGTTTATGTTTACGCCGCGTGTTCACGTTTACACCGCATGTTCATGTTTACACCGCATGTTCATGTTTACACCTCATGTTCACGTAAACGCTGCATGTTCACGTGTACGCCACATGGTCACGTTTACGCCGCGTATTCACGTTTACGCCGCATATTCACGTTTACGCCAAGTGTTCACGTTTACGCCAAGTGTTAACGTTTACGCCACATGATCCCGTTACGCCACATGTTCACGTTTACGCCGCATGTTCACGTTTACGCCGCATGTTCACGTTTACGCCGCATGTTCACGTTTACGCCGCGTGTTTACGTTTACGCCGCATGTTCACGTTTACGCCAAGTGTTCGCGTTTACGCCGCATGTTCACGTTCACGCCGCACGTTCACGTTTACTCCGCATGTTCATGTTTACACCTCATGTTCACGTAAACGCTGCATGTTCACGTTTACGCCACATGGTCACGTTTACGCCGCGTATTCACGTTTACGCCGCGTATTCACGTTTACGCCAAGTGTTCACGTTTAGCCGCATGTTCACGTTTACGCCACATGATCACGTTTACGCCACATGTTCACGTTTACGCCACATGATCCCGTTACGCCACATGTTCACGTATACGCCGCATGCTCACGTTTACGCCGCATGTTCACGTTTACACCGCATGTTCACGTTTACGCCAAGTGTTCACGTTTACGCCGCATGTTCACGTTTATGCCGCATGTTCACGTTTACACCGCGTGTTCACGTTTACGCCGCATGTTCACGTTTACGCCGCATGTTCAGGTTTACGCCACATGATCACGTTTACGCCACGTGTTCACGTTTACGCCAAGTGTTCACATTTACGCCACATGTTCACGTTTCCGCCATATGTTCACGTTTACGCCGCATGTTCACGCCGCATGTTCACGTTTACGCCCCATGTTAACGTTTACGCCCCATGTTCACGTATACGCCGCATGCTCACGTTTACGCCACATTTTCACGTTTACGCCGCATGTTCACGTTTACACCGCATGTTCACGTTTACGCCAAGTGTTCACGTTTACGGAGCATGTTCACGTTTATGCCACATGATCACGTTTACGCCACATGATCACGTTTACGCCACGTGTTTACGTTTACGCCACATGTTCACGTTTACGCCACATATTCACGTTTACGCCACGTGTTCACATTTACGCCCCATGTTCACGTTTACGCCACGTGTTTATGTTTACGCCGCGTGTTCACGTTTACGCCTCATGATCACGTTTACGCCTCATGATCACGTTTACGCCACATGTTCACGTTTACGCCGCATGTTCACGTTTACGCCGCATGTTCACGTTTACACCGCATGTTCATGTTTACACCGCATGTTCATGTTTACACCTCATGTTCACGTAAACGCTGCATGTTCACGTGTACGCCACATGGTCACGTTTACGCCGCGTATTCACGTTTACGCCGCATATTCACGTTTACGCCAAGTGTTCACGTTTACGCCAAGTGTTAACGTTTACGCCACATGATCCCGTTACGCCACATGTTCACGTTTACGCCGCATGTTCACGTTTACGCCGCATGTTCACGTTTACGCCGCATGTTCACGTTTACGCCGCATGTTCACGTTTACGCCGCGTGTTTACGTTTACGCCGCATGTTCACGTTTACGCCAAGTGTTCGCGTTTACGCCGCATGTTCACGTTCACGCCGCACGTTCACGTTTACTCCGCATGTTCATGTTTACACCTCATGTTCACGTAAACGCTGCATGTTCACGTTTACGCCACATGGTCACGTTTACGCCGCGTATTCACGTTTACGCCGCGTATTCACGTTTACGCCAAGTGTTCACGTTTAGCCGCATGTTCACGTTTACGCCACATGATCACGTTTACGCCACATGTTCACGTTTACGCCACATGATCCCGTTACGCCACATGTTCATGTTTACGCCGCATGTTCACGTTTACGCCGCATGTTCACGTTTACGCCGCATGTTCACGTTTACGCCGCATGTTCATGTTTACACCACATGTTCATGTTTACACCTCATGTTCATGTAAACGCTGCATGTTCACGTTTACGCCACATGGTCACGTTTACGCCGCGTATTCACGTTTACGCCGCGTATTCACGTTTACGCCAAGTGTTCACGTTTAGCCGCATGTTCACGTTTACGCCACATGATCACGTTTACGCCACATGTTCACGTTTACGCCACATGATCCCGTTACGCCGCATGTTCACGTTTACGCCGCATGTTCACGTTTACGCCACATGATCACGTTTACGCCGCGTGTTTACGTTTACGCCGCGTGTTCACGTTTACGCCAAGTGTTCGCGTTTACGCCGCATGTTCACGTTTATGCCAAGTGTTCACGTTCACGCCGCATGTTCACGTTTACACCGCATGTTCATGTTTACACCTCATGTTCACGTAAACGCTGCATGTTCACGTTTACGCCACATGGTCACGTTTACGCCGCGTATTCACGTTTACGCCGCGTATTCACGTTTACGCCAAGTGTTCACGTTTAGCCGCATGTTCACGTTTACGCCACATGATCCCGTTACGCCACATGTTCATGTTTACGCCGCATGTTCACGTTTACGCCGCATGTTCACGTTTACGCCGCATGTTCATGTTTACACCGCATGTTCATGTTTACACCGCATGTTCATGTTTACACCTCATGTTCACGTAAACGCTGCATGTTCACGTTTACGCCACATGGTCACGTTTACGCCGCGTATTCACGTTTACGCCGCGTATTCACGTTTACGCCAAGTGTTCACGTTTAGCCGCATGTTCACGTTTACGCCACATGATCACGTTTACGCCACATGTTCACGTTTACGCCACATGATCCCGTTACGCCACATGTTCACGTTTACGCCGCATGTTCACGTTTACGCCGCATGTTCACGTTTACGCCGCATGTTCACGTTTACGCCGCATGTTCACGTTTACGCTGCGTGTTTACGTTTACGCCGCATGTTCACGTTTACGCCAAGTGTTCACGTTTACGCCGCATGTTCACGTTTATGCCAAGTGTTCACGTTTACGCCGCATGTTCACGTTTACGCTGCGTGTTTACGTTTACGCCGCGTGTTCACGTTTAGCCGCATGTTCACGTTTACGCCTCATGATCACGTTTACGCCACATGTTCACGTTTACGCCGCATGTTCACGTTTACACCGCATGTTCATGTTTACACCTCATGTTCACGTAAACGCTGCATGTTCACGTTTACGCCACATGGTCACGTTTACGGCGCGTATTCACGTTTACGCCGCGTATTCACGTTTACGCCAAGTGTTCACGTTTAGCCGCATGTTCACGTTTACGCCACATGATCACGTTTACGCCACATGTTCACGTTTACGCCACATGATCCCGTTACGCCACATGTTCACGTATACGCCGCATGCTCACGTTTACGCCGCATGTTCACGTTTACACCGCATGTTCACGTTTACGCCAAGTGTTCACGTTTACGCCGCATGTTCACGTTTATGCCGCATGTTCACGTTTACGCCGCGTGTTCACGTTTACGCCGCATGTTCACGTTTACGCCGCATGTTCAGGTTTACGCCACATGATCACGTTTACGCCACGTGTTCACGTTTACGCCAAGTGTTCACATTTACGCCACATGTTCACGTTTCCGCCATATGTTCACGTTTACGCCGCATGTTCACGCCGCATGTTCACGTTTACGCCCCATGTTAACGTTTACGCCCCATGTTCACGTATACGCCGCATGCTCACGTTTACGCCACATTTTCACGTTTACGCCGCATGTTCACGTTTACACCGCATGTTCACGTTTACGCCAAGTGTTCACGTTTACGGAGCATGTTCACGTTTATGCCACATGATCACGTTTACGCCACATGATCACGTTTACGCCACGTGTTTACGTTTACGCCACATGTTCACGTTTACGCCACATATTCACGTTTACGCCACGTGTTCACGTTTACGCCACGTGTTTATGTTTACGCCGCGTGTTCACGTTTACGCCTCATGATCACGTTTACGCCTCATGATCACGTTTATGCCACATGTTCACGTTTACGCCGCATGTTCACGTTTACGCCGCATGTTCACGTTTACACCGCATGTTCATGTTTACACCGCATGTTCATGTTTACACCTCATGTTCACGTAAACGCTGCATGTTCACGTTTACGCCGCGTATTCACGTTTACGCCGCATATTCACGTTTACGCCAAGTGTTCACGTTTACGCCAAGTGTTCACGTTTACGCCGCATGTTCACGTTTACGCCGCGTGTTTACGTTTACGCCGCATGTTCACGTTTACGCCAAGTGTTCGCGTTTACGCCGCATGTTCACGTTCACGCCGCACGTTCACGTTTACTCCGCATGTTCATGTTTACACCTCATGTTCACGTAAACGCTGCATGTTCACGTTTACGCCACATGGTCACGTTTACGCCGCGTATTCACGTTTACGCCGCGTATTCACGTTTACGCCAAGTGTTCACGTTTAGCCGCATGTTCACGTTTACGCCACATGATCACGTTTACGCCACATGTTCACGTTTACGCCACATGATCCCGTTACGCCACATGTTCATGTTTACGCCGCATGTTCACGTTTACGCCGCATGTTCACGTTTACGCCGCATGTTCACGTTTACGCCGCATGTTCATGTTTACACCACATGTTCATGTTTACACCTCATGTTCACGTAAACGCTGCATGTTCACGTTTACGCCACATGGTCACGTTTACGCCGCGTATTCACGTTTACGCCGCGTATTCACGTTTACGCCAAGTGTTCACGTTTAGCCGCATGTTCACGTTTACGCCACATGATCACGTTTACGCCACATGTTCACGTTTACGCCACATGATCCCGTTACGCCGCATGTTCACGTTTACGCCGCATGTTCACGTTTACGCCACATGATCACGTTTACGCCGCGTGTTTACGTTTACGCCGCGTGTTCACGTTTACGCCAAGTGTTCGCGTTTACGCCGCATGTTCACGTTTATGCCAAGTGTTCACGTTCACGCCGCATGTTCATGTTTACACCGCATGTTCATGTTTACACCTCATGTTCACGTAAACGCTGCATGTTCACGTTTACGCCACATGGTCACGTTTACGCCGCGTATTCACGTTTACGCCGCGTATTCAAGTTTACGCCAAGTGTTCACGTTTAGCCGCATGTTCACGTTTACGCCACATGATCCCGTTACGCCACATGTTCATGTTTACGCCGCATGTTCACGTTTACGCCGCATGTTCATGTTTACACCGCATGTTCATGTTTACACCGCATGTTCATGTTTACACCGCATGTTCATGTTTACACCTCATGTTCACGTAAACGCTGCATGTTCACGTTTACGCCACATGGTCACGTTTACGCCGCGTATTCACGTTTACGCCGCGTATTCACGTTTACGCCAAGTGTTCACGTTTAGCCGCATGTTCACGTTTACGCCACATGATCACGTTTACGCCACATGTTCACGTTTACGCCACATGATCCCGTTACGCCACATGTTCACGTTTACGCCGCATGTTCACGTTTACGCCGCATGTTCACGTTTACGCCGCATGTTCACGTTTACGCCGCATGTTCACGTTTACGCTGCGTGTTTACGTTTACGCCGCATGTTCACGTTTACGCCAAGTGTTCACGTTTACGCCGCATGTTCACGTTTATGCCAAGTGTTCACGTTTACGCCGCATGTTCACGTTTACGCTGCGTGTTTACGTTTACGCCGCGTGTTCACGTTTAGCCGCATGTTCACGTTTACGCCTCATGATCACGTTTACGCCACATGTTCACGTTTACGCCGCATGTTCACGTTTACACCGCATGTTCATGTTTACACCTCATGTTCACGTAAACGCTGCATGTTCACGTTTACGCCACATGGTCACGTTTACGCCGCGTATTCACGTTTACGCCGCGTATTCACGTTTACGCCAAGTGTTCACGTTTAGCCGCATGTTCACGTTTACGCCACATGATCACGTTTACGCCACATGTTCACGTTTACGCCACATGATCCCGTTACGCCACATGTTCACGTATACGCCGCATGCTCACGTTTACGCCGCATGTTCACGTTTACACCGCATGTTCACGTTTACGCCAAGTGTTCACGTTTACGCCGCATGTTCACGTTTATGCCGCATGTTCACGTTTACGCCGCGTGTTCACGTTTACGCCGCATGTTCACGTTTACGCCGCATGTTCAGGTTTACGCCACATGATCACGTTTACGCCACGTGTTCACGTTTACGCCAAGTGTTCACATTTACGCCACATGTTCACGTTTCCGCCATATGTTCACGTTTACGCCGCATGTTCACGCCGCATGTTCACGTTTACGCCCCATGTTAACGTTTACGCCCCATGTTCACGTATACGCCGCATGCTCACGTTTACGCCACATTTTCACGTTTACGCCGCATGTTCACGTTTACACCGCATGTTCACGTTTACGCCAAGTGTTCACGTTTACGGAGCATGTTCACGTTTATGCCACATGATCACGTTTACGCCACATGATCACGTTTACGCCACGTGTTTACGTTTACGCCACATGTTCACGTTTACGCCACATATTCACGTTTACGCCACGTGTTCACGTTTACGCCACGTGTTTATGTTTACGCCGCGTGTTCACGTTTACGCCTCATGATCACGTTTACGCCTCATGATCACGTTTATGCCACATGTTCACGTTTACGCCGCATGTTCACGTTTACGCCGCATGTTCACGTTTACACCGCATGTTCATGTTTACACCGCATGTTCATGTTTACACCTCATGTTCACGTAAACGCTGCATGTTCACGTGTACGCCACATGGTCACGTTTACGCCGCGTATTCACGTTTACGCCGCATATTCACGTTTACGCCAAGTGTTCACGTTTACGCCAAGTGTTAACGTTTACGCCACATGATCCCGTTACGCCACATGTTCACGTTTACGCCGCATGTTCACGTTTACGCCGCATGTTCACGTTTACGCCGCATGTTCACGTTTACGCCGCATGTTCACGTTTACGCCGCGTGTTTACGTTTACGCCGCATGTTCACGTTTACGCCAAGTGTTCGCGTTTACGCCGCATGTTCACGTTCACGCCGCACGTTCACGTTTACTCCGCATGTTCATGTTTACACCTCATGTTCACGTAAACGCTGCATGTTCACGTTTACGCCACATGGTCACGTTTACGCCGCGTATTCACGTTTACGCCGCGTATTCACGTTTACGCCAAGTGTTCACGTTTAGCCGCATGTTCACGTTTACGCCACATGATCACGTTTACGCCACATGTTCACGTTTACGCCACATGATCCCGTTACGCCACATGTTCATGTTTACGCCGCATGTTCACGTTAACGCCGCATGTTCACGTTTACGCCGCATGTTCACGTTTACACCGCATGTTCATGTTTACACCACATGTTCATGTTTACACCTCATGTTCACGTAAACGCTGCATGTTCACGTTTACGCCACATGGTCACGTTTACGCCGCGTATTCACGTTTACGCCGCGTATTCACGTTTACGCCAAGTGTTCACGTTTAGCCGCATGTTCACGTTTACGCCACATGATCACGTTTACGCCACATGTTCACGTTTACGCCACATGATCCCGTTACGCCACATGTTCACGTTTACGCCGCATGTTCACGTTTACGCCGCATGTTCACGTTTACGCCGCATGTTCACGTTTACGCCACATGATCACGTTTACGCCGCGTGTTTACGTTTACGCCGCGTGTTCACGTTTACGCCAAGTGTTCGCGTTTACGCCGCATGTTCACGTTTATGCCAAGTGTTCACGTTCACGCCGCATGTTCACGTTTACACCGCATGTTCATGTTTACACCTCATGTTCACGTAAACGCTGCATGTTCACGTTTACGCCACATGGTCACGTTTACGCCGCGTATTCACGTTTACGCCGCGTATTCACGTTTACGCCAAGTGTTCACGTTTAGCCGCATGTTCACGTTTACGCCACATGATCCCGTTACGCCACATGTTCATGTTTACGCCGCATGTTCACGTTTACGCCACATGATCCCGTTACGCCACATGTTCATGTTTACGCCGCATGTTCACGTTTACGCCGCATGTTCACGTTTACGCCGCATGTTCATGTTTACACCGCATGTTCATGTTTACACCGCATGTTCATGTTTACACCTCATGTTCACGTAAACGCTGCATGTTCACGTTTACGCCACATGGTCACGTTTACGCCGCGTATTCACGTTTACGCCGCGTATTCACGTTTACGCCAAGTGTTCACGTTTAGCCGCATGTTCACGTTTACGCCACATGATCACGTTTACGCCACATGTTCACGTTTACGCCACATGATCCCGTTACGCCACATGTTCACGTTTACGCCGCATGTTCACGTTTACGCCGCATGTTCACGTTTACGCCGCATGTTCACGTTTACGCCGCATGTTCACGTTTACGCTGCGTGTTTACGTTTACGCCGCATGTTCACGTTTACGCCAAGTGTTCACGTTTACGCCGCATGTTCACGTTTATGCCAAGTGTTCACGTTTACGCCGCATGTTCACGTTTACGCTGCGTGTTTACGTTTACGCCGCGTGTTCACGTTTAGCCGCATGTTCACGTTTACGCCTCATGATCACGTTTACGCCACATGTTCACGTTTACGCCG
This sequence comes from Eucyclogobius newberryi, assembly GCF_026437365.1. Classification (NCBI taxonomy): domain Eukaryota; kingdom Metazoa; phylum Chordata; class Actinopteri; order Gobiiformes; family Gobiidae; genus Eucyclogobius; species Eucyclogobius newberryi. Next base: position 1,528,049 of record NW_027315857.1, on the reverse strand, counting down.
CATGTTCACGTTTACACCGCATGTTCATGTTTACACATCATGTTCACGTAAACGCTGCATGTTCACGTTTATGCCACATGTTCACGTTTAGCCGCATGTTCACGTTTATGCCACATGTTCACGCCGCATGCTCACGTTTATGCCACATGTTCACGTTCACGCCACATGATCACGTTTACGCCACGTGTTCACGTTCACGCCACATGATCACGTTTACACCACATGTTCACGTTTACGCCACATGATCACGTTTACGCCGCGTGTTCACGTTTACTCCGCATGTTCACGTTTACACCGCATGTTCACGTTTACACGACATGTTCACGTTTACGCCGCATGTTCACGTTTACGCCGCATGTTCACGTTTACGCCGCATGTTCACGTTTACACCTCATGTTAACGTTTACGCCGCATGTTCACGTTTACGCCGCATGTTCACGTTTACGCCGCATGTTAAAGTTTACGCCGCACGTTCACGTTTACGCCGCATGTTCACGTTTACGCCGCATGTTCACGTTTACGCCGCAGGTTCACGTTTACGCCGCATGTTCACGTTTACGCCGCATGTTCACGTTTACACCGCATGTTCACGTTTACACCTCATGTTAACGTTTACGCCGCATGTTCACGTTTACGCCGCATGTTCACGTTTACGCCGCATGTTAAAGTTTACGCCGCACGTTCACGTTTACGCCGCATGTTCACGTTTACGCCGCATGTTCACGTTTACGCCGCACGTTCACGTTTACACCGCATGTTTACGTTTACGCCAAGTGTTCACGTTTACGCCGCATGTTCACGTTTACGCCGCACGTTCACGTTTACACCGCATGTTTACGTTTACGCCAAGTGTTCACGTTTACGCCGCATGTTCACGTTTACGCCGCAGGTTCACGTTTACGCCGCATGTTCACGTTTACGCCGCATGTTCACGTTTACGCCGCATGTTAAAGTTTACGCCGCACGTTCACGTTTACGCCGCATGTTCACGTTTACGCCGCATGTTCACGTTTACGCCGCACGTTCACGTTTACACCGCATGTTTACGTTTACGCCAAGTGTTCACGTTTACGCCGCATGTTCACGTTTACGCCGCACGTTCACGTTTACACCGCATGTTTACGTTTACGCCAAGTGTTCACGTTTACGCCGCATGTTCACGTTTACGCCGCATGTTCACGTTTACGCCGCATGTTCACGTTTACGCCGCATGTTCACGTTTACGCTGCATGATCACGTTTACGCTGCATGTTCACGTTTACGCCGCAGGTTCATTAGCTCATATTGTTTCTGTCGGACAGCGGGGCAAATGTCGAACACAGCGTCGTTTGCTGCAGGATTAAAGTTTTGCTCTAATTTCTCTTGGACATATTCAGCAGTTCTCGTGTAAACTGAAGTTTAGGAATGTTTGATTAAAAACGTCTCGTTGACCTTTGATTGCACATGTGGGATATCGAGAAGAATTAAAAACGGAGAGGAGTGAAGGAGGCAAAGAAGTGGAAAAGGAGGAGGAGTGAAGGTAAATGACAGGAAAAGAAGGCTGAACTGTGGAAAAGGAGGATGAACGGTGGGAAAGGAGGATGAACGGTGGGAAAGGAGGATGAACGGTGGGAAAGGAGGATGAACGATGGGAAAGGAGGATGAACAGTGGGAAAGGAGGATCAACGGTGGGAAAGGAGGATGAACGGTGGGAAAGGAGGATGAACGGTGGGAAAGGAGGATGAACAGTGTAAAAGGAGGATGAACGATGGGAAAGGAGGATGAACAGTGGGAAAGGAGGATCAACGGTGGGAAAGGAGGATCAACGGTGGGAAAGGAGGATCAACGGTGGGAAAGGAGGATGAACGGTGGGAAAGGAGGATGAACGATGGGAAAGGAGGATGAACAGTGTAAAAGGAGGATGAACAGAGGGAAAGGAGAGGAAAAGTACGATGGGCAGAGGAAAAAGGGGGGGAAATGATGATGACTGGAGGAGCGTAAAGACTTTTAGACAAGTGTTATTTCAGACTTGTCCCTGACACTCACTGTCCTTTATAATGACTGTATTACATTTAGTACAAATATCCATGTGTCTACATGTTTTTAGTTGGGGTTAGCCTATTAGTTACAACATTTGAAGTATTGAAGTCTGATTAAACGAGTTGTTCAATCTGAGATAAGTCTTTGTGCATGCTTGATTAAGACTAGTTAAAGTGTACTTATTATAAGGTGTTACTAACATTTCAAACTCTCTGGATTGTACTTACCATCCTCCGTTGGCACGTAGACGTTTAGATACAGACAATCTTCACTCTGGTTCTGAATGTAGCTCGCTGCCACGTCCAGGTTATCGGTGAACCAGACGGGCAGCATGATCTCGGGCAGCACTCCGTGGACGTTCTGCGGGCACACAGGCGCAAACTGGGTAGTGTTCCGTATCTCCTGCCAAGACCCCGGTGCCTCTGGGGGTTGGAAACGCCTGTCGCCTATGGGTGCCGTGGCATAAGGGACCCCTAGGTATTGCTCCACAGGGCCCAGGATTTCGTTGTTGAGGTCCTTCTTGATGCCGCGGATTTTGCCATAATTGGTGGTGACGATGGGGTGCTTGGACGGGTCTGACTTCTGACCGCCAGCCAGATTAAACAGCAGGGCGGCGCCCAAAGCAAAAAGGCAGTGGTTTGTTATTAACGACAGGGGGTGTGTCCTTGTTTGTGAGGTCCGCCTACTTTGCTTACTCACGGGGCAGTGTAGCGAGCACATGTTGGGTTTAGGTTTGGTCGATTCCAAATGGTGGAGATGTTTTGACAAGATAATCCAGAGGTTGAAGAAAAGGTTTGGGCTTGTAAAACAAAAGATTGAAAAATATCTTAAAATACTTTTCAAATCAAAGTGATGCCAGCAGTTCCTCTGTTGCGTTCCATTCCTGTTGTTGCCGCCGAAGTAGCATCGGCTGCAAAGAGAGAGAGGGAGGAGAGATTAGAGCTCTGTTCAGTGTATTCTATAACACGATAACAGTGGGGAACGAGTGGAGGAGGAGTGGAGGAGGAGTGGAGGGCGAGTGGAGGAGGAGTGGAGGAGGAGTGGAGGGCGAGTGGAGGAGGAGTGGAGGGCGAGTGGAGGGCGAGTGGAGGGCGAGTGGAGGGCGAGTGGAGGACGAGTGGAGGACGAGTGGAGGAGGAGTGGAGGGCGAGTGGAGGAGGAGTGGAGGGCGAGTGGAGGAGGAGTGGAGGGCGAGTGGAGGACGAGTGGAGGGCGAGTGGAGGACGAGTGGAGGACGAGTGGAGGAGAAGTGGAGGACGAGTGGAGGAGGAGTGGAGGGCGAGTGGAGGGCGAGTGGAGGACGAGTGGAGGAGGAGTGGAGGGCGAGTGGAGGACGAGTGGAGGGCGAGTGGAGGGCGAGTGGAGGGCGAGTGGAGGGCGAGTGGAGGACGAGTGGAAGAGGAGTGGAGGGCGAGTGGAGGGCGAGTGGAGGGCGAGTGGAGGGCGAGTGGAGGAGGAGTGGAGGGCGAGTGGAGGAGTGGAGGGCGAGTGGAGGAGGAGTGGAGGGCGAGTGGAGGGCGAGTGGAGGGCGAGTGGAGGGCGAGTGGAGGGCGAGTGGAGGGCAAGTGGAGGGCGAGTGGAGGGCGAGTGGAGGACGAGTGGAGGGCGAGTGGAGGGCGAGTGGAGGACGAGTGGAGGGCGAGTGGAGGGCGAGTGGAGGGCGAGTGGAGGACGAGTGGAGGGCGAGTGGAGGGCGAGTGGAGGACGAGTGGAGGGCGAGTGGAAGAGGAGTGGAGGGCGAGTGGAGGGCAAGTGGAGGACGAGTGGAGGACAAGTGGAGGGCGAGTGGAGGACGAGTGGAGGGCGAGTGGAAGAGGAGTGGAGGGCGAGTGGAGGGCGAGTGGAGGAGGAGTGGAGGGCGAGTGGAGGACAAGTGGAGGACAAGTGGAGGGCGAGTGGAGGGCGAGTGGAGGACGAGTGGAGGGCGAGTGGAAGAGGAGTGGAGGGCGAGTGGAGGGCGAGTGGAGGAGGAGTGGAGGGCGAGTGGAGGACAAGTGGAGGACAAGTGGAGGGCGAGTGGAGGGCGAGTGGAGAAATGAAGGTTTTGTCTTTGTGATTTAGTACTTTGTTCTTGTCGTGTGAAATGTGCTTTACATATAAACTATCCACTTGTTCTTTCGGACATTCTCCTTCTCTTCACCTCCACCGCAGCAGCACCTCCTCAGACTGTCCTCCTCCTCCTCCCTAGTGTCCATGCTGACCCACACACAGGGCATTACAGTCTACATCTACATTCATTTGGGATTAGGGCGAGCGTTTGCCTGCCCACAGAGGTCAGAGGTCACTACATGTTTAAGCAGCTTACATGTTAGCGTTGGTCATGCTAGCTCAGTGTGACGCTAGTGCTACAAACACATTCATGTTGTATATGTGCAGTGATACTCCCATTACGCACAGAACACGGGTGAGGAATCAGGAGATCCCCGCCCACTCCCCCCACAGACCCCGCCCACTCCCCCACAGACCACGCCCACTCCCTCACAGTCCCCGCCCACTCCCCCACAGTCCCCGCCCACTCCCCCACAGACCACCCATACCAGGGCGACAGGGATGTGCAGTGAAAATATTTCTGCAGCTGAACTTGAAATGGATTTCGATAAATAAATGTAAATAAATCATCTAAATGTTCGGACAACCTTTCAGTTTGTGGGCAAAGGAGTCGTCACTGCCGTCTCATTTGTCTCATTTCAACTTTATAGTTCTATATCAAACATTAGCAAAGTATTGTTGCCAAACGAGACGACATATTTGTATTTATTCCCTCCCAAAGTTTATTCCCGTTTCTCTTCTCAACAGTTCATATCCTTAATCTCCGTCTCGACTTCTCTGCTGTTTGGCCTCGTCGTTAAGCCGATGGTGTTTTCCTCTCTGCTCTCCTCGCGCTCCTCGCTCTCCTTCACTTGCTGCCAATAAGTCCATTTCAATGTAAGCATTACGTTCCCCGGGCGAGGCGGCAGCAATTAAGACCTGATGGCAAAATCTTCAAACTGATGAAAGAAGTGCAAGAATGTGTCGCTGAGCGAGCGGCAGCGCTGCCAACAATGTCCATCCTCTTCATCAGAGCGTGCAGTCCGTCCCAACTGTAAAGAAATCGAATGAACACGACCAGGCAATAGGTACAGAGTGTTTCTTTATTAAGATTAAGTTAAAGCTCAAAGAAAAATGAATAATTGTTCTGGATCATTTTCTTATTTTGTGGACACTGAAAATTGCACATTTCATCCAAAACATGTGAATGAAACAAAAGGGTCTTTCTCACCCTCCGCGGGTGGTCTCTATTCCTCCCCCTTCAGCTCGGGTCCTCTACCAGGAGCCCCTAGGTCCTAGGACACACGGGTGTCAAACATCCGCATCCGGCCCGCCAAACGTTTTAATCCGGCCGAACATTTCAAATTTATAGTTTATTTAAAAAAAAAAAATTAAAATTAAAAAAAAAATGTTTTCGTTCATAGAACCGTAGTTACATCCGTCACCGTTTTTATTGCTAAAACTACACGTCCCACAATGCCGCTGGTGGCTGCCCCTCCCCCTCGCAGCTCTTCACTGCCGCGTGAACTGAGGGAAGTAAGACGCGCATTTGCGCACTTTACAGCACTTTAAAGCACTTTACAGCACTTTACAGCACTTTACAGCACATTACAGCACTTACACACCTCAGAACAGAGGTCTGAGCGAGGACAGATACGTGTGGCTTTAGGAAACACGTGGAGGAAAGAAAGAAGACGGTTTAGTGGATGTTAGAGCTAAAGGTGGAGCTAATGTGGAGCTAACAAGAAAACTGCTCTGAGGAAAACATCCACTACAAACCTGAACAGATCAAGAGCCACAGGTAAAAACACAGGTCAGAGAGTAATAAAGTCTGAACATGACTGTGACACACTAATGTGACTGTGACACACTAATGTGACTGTGACACACTAATGTGACTGTGAACACACTAATGTGACTGTGACACACTAATGTGACTGTGAACACACTAATGTGACTGTGACACACTAATGTGACTGTGAACACACTAATGTGACTGTGACACACTAATGTGACTGTGAACACACTAATGTGACTGTGACACACTAATGTGACTGTGACACACTAATGTGACTGTGACACACTAATGTGACTGTGACACACTAATGTGACTGTGAACACACTAATGTGACTGTGAACACACTAATGTGACTGTGACACACTAATGTGACTGTGAACACACTAATGTGACTGTGACACACTAATGTGACTGTGACACACTAATGTGACTGTGACACACTAATGTGACTGTGAACACACTAATGTGACTGTGAACACACTAATGTGACTGTGACACACTAATGTGACTGTGAACACACTAATGTGACTGTGAACACACTAATGTGACTGTGAACACACTAATGTGACTGTGACACACTAATGTGACTGTGACACACTAATGTGACTGTGACACACTAATGTGACTGTGAACACACTAATGTGACTGTGACACACTAATGTGACTGTGAACACACTAATGTGACTGTGAACACACTAATGTGACTGTGACACACTAATGTGACTGTGAACACACTAATGTGACTGTGACACACTAATGTGACTGTGAACACACTAATGTGACTGTGACACACTAATGTGACTGTGACACACTAATGTGACTGTGAACACACTAATGTGACTGTGAACACACTAATGTGACTGTGACACACTAATGTGACTGTGAACACACTAATGTGACTGTGAACACACTAATGTGACTGTAAACACACTAATGTGACTGTGAACACACTAATGTGACTGTGAACACACTAATGTGACTGTGACACACACTAATGTGACTGTGACACACTAATGTGACTGTGACATATTAATGTGACTGTGACACACTAATGTGACTGTGACACACTAATGTGACTGTGACACACTAATGTGACTGTGACACACTAATGTGACTGTGAACACACTAATGTGACTGTGAACACACTAATGTGACTGTGAACACACTAATGTGACTGTGAACACACTAATGTGACTGTGACACACACTAATGTGACTGTGACACACTAATGTGACTGTGACACACTAATGTGACTGTGACATACTAATGTGACTGTGACACACTAATGTGACTGTGACACACTAATGTGACTGTGAACACACTAATGTGACTGTGACACACTAATGTGACTGTGACACACACTAATGTGACTGTGACACACTAATGTGACTGTGACACACTAATGTGACTGTGACACACTAATGTGACTGTGACACACTAATGTGACTGTGACATACTAATGTGACTGTGACACACTAATGTGACTGTGACACACTAATGTGACTGTGACACACTAATGTGACTGTGAACACACTAATGTGACTGTGAACACACTAATGCTACTGTGACACACTAATGTGACTGTGAACACACTAATGTGACTGTGACACACTAATGTGACTGTGACACACTAATGTGACTGTGAACACACTAATGTGACTGTGACACACTAATGTGACTGTGAACACACTAATGTGACTGTGACACACTAATGTGACCGTGAACACACTAATGTGACTGTGACACACTAATGTGACTGTGAACACACTAATGTGACTGTGACACACTAATGTGACTGTGACAGACTAATGTGACTGTGAACACACTAATGTGACTGTGACACACTAATGTGACTGTGACACACTAATGTGACTGTGACACACTAATGTGACTGTGAACACACTAATGTGACTGTAAACACACTAATGTGACTGTGTCCACACTAATGTGACTGTGACACACTAATGTGACTGTGAACACACTAATGTGACTGTGAACACACTAATGTGACTGTGAACACACTATTGTGACTGTGAACACACTAATGTGACTGTGAACACACTAATGTGACTGTGACACACTAATGTGACTGTGACACACTAATGTGACTGTAAACACACTAATGTGACTGTGTCCACACTAATGTGACTGTGAACACACTAAAGTGACTGTGACACACTAATGTGACTGTGAACACACTAATGTGACTGTGAACACACTAATGTGACTGTGAACACACTAATGTGACTGTGACACACTAATGTGACTGTGACACACTAATGTGACTGTGAACACACTAATGTGACTGTGACACACTAATGTGACTGTAACACACTAATGTGACTGTGACACACTAATGTGACTGTGAACACACTAATGTGACTGTAAACACACTAATGTGACTGTGTCCACACTAATGTGACTGTGACACACTAATGTGACTGTGAACACACTAATGTGACTGTGAACACACTAATGTGACTGTGAACACACTATTGTGACTGTGAACACACTAATGTGACTGTGAACACACTAATGTGACTGTGACACACTAATGTGACTGTAAACACACTAATGTGACTGTAAACACACTAATGTGACTGTGAACACACTAAAGTGACTGTGACACACTAATGTGACTGTGAACACACTAATGTGACTGTAAACACACTAATGTGACTGTGACATACTAATGTGACTGTGACACACTAATGTGACTGTGAACACACTAATGTGACTGTGACACACTAATGTGACTGTGAACACACTAATGTGACTGTAAACACACTAATGTGACTGTGACATACTAATGTGACTGTGACACACTAATGTGACTGTGACACACTAATGTGACTGTGACACACTAATGTGACTGTGACACACTAATGTGACTGTGAACACACTAATGTGACTGTGACACACTAATGTGACTGTGAACACACTAATGTGACTGTGACACACTAATGTGACTGTGACACACTAATGTGACTGTGACATACTAATGTGACTGTGACACACTAATGTGACTGTGACACACTAATGTGACTGTGAACACACTAATGTGACTGTGACACACTAATGTGACTGTGACACACTAATGTGACTGTGAACACACTAATGTGACTGTGAACACACTAATGTGACTGTGACACACTAATGTGACTGTGAACACACTAATGTGACTGTGTTATGTGACTGTGAACACACTAATGTGACTGTGACACACTAATGTGACTGTGAACACACTAATGTGACTGTGACACACTAATGTGACTGTGAACACACTAATGTGACTGTGACACACTAATGTGACTGTGAACACACTAATGTGACTGTGAACACACTAATGTGACTGTGACACACTAATGTGACTGTGACACACTAATGTGACTGTGAACACACTAATGTGACTGTGAACACACTAATGTGACTGTGACACACTAATGTGACTGTGAACACACTAATGTGACTGTGACACACTAATGTGACTGTGAACACACTAATGTAACTGTGAACACACTAAAGTGACTGTGACACACTAATGTGACTGTGAACACACTAATGTGACTGTAAACACACTAATGTGACTGTGACATACTAATGTGACTGTGACACACTAATGTGACTGTGAACACACTAATGTGACTGTGACACACTAATGTGACTGTGAACACACTAATGTGACTGTAAACACACTAATGTGACTGTGACATACTAATGTGACTGTGACACACTAATGTGACTGTGAACACACTAATGTGACTGTGACACACTAATGTGACTGTGACACACTAATGTGACTGTGAACACACTAATGTGACTGTGAACACACTAATGTGACTGTGACACACTAATGTGACTGTGAACACACTAATGTGACTGTGTTATGTGACTGTGAACACACTAATGTGACTGTGACACACTAATGTGACTGTGAACACACTAATGTGACTGTGACACACTAATGTGACTGTGAACACACTAATGTGACTGTGACACACTAATGTGACTGTGAACACACTAATGTGACTGTGAACACACTAATGTGACTGTGACACACTAATGTGACTGTGACACACTAATGTGACTGTGAACACACTAATGTGACTGTGAACACACTAATGTGACTGTGACACACTAATGTGACTGTGAACACACTAATGTGACTGTGACACACTAATGTGACTGTGAACACACTAATGTAACTGTAAACACACTAATGTGACTGTGACACACTAATGTGACTGTGACACACTAATGTGACTGTGAACACACTAATGTGACTGTGACACACTAATGTGACTGTGACACACTAATGTGACTGTGAACACACTAATGTGACTGTGACACACTAATGTGACTGTGAACACACTAATGTGACTGTGAACACACTAATGTGACTGTGAACACACTAATGTGACTGTGACACACTAATGTGACTGTGACACACTAATGTGACTGTGAACACACTAATGTAACTGTGACACACTAATGTGACTGTGAACACACTAATGTGACTGTGACACACTAATGTGACTGTGAACACACTAATGTGACTGTGAACACACTAATGTGACTGTGACACACTAATGTGACTGTGACACACTAATGTGACTGTGAACACACTAATGTGACTGTGACACACTAATGTGACTGTGACACACTAATGTGACTGTGAACACACTAATGTGACTGTGAACACACTAATGTGACTGTGACACACTAATGTGACTGTGAACACACTAATGTGACTGTGACACACTAATGTGACTGTGACACACTAATGTGACTGTGAACACACTAATGTGACTGTGACACACTAATGTGACTGTGAACACACTAATGTGACTGTGAACACACTAATGTGACTGTGACACACTAATGTGACTGTGAACACACTAATGTGACTGTGACACACTAATGTGACCGTGAACACACTAATGTGACTGTGACACACTAATGTGACTGTGAACACACTAATGTGACTGTGAACACACTAATGTGACTGTGAACACACTAATGTGACTGTGACACACTAATGTGACTGTGAACACACTAATGTGACTGTGACACACTAATGTGACTGTGAACACACTAATGTGACTGTGAACACACTAATGTGACCGTGAACACACTAATGTGACTGTGACACACTAATGTGACTGTGAACACACTAATGTGACTGTGAACACACTAATGTGACTGTGACACACTAATGTGACTGTGAACACACTAATGTGACTGTGACACACTAATGTGACTGTGAACACACTAATGTGACTGTGACACACTAATGTGACTGTGAACACACTAATGTGACTGTGAACACACTAATGTGACTGTGACACACTAATGTGACTGTGAACACACTAATGTGACTGTGACACACTAATGTGACCGTGAACACACTAATGTGACTGTGACACACTAATGTGACCGTGAACACACTAATGTGACTGTGAACACACTAATGTGACTGTGACACACTAATGTGACTGTGACCACACTAATGTGACTGTGAACACACTAATGTGACTGTGACACACTAATGTGACTGTGAACACACTAATGTGACTGTGACACACTAATGTGACTGTGAACACACTAATGTGACTGTGACACACTAATGTGACTGTGAACACACTAATGTGACTGTGACACACTAATGTGACTGTGAACACACTAATGTGACTGTGACACACTAATGTGACTGTGAACACACTAATGTGACTGTGACACACTAATGTGACTGTGAACACACTAATGTGACTGTGACACACTAATGTGACTGTGACACACTAATGTGACTGTGAACACACTAATGTGACTGTGACACACTAATGTGACTGTGAACACACTAATGTGACTGTGACACACTAATGTGACTGTGAACACACTAATGTGACTGTGAACACACTAATGTGACTGTGACACACTAATGTGACTGTGAACACACTAATGTGACTGTGACACACTAATGTGACTGTGAACACACTAATGTGACTGTGAACACACTAATGTGACTGTGACACACTAATGTGACTGTGAACACACTAATGTGACTGTGACACACTAATGTGACCGTGAACACACTAATGTGACTGTGACACACTAATGTGACTGTGAACACACTAATGTGACTGTGACACACTAATGTGACTGTGAACACACTAATGTGACTGTGACACACTAATGTGACTGTGAACACACTAATGTGACTGTGACACACTAATGTGACTGTGAACACACTAATGTGACTGTGACACACTAATGTGACTGTGAACACACTAATGTGACTGTGACACACTA
>NW_027315857.1:1458395-1510895 GCF_026437365.1 Eucyclogobius newberryi | reverse complement strand
GGTGTTTCTAGTTTCAGTATAAATGGTGTTTCTAGTTGCAGTATAAATTGTGTTTCTAGTTGCAGTATAAATGGTGCTTCTAGTTTCAGTATAAATGGTGTTTCTAGTTTCAGTATAAATGGTGTTTCAGTATAAATGGTGTTTCTAGTTTCAGTATAAATGGTGTTTCTAGTTGCAGTATAAATGGTGTTTCTAGTTTCAGTATAAATGGTGTTTCAGTATAAATGGTGTTTCTAGTTTCAGTATAAATGGTGTTTCTAGTTTCAGTATAAATGGTGTTTCTAGTTTCAGTATAAATGGGGTTTCTAGTTTCAGTATAAATGGTGCTTCTAGTTGCAGTATAAATGGTGCTTCTAGTTGCAGTATAAATGGTGCTTCTAGTTTCAGTATAAATGGTGTTTCAGTATAAATGGTGTTTCTAGTTTCAGTATAAATGGTGTTTCTAGTTGCAGTATAAATGGTGTTTCTAGTTTCAGTATAAATGGTGTTTCAGTATAAATGGTGTTTCTAGTTGCAGTATAAATGGTGTTTCTAGTTGCAGTATAAATGGTGTTTCTAGTTTCAGTATAAATGGTGTTTCTAGTTTCAGTATAAATGGTGTTTCAGTATAAATGGTGTTTCTAGTTTCAGTATAAATGGTGTTTCTAGTTTCAGTATAAATGGTGTTTCTAGTTTCAGTATAAATGGTGTTTCTAGTTTCAGTATAAATGGTGTTTCTAGTTTCAGTATAAATGGGGTTTCTAGTTGCAGTATAAATGGTGCTTCTAGTTGCAGTATAAATGGTGCTTCTAGTTGCAGTATAAATGGTGCTTCTAGTTGCAGTATAAATGGTGTTTCTAGTTTCAGTATAAATGGTGTTTCTAATTTCAGTATAAATGGTGTTTCTAGTTGCAGGATAAATGGTGTTTCTAGTTTCAGTATAAATGGTGTTTCTAGTTGCAGTATAAATGGTGTTTCTAGTTTCAGTATAAATGGTGTTTCTAGTTTCAGTATACATGGTGTTTCTAGTTTCAGTATAAATGGTGCTTCTAGTTGCAGTATAAATGGTGCTTCTAGTTGCAGTATAAATGGTGTTTCAAGTTTCAGTATAAATGGTGTTTCTAATTTCAGTATAAATGGTGTTTCTAGTTGCAGTATAAATGATGTTTATAGTTTAAGTATAAATGGTGTTTCTAGTTTCAGTATAAATGATGTTTCTAGTTTCAGTATAAATGATGTTTCTAGTTTCAGTATAAATGATGTTTCTAGTTTCAGTATAAATGGTGTTTCTAGTTGCAGTATAAATGATGTTTCTAGTTTCAGTATTCACACAGACGGTGGTACAAAGTGCAGAAAGTGAACAGTGCGTGGATCGTATTGGTTGAATACTGTTACAGTGGGAGGAGTTACAGTGGGAGGAGTTACAGTGGGAGGAGTCAAGTGTTGATGAGTGCACACGTTATACTCTTGACCGTGAATTTTCTCAGGATCTGGCGGAAGCGTTGCATGATGGGTAAATGCAGACACTTTCACCACCTAAGTTTGACTTCCCATTACAATAACAAAGGGTGTTAAAGAGCCTCAGCATTTGGGAGGGATTTAGCCCCGAGTGTCGCGGGACGAGGGTTTACAAAGGCTCAGCTGCAGAAACACAAGAACTTTGAGCTAATTGAGCAAAAATAATTCTTGTGAAGGGAAAAGAAAACACGCAGCGTGACCGACCGGCGCCATGGCGACCGGGAGGATTAGAGGAGTGAAAGGGATATTCACACGGTGTTTCTTTACCATTTCACTTTCTCCTTTCTTTCACTTCCTGGTGACGCAGCGATTACAGGCGAAGTGTCTGGCCAACGTTTGTGAGTGGACACTTAAAGCTGTGTAAAGTGTAGTACACAGCACACCCGGGTCCTGCACACCACACCCGGGTCCTGCACACCACACCCGGGTCCTGCACACCACACCCGGGTCCTGCACACCACACCCGGGTCCTGCACACCACATCTGGGTCCTACACACCACACCCGGGTCCTGCACACCACACCCGGGTCCTGCACACCACACCCGGGTCCTACACACCACATCTAGGTCCTACACACCACATCTAGGTCCTACACACCACATCTAGGTCCTACACACCACACCCGGGTCCTGCACACCACACCCGGGTCCTGCACACCACACCCGGGTCCTGCACACCACACCCGGGTCCTACACACCACATCTGGGTCCTACACACCACACCCGGGTCCTGCACACCACACCCGGGTCCTGCACACCACACCCGGGTCCTGCACACCACATCTGGGTCCTACACACCACACCCGGGTCCTACACACCACACCCGGGTCTTGCACACCACACCCGGGTCCTGCACACCACACCCGGGTCCTGCACACCACACCCGGGTCCTACACACCACACCCGGGTCCTACACACCACATCTAGGTCCTACACACCACATCTGGGTCCTACACACCACACCCGGGTCCTACACACCACACCCGGGTCCTACACACCACACCCGGGTCCTACACACCACACCCGGGTCCTACACACCACATCTAGGTCCTACACACCACACCCGGGTCCTACACACCACATCTGGGTCCTACACACCACACCCGGGTCCTACACACCACACCCGGGTCCTACACACCACATCTAGGTCCTACACACCACATCTGGGTCCTACACACCACATCTGGGTCCTACACACCACAGTGAGATGTTTGAACAGGAGAATCCAGTCTTAAACAAGAAACAAGATGGCAAAAAGTAGATTGAAAAAGAAAATAAAAATCTCTCACCAAAAGCTGAAAAAGTATTTCCACTGATGCTAACGACTATGTTGAGCCTTAGCAACACAAAGCTAGCAAAGCACGTTAGCAACAGCTGTTTACTGTTTATGACTCGCTTTGTCAAGAGCCACAATCTGATGTTTCAGCTCCTAAAGCGTCTGACATGATCCAAAGCGAAAGACATAAGAGAGGTTCAAACAGAGGCTTTGAGAGAGGTCAAAGAAATGAGGCAAAAAGATGACGCTAAATTAAAAGCAACACAAACTTGGAATAACTATGTGACTTTTTGTGAATTGCAGAGATCCAAGATGGCGCCGCTGAAGGTGCTCTTTGTTTTGTCTGTTTTTGTTCGTATATTGTGTGTCTGCTCTTACACCCGTGAAGAGCTCGTATCCATCAGAAGCACAACTCTTACGGACCTAGGTCCAGTTTCGTTAGCATCTGCTGCAGAAACAGTTCTTATTTTGGCTCAAATGAGAGACGTGAGACGCCGCAGAAGAGGAAAGACGCGCTCGAGCGGCTGAGGAGGCGAGGCACGAACGCCCTTACCTGGGACTTTCCTCCAACGGAACTCACTCAAAACAAACTGGACGAACTGGCGTTGCTGATGAGACAAAACTGAGACTTTTCTTCTCCTGTTTTGTGCTTCACGATGACGTGGCTCAGCGAATCCGTCCCGGACTGAGCCGTGGAGCTGGAGGACGTCCAGCTGCTCCGCTCTGACCGTCTGAGAGAGAACAACGCCTGGTCTTCAGATGTGACTGTGATCTCCAAACACTGCTCTCCTGATCTGGAATATATTCAATTGCAAACTATTCTAGTCTCCACGTGAGTTCGCCTCGTTCATTCTGGCCTCTGTTTACATCCCACCAAGCGCCAACGTGCAGGAGGTGGAGCGCGTGCTTCTGAGCGTGGAGCGGACCTTCCTGGACTTCTTGTGTATCATCCTGTGCGATTTTAACAAGGGGAATCTCAGCCACAAACTACCAAAGTACAAACCGTTTATTAAAGTCCCGACCAGAGAGCAGAACACGCTGGATCATTCCTTCATTCCTACACACCAGTCAGCCACGCCTTACACGCCGTGGGCGGAGCCACGCTGGGCTCGTCAGACCACGTCATGGTTCACCTGATCCTCACGTACAGACAGAGGCTGAAGCTCTGCAAACCTGTAGTGAGGATTTCTAAGAGGTGGACCAATGAGGCAGAGGAGGAGGAGCTACGTGTGTGTTTGGACGTTAAAGACTGGGAGGAGCTACACGGACACTGTGACGTCATACATTCTGTGAGGACAGCATTATACAAACACACACCAAAGTCATCTACAACAATGACAAACCCTGGTTCACACCCAAACTGAGGCAGTTGGGGCGGCAGCAGGAGGCAGCGCACAGGGGCAGAGCTAGAAAGCGCTACAAAGAGGCAAAGTACGGATTAAGCAGGAGGTGTCCGGAGCTAGATCCCAGTACAATACGCGTCTGAAGAAGCAGGTCTCAAACAACAACCGCCTCTGTGTGGAGGGGCCCTGTCTCTGTGTGGAGGGGCCCTGCCTCTGTGTGGAGGGGCCCCGCCTCTGTGTGGAGGGGCCCCGCCTTTGTGTGGAGTGGGCTTCGGCTTCTCACCAACTACAAGCCCAGAGCCCCCCCTTCCGCAAACACAAAACTGGCCCAGCAACTCAACCTGCCCTCCTGCAGGTGTGACAGCCCCTCCCCTCCTACAGGTGTGACAAACCCGCCCCTCCTGCAGGTGTGACAAACCCGCCCCTCCTGCAAGTGTGACAGCCCCTCCCCTCCTGCAGGTGTGACAGCCCCTCCCCTCCTGCAGGTGTGACAGCCCCTCCCCTCCTGCAGGTGTGACAGCCCCTCCCCTCCTGCAGGTGTGACAGCCCCGCCCCTCCTACAGGTGTGACAAACCCGCCCCTCCTGCAGGTGTGACAGCCCCTCCCCTCCTGCAGGTGTGACAGCCCCTCCCCTCCTGCAGGTGTGACAGCCCCTCCCCTCCTGCAGGTGTGACAGCCCCGCCCCTCCTACAGGTGTGACAGCCCCTCCCCTCCTGCAGGTGTGACAGCCCCTCCCCTCCTGCAGGTGTGACAGCCCCTCCCCTCCTACAGGTGTGACAAACCCGCCCCTCCTGCAGGTGTGACAGCCCCTCCCCTCCTGCAGGTGTGACAGCCCCTCCCCTCCTGCAGGTGTGACAGCCCCTCCCCTCCTACAGGTGTGACAGCCCCTCCCCTCCTACAGGTGTGACAAACCCGCCCCTCCTGCAGGTGTGACAGCCCCTCCCCTCCTGCAGGTGTGACAGCCCCTCCCCTCCTGCAGGTGTGACAAACCCGCCCCTCCTGCAGGTGTGACAGCCCCTCCCCTCCTGCAGGTGTGACAGCCCCTCCCCTCCTGCAGGTGTGACAGCCCCTCCCCTCCTGCAGGTGTGACAGCCCCTCCCCTCCTGCAGGTGTGACAAACCCGCCCCTCCTGCAGGTGTGACAGCCCCTCCCCTGTTTTGGAATTTAGTTCATTGACATTTGCAATAAACCTTTTCTGATTCTGATTCTGAGGGTGATTTATTACTTGTGTGATTTGGGTGACGTCAGAGCCACGCCCTGAGCTGCAGAGCCACGCCCTGAGATGCAGAGCCACGCCCTGAGCTGCAGAGCCACGCCCTGAGCTGCAGAGCCACGCCCTGAGCTGCAGAGCCACGCCCTGAGCTTGGAAATGCATTCTGCCATTAATAGTTCCAAAGCGTCTTTTGATCAATATCTCTTGCATGTGACGTGCTGACGCTTCACTTCTGCTGAGAATCACCAAACAGCAAAATACATCTCACTATTGCTCACTGTGTATGTCCAATCATCTTTAGAGCTTTGAAGACAAACATGTGACCACAGGTAAACACAAACATGTGACCACAGGTAAACACAAACATGTGACCACAGGTAAACACAAACATGTGACCACGGATAAACACAAACATGTGACCCACAGTAAACACAAACATGTGACCCACAGTAAAGACAAACATGTGACCCACAGTAAACACAAACATGTGACCCACAGTAAAGACAAACATGTGACCCACAGTAAACACAAACATGTGACCCACAGTAAACACAAACATGTGACCCACAGTAAACACAAACATGTGACCCACAGTAAACACAAACATGTGACCCACAGTAAAGACAAACATGTGACCCACAGTAAACACAAACATGTGACCCACAGTAAACACAAACATGTGACCCACAGTAAACACAAACATGTGACCCACAGTAAAGACAAACATGTGACCCACAGTAAACACAAACATGTGACCCACAGTAAACACAAACATGTGACCCACAGTAAACACAAACATGTGACCCACAGTAAAGACAAACATGTGACCCACAGTAAACACAAACATGTGACCCACATTTTACACAGACAGCACAAGAAGCACAGCACAGGAAGAGCAAAGAACGCCAAATCAAGAAGTTCAACATTCTTTTGAACAAAAAGAATGCAGGTGAGGTCGAGCTAGACATTAGGACTGAGACAGACAAATTAGCGACCAGCAAAAACAATTGGATTAAGAACCTATCAGATCGTGTTCTGACACAGGCAGAAAAGGAGGTGCTTTCTAAAGGGCTCAACTTTTCTGTCACCTCTAAACACATCCCTACAGAGGACTACATCACAGCCACTGAAACGGCAATTAGAAACAACAAAATGACTGAATCGGAGGCTGCAGACCTGAGGTTACGTGTCACAGCGACCCTGAAGAGTGCCAAACCACCGCCTTCAAATATCACATCTGAAGAGAGAAAAGCACTTTCAGCACTGGAAAAAGATCATAGCATCAACATCCTCCCAGCAGACAAGGGACGTTGCACTGTGATTCTCAACGCAGCTGATTACGAAGCCAAAGTCCACACCCTCCTCGAGGACACGACCACATACGAGCGCTTGAAAAGAGATCCCACCAGTGGCTACAAGAAGAAAGTGATAGACTGTTTACAAAGGCTGGAAAAAGAGGAAGTGATAGACCGGCCTCTGTATTACAGACTGTATCCTGGTGAAGCCATGCCCTGCATTTATGGCCTTCCAAAAATACACAAAAAGGATGTTCCACTCAGACCCATAGTGTGCAGCACAGGTTCCATCACTTACAATGTGGCCAAGCATTTAACAACTATATTGGCTCCGCTTGTGGGGAATTCGGTACATCATGTGGAAAACACGCACAACTTTGTGGATAAAGTGAAACATCTCCAACTGGACCCAGATGACCTCATGGTTTCATATGATGTGGTGTCCCTGTTCACCTGCATCCCGACCTCTGATGCAGTAGCAGCAGTGAGGACCAGACTGCAGGAAGACACCACCCTACAGGAAAGGACCAAACTGACACCTGAACACATATGTAAACTGTTGGACATCTGTCTGAACACCACTTACTTTCAATTCCGGGGACAATTTTACAGACAGATTCATGGCTGTGCCATGGGTTCGCCTGTCTCTCCCATAGTGGCCAACCTGTACATGGAGCACTTTGAGAAGAAGGCACTGTCCTCATTCTCAGGCTCCGCCCCAAAACTGTGGCTCCGCTATGTCGATGATACTTTTGTAACAATCAAGAAACAAGAGGTGGAAACCTTCTCTGATCACATCAATGCTGTGGACCCACATATCAGGTTTACAAGAGAAGACGCTAAGGAGAATCGCTTGGCCTTTCTTGATTGTTCCACGATCAGAGGAGAGGACGGGAAACTCCAAATAGAAGTCTATAGGAAACCTACACACACGGACCAGTATCTGCTCTTTGGTTCCAACCACCCACTACAGCACAAGCTGGGGGTGATCAGAACCTTACAACACAGAGCTCAAGGTGTGCCCACCAGCTCAGAGGGCAAGAAGAAAGAGGAAAAACATGTCCGAAATGCCCTCTCAGCCTGTGGTTACCCCGCTTGGGCTCTCAACAGAGTGAAGAGAACCAAGAAGCAGGACAAAAGGGAAACTGAACAGAGAAAGAAGGGTGTTTCTATCCCTTATGTGTCTGGCCTGTCGGAAAAACTGCAGAGAATTTTTAGACAACACGAAGTCCCTGTTTATTTTAAACCAGAAAACACTTTAAGACAAAAACTGGTTCACCCAAAGGACAAATTGCCGACTCAAAAACAGAGCAATGTAGTTTATTTGATCCAATGCAGTGAAGAAAGCTGTAAAGAACGTTACATAGGTGAGACGAAACAGCCTCTACACAAGAGGCTCTATCAGCACAGAAGAACTACAAGTTCAGGACCACAGAGTGCCGTGCATCTCCATCTTGAAGCCTCTAATCACTAGTTTGAAGACGGTGAGGTGAAGGTTTTAAGCAGGAGAAAAGATGGTTTGAAAGAGGAGTCAAGGAAGCTATTTTTGTTAAAAAAGAAAGACCTTCTTTAAACAGAAATGGAGGGCTTAGGTTTAATCTTCCTGTTATTTATAATGGGTTACTGAACCCCTGGAAAGGTAAAGGACCAGGACATTTAGATGCTAATCAGGTACTCAGGGTGGTTGAGCCAGGGTCTCACAAAGACAAAGAGGACTCTAATAGCCCATTAAGATTCTGAATAGGCTAGCTCGGTAGATACAAGGGGGGAGTTTCTGTTGAAACAAACAACTCTTTCTACTTCAGGAAGGCTCCTCCCAATGGGCGGGTCTTACCACAGAACAGTATTAATATCGGAGTTCTCGACCTAAATTCTGTTATTGACAATGACTCTTGGATGAGAGTCGAAACGTCTACTTTTTCAAACTGAGTCCAGATGAAACAACTGAAGCTTTTTCTACTATGTGACCCACAGTAAACACAAACATGTGACCCACAGTAAACACAAACATGTGACCCACAGTAAACACAAACATGTGACCCACAGTAAACACAAACATGTGACCCACAGTAAACACAAACATGTGACTGTACAACTACAGTGACCACAGCCATAACAGTGTCTGTGTCTCACGACTTTAAACACCTCACATCCTGCTTCCGAAGAGTGCACACGCTTTTTTGCTCGCTCCGCTTGCTATCGCTGCTTTCCTTATTTATTTTGCTTTTTAATCAGTTTTTGTCTTCCAAACATTTTTGCTTTAGACTTTTTCAAGTAAACCAAGGATTTTAAGAACATTTTTTCCAGTTTTAACGACATATCTGACGCCAGCGACATGTCCGTGAGAAGAAGGGAGAAAGACTGTGAACGCTGTCGGAAATATCAAGAAGAAATTAATGAGCTGAAAACACGGATATTTGTTTTGGAATCTGAAAAAGTTCTTCACGATACAATTCCTGTGTCAACCGACGGTAAGAAGAGCACACTTTTTACAAGAAAAACTGCTACTTTCAACCTAAACCGCAGTGACTCTGTGTCGTTTCCAAAACTGTCTAAAAACCAGAAAGACCAGGCTGTTTCTTGGAACAAACTTGGAGCAAAGACTAAACGATACAAAGATAACGTGAAGTCACCTAAAATACAGCTCACCAACAGATTTTTACCACCTTCAGAGATGGAATTAAATGAAAAAAGGAAAGATGACGTGGCCAAAATACAGCAAGGAGGAACTGTGCCACAAGCCAAGGTCACGGAGATTGTTTTAGTTGGGGACGGCGCGATAAGTCACGTGACGCATGAAAAGATAAACACACATTCTTTTCCAAGCGCCACTGTTTCTGAGATAACGTCACTCCTTCCAAATATTATGGCTAAGCATGGAGGAGCTAAACAGCTGATTGTGCACGTGGGTGCAGTGGACATGCGGCGGGAACAGACTGAAGTTTTGAAAAAAGACTTCTTGAAGTTATTCGACGTGCTTGATAAAATGGAAATCAAAACATTCATAAGTGGACCTCTTCCAAACATCGACAGGAGGATAAACAAGTTTAGCCGGCTTCTTCAGCTGAACACATGGCTGTCCAAAGAGTGTTCCCCGAGAGGACTACACTACATTAAGAACTTCTATCTATTCTGGAAACGAGAGGACCTGTTTAAGATAAATGGCCCCCACCTATGCAGAGGTGGAGTGAGGGTGCTGACAGAGAACCTGCTCCACGCTCTGAGGCATTGGACTGGGCCTGGACAGGGTCCTGAGCAGATAGTTAGAGAAGAGAGGAATGAGAGAAGAATTCCTGCTCCATCAGCCAGAGACCGAGCCAATGTTTCAACATCAAAAGCACCACAACCTCAGCCTCCACCAAAGGATTCATCAGCAGCTGCTCCACCACCACCAGCAAAGGATTCAGCTCCAGCTGCTCCACATTCACCTCCACCGCCTCCAGCAAAGGAACAATCTTCAAAGGCCTTGGACCCATCTGTGACAAGCCCAACAACATCCCTGTCATCGCCCCTGCCTTCACACCAGCCCTGGGTTCCCCCTGCAACATCTACTCCCACTAAAGATTCATCATTCTCCTTCTCATCTCCACTCTCACCCATGGGCCTTCCCAGCCATTTTGAAAGTCTGATCAAATCAGGCATTAAGATGGCTCCACTCACGCCCAATATAGCAAGGGCTATGCCGACTACACCAACAAAAGGCCCACCACCCATCCCCCCTCGCCTCTCACCTGGTCCCAAACTCTCCTTGGCTACAAAAGCCCCACCACCCATCCAACCTCGCCTTTTACCTGGTATCTCCCATAGCTAGGATGCACTGGGTCTCAGCGTTGCCGGGACTTATTGTCACATTAAAAATCAAACCAACCCGGGGCCCTATATAAAAAGAGCCCCCCCTAGTGCTATTGCTGTAGTCACATCATCACACAGATGGAAAAACAAAATGCGAGTCAGGCCCAATCTGAGAAATGTGATTCATATTCCCTGTGAAAAGATAAAGCCCAGTCTCACTGAAACTAGTCTGAAACTTGCTGTGCTAAATGTCAGATCCTTATGTAACAAATCTCTCTTAATTAATAATTTTATTTCTTCTTATAATCTTGATTTTATGTTTTTAACTGAAACATGGCTTGACAAAAACACAGGAAATGTAGTTCTGGTAGAATCTGCTCCACCCAACTTTAAGTTTGAATCTGAAACACGAGAAAACAAAAAAGGGGGTGGAGTCTGTGCTGTCTTTAGAGATGAAATAATTACCCGCAGGTTGTCTTTTGGGGTGTTTTCATCATTTGAGTATGTATCCTTTAAAATGGAGCTAAAACGGTCTCCATCCATTCTCTTCATCGTTTTATACAAGCCTCCCCAGCACTGCCAAAGTTTTATTGATGATTTTACTGAGATGCTTTCAGTCATATGCACAGACTTTGATGGTTTGGTCATTACAGGTGGTTTCAATGTGCATGTTGATAATATTTGTGACAGAAACGCTAAAGAGCTTGATGCTGTCCTTGAAACCTTCAGTCTTACTCAGCATGTGAGAGGCCCCACCCACAGCAAAGGACACACTCTAGATCTCATAATTACAAAGGGGGTAAATATTTCAAATGTTAATGTGATCGATGTTGCTCTGTCTGATCATTTCTGTGTCTTCTTTGACCTGTCTGTTTCTCCCAAACCTCCGGTTGGTCCTGCAGTTGTTCAGAGGAGACACATAAGTGATGGCACAGGTGCACTGTTTATGGAAATGATAAACTTTGAAAATGTCTCATGTTCTAATGTAAATGATTTGTTGAACTCTGTTACATCTAGTGTTTTGAATGTTCTGGACACCATCGCCCCTATAAAGGCTAAAATGGTTAAAAATAAGCAGAAGGCGCCGTGGAGAAATGATGATTCGGTCAGGGCACAGAAAAGGGAGTGCCGCAGGGCCGAACGGAAATGGCGCAAGTCAAAGCTCCAGGTTCAAAAAGAGATTTACAAAGAAAAGCTGAACATGTACAACCTAATCTTATGTAGAACTAGGGAAAGATATTTTTCTGAAATAATTGGAAGCTGCAGTAAAAACTCGCGTGTCCTGTTTGCCACAGTAAACAGATTAACAAACCCTCCAGCTCAGCTGCCGTTAGAACTCATTTCCACATCCAAGTGTAATGAGTTTGCATTATTCTTTAATGACAAAGTTCAGGGCATTAAAAATGCTATAAATCCCACAATGCAAAAAAATACCCTAAAACCACCAAGACACTTAGAGCTAACTCACTTTGCACCAGTAACTGACAAAACTGTCCATGAGATCATCACCAGTCTGAGTTCATCTACATGCTGCCTTGATGTGTGACCCACTAGATTTCTAAAGTCTGTGCTGAACAGTTTGTTAGCACCACTCACTCACATAGTTAACATGTCGCTTCAATCTGGAACATTCCCAATGTCTTTGAAAACTACGGTCATAAAGCCTCTCCTAAAGAAGAGCAGTCTTGATGCCGCAGTACTGAGTCATTACCGGCCCATCTCTAATCTGCCATTTTGGAGCAAAGTCCTTGAAAAGGTTGTTTACCAACAGCTCACAGATTTCCTCTTAATAAACAACTCATTTGATGTTTTTCAGTCAGGTTTTAGACCTCATCACAGCACTGAGACTGCTCTTGTCAAGGTGACAAATGACATCCGCCTGAACACTGACACGGGCAAAGCCTCAGTCTTAATTCTGTTAGATCTGAGTGCTGCTTTTGACACTGTCGATCATGGGATCCTCTTACAGAGACTAGAGGACTGGGTGGGCATCACTGGCACTGCCCTAAACTGGTTAAGGTCCTATCTGGAAGACAGGAAGTACTTTGTTGAAATTGGTAGCTGTGTCTCAGACCACATGACCCTGACCTGTGGAGTGCCCCAAGGGTCAGTCCTGGGTCCCCTTCTGTTCAACCTCTACATGCTGCCGTTGGGTCAGTTGATACGCAGTGAAAATGTGTCCTATCACAATTATGCAGACGACACTCAGATCTATGTTTCACTATCGGCAGGTGACTATGGACCAGTAGATTCACTCTGTCACTGCATCCAACAGATCAGTGTGTGGATGCAAAACAACTTTCTCCAGCTGAACTCAGACAAGACTGAAATAATCGTTTTTGGCCCACAGAAACAAAGAGAAAGTGTTAGCGTCACCTCCAGAGTCTCGCTCTAAAACCTACAAACCAAATTAGAAATCTGGGGGTAATAATGGACTCAGACTTGAACTTTAATAGTCACGTCAAATCAATAACATCAGCAGCTTTTTACCATCTAAAAAACATTGCCAAAATCAAAAATATAGTGTCAAAACCAGATTTAGAGAGACTTATCCACGCGTTTGTCTCCACTAGATTAGACTACTGTAACGGCCTGCTCACTGGTCTCTCCAAACGAGCTGTAAAACAGCTGCAGTACATCCAGAACGCTGCTGCTCGGGTCCTGACTAGAACCAGGAAGTATGATCACATTAGTCCTGACTAGAACCAGGGAGTACCATCACATTAGTCCTGACTAGAACCAGGAAGTATGATCACATTAGTCCTGTTCTCAGGTCTCTGCACTGGCTCCCTGTGGCTCAGAGAATAGACTTTAAAGCAGCTCTGCTTGTGTACAAGTCTCTCCATGGCCTAGCACCAAAGTACATCTTGGATATGTTAGTGCCATATGAACCATCTCGGACTCTGAGGACCTCGGGGACCGGCCTCCTGCTGGTGCCCAGAGTCAGGACAAAACATGGGGAATCTGCGTTTCAGTTTTATGCAGCTAAAATCTGGAACAGTCTTCCTGAAGATGTGAGACAGGTTCTACTCTGACAATGTTCAAATCTAAGCTAAAAACAGTTTTGTTTAGCTGCGCATATGACTGAAGGGATTTTTTTCTTTGCACTCTTCTCTTTTGTTTGTGATTTTATTAGTTTAGAAAATCAGTTGGATTGATAATTTTTAATTTAGTTAATTTTATTGTATTTCTGTAATTTCTTTGTGATTTGAATGCATTTTTCCTGCTGTGAAGCACTTTGAATTGCCTTGTGTATGAAATGTGCTCTACAAATAAACTTGCCTTGCCTTGCCTCACATCTTGTAGCATGTCATCCATACTTTACAAATCACACAAAAGGCACCAGAAAACAGAACGACTCCATCAGGTCTAAATCTGAACACAAACAGTACAAAAAACAGGACTCAGCATACTCAGCAAGTGTAAGGACCAGGACTCTGGCTAAAACAGGTCCAAAGACCAGTCCAGGCCAGTCCAAGCAGGACTACATTCTGGTGCGTCTGCTCGTTCTAAACATCTGGACTTCTGTCATTACATAACTGCCTAGTGTTGGCCTTGGCATTTCTTCCAATTAAATGTGATCAAAGTGGAGTTCTTTCAGCCGTGTGAATAAGAGTTCTCAATATGAAAGGAGAGGGCCATGGTCGTAATCACACAGGCCTCATTAATAACTCGCACAACAGCGCACACAAAGCTATTAGCATGAGTGATGAATAATCACTGGCACTTTTATCAATCGCTGTTTGTTTTCCTATCCAAGCACAGCAAATAGATCATAAATAAGAATATGATAATGCAGAAGTGGAAGAGGTGGGTAGTACCCAGTTAAGTTTACTTTTCTACTTGAGTAACATATTTGACATTGTACACTAAAAGCAGTACACCACAGCAGGGTCCAGAACCCACCACAACAGGGTTCAGAGCCCACCACAACAGGGTTCAGAGCCCACCACAACAGGGTTCAGAGCCCACCACAGCAGGGTCCAGAGCCCACCATAACAGGGCTCAGAGCGCCCCACAGCAGGGTTCAGAGCCCACCACAACAGGGTTCAGAGCCCACCACAGCAGGGTTCAGAGCCCACCACAGCAGGGTTCAGAGCTCACCACAGCAGGGCTCAGAGCTCACCACAGCAGGGTTCAGAGCCCACCACAGGGTTCAGAGCCCACCACAGCAGGGTTCAGAGCTCACCACAGCAGGGTTCAGAGCCCACCACAGCAGGGTTCAGAGCCCACCACAGCAGGGTTCAGAGCCCACCACAGCAGGGTTCAGAGCCCACCACAGCAGGGTTCAGAGCCCACCACAGCAGGGTTCAGAGCCCACCACAGCAGGGCTCAGAGCCCACCACAGCAGGGTCCAGAGCCCACCACACCAGGGTTCAGAGCCCACCACAGCAGGGTTCAGAGCCCACCACAGCAGGGTCCAGAGCCCACCACAGCAGTGTTCAGAGCCCACCACAGCAGGGTCCAGAGCCCACCACAGCAGGGTCCAGAGCCCACCACAGCAGGGTTCAGAGCCCACCACAGCAGGGTTCAGGGCCCACCACAGCAGGGTTCAGAGCCCACCACAGCACTGAAACTGCACTAGTTAAAGTCACAAATGATTTGTTTTTAGCTGCTGATGATGGACGGGTCTCAATCCTGGTTCTGACCTCAGCGTTTGACCATCGACCACAACATTCTACTGCAGAGGTTAGAATGTGATGTAGGTGTCAGAGGCCCCGCCCTCAGAGGCCCCGCCCTCAGCTGCTTTAAATCCTATTTATCTGATAGGTACCAATTTGTTCATGTAAACCAGAGCTCCTCACCTTGTTCTAAAGTAACTTACGGTGTGCCTCAGGGGTCAGTGCTCGGTCCAGTTCTGTTTACTCTTTACATGCTGCCGTTAGGTCACATGATCAGGTCACATGACATTAACTTCCACTGCTCTGCAGATGACACTCAGCTGTATTTATCAATGAACCTGATCAGAGCGATCAAGTACAGACTTAGTGCTTGTGTGAAGGAGATAAAAACCTGGAGGACACTAGGTGGTGTTAATAATTGACACATTTCAGACACATATTCCCACTCATAAATATTGGATAACCTTTAGTTGAATTCTTTGACAGTGAGACAGCAGCAAAGATGAAATCACAGTGAACAAACGTTCAAGATTGATGATGAAAACAAAGATTTGGTCTTTGTTTGTTAGTGACTTTACTTCTCGGGGCAGTGCACATAAAACAACAGGCTGCAGCCCCTGGACAGGGTGATATATGAATATGACAAATGTACGGTATACATTTCAAATATATGAATACAATCACTCAGTCCCAAAACACCATCTCACACACGTGATATTTACACCTCACATGCTGCGACCGTGACAGTTCAGAGGAGAGTTTGTGTTTATAGATCTTCTACTGAGAGTGTTTTTCAAACTTCCTATAAGTGATCTGTTCTTTTCCTCTGTATCTTCCTGCGTTGCAACAATGAAATTTCCCCATGTGGGACAATAAAGGATTATCTTATCTTATCTTATTCATATACATTTACAAATGCTTTGTGTAAATGCCTTATTATTAGGTCTAGTTAACGATGAGTATCACTAGTGCACAGGAACACATTTTAATTAACACAAGAGCAGAAAAGCAGAGCGACCGTATCACCAGAAACATCCTGCAAACGACTGTATTAATGAACACTACATATATAAAACATCTGGAGATGAATATTATCTTCAAACAAAGATAAAAGGCTCTTGAATATAATCAAAGGAATCAAAAAGCTGCAGTGGTCTTAGATATTAGACATTTGTCAACTCTTGGCGCTGTATTGCAGCAGGAGGCGGCCCCTTCTGCCCTTTGTTCTTCACCCTGGCCCCTGGGACGCTCCTCTTCCCCTCTGTGCCATCAGCCAATCACAGGGCTATCGTCTTCATGTCCCTCGTTAGGCCTCGTGTGCTAAACTGGGTTATTCTAGTTTGTTTTTTCATCTCCTCCTCTTTCTCACTGCAGCACCATGAATATTGAATAAGACAGTGTTTGATCCTCTCCCGGAGCCTGAGCCTGAGCCTGAGCCTGAGCCTGAGCCTGAGCCTGAGCCGGAGCCGGAGCCGGAGCCGGAGCCGGAGCCAGAGTCAGAGTTATAATGTACTTGTTTTTCATGATGTCATGCCTGATGTGTCATTTATGCATGTTTCTGAGATCATCTCCAGAAGGTCTCTGTTGCAATTTGTTACAACAATTTAAACATATATCATATAATATTTGTAGCTTATATTTTTGGTGTTTTATATTGATAATTTATTTCAGTATTTCATTCGACAAAATGAATCACTTATTTCAGTTATTCATGCAAATGTAAAGGAGAAAGCCTGATTTACAGTCCATATTAACAGCTCTTGCGCCCTCTGCGGGAAAAACCGTTGGGAATGCAAAGCAGTGAAAGTGGTAGCATCAGCGGTTAGCATCAGCAGTTAGCATCAGCGGTTAGCATCAGCGGTTAGCGGAAAACCAGAACAGATACTATCTTATTATGGTAGTATTGTATTATAAAATGGGGCTTGATCTGGCCATGTCACTGCTTATATTGAAAACTGATGTTATAACTAATTGATATACATTAATAATCTATAGGACAAAGGGAACTGTTGCTTATTGTTCTAAAATACCAGTAGGTTGACTGCGTATCTTGAGGCATCCGTCACCTCGTTAGGAGTGAATTGTAGCATTCTCCTCTGGTTCTGGTTGTATATGTGCAGCACCATCAGTCTCCAAGGCCTTTTACAGCTTCTGCTCGGCTTTTGCGCTGCGATCCCTTTAGCCCTACTTCTGCTCCCTTTTCCTCCTAAGGGTACAATTTGGAACGCAGATATATTGGAAGCTCAATACACATCCACTTGCCTTCTAAATCTTGCCCCGTGTGTATTCTAAGTCCATTTTTCTTTTTTTGTGTATGCGCAGCCCTCTCGCCTCACAAAAAGGACAAATCCCTCGCTCCAGAAGCCATAATCTTTATAGCACACGATGAGACAATATGCCCTCCGAGACCCACAGAAGAGAACCATAAAGTCCAGTCCTTTATGGCATTGTTAATCAGGCTAATTTCACTCAACAATGATAACATTTGATCAACTCTAACAATGATCCTGACCTTGGGACATATGTTTGCAGAATCTGCCAAATATTCTGCTTTGGATCAATGGCTCACATATATATTTAACAGCAGCTGATTTTATGCATCCACTTCCTGTTACTGAAGAGGGCAGACCATTCCCTTGCTTGCTCCAGCTTGCTATAGCTGCTTTGTCTATTTTTGTCTCCCATGAACATTGAATGATTCATTTTTTAAGTGAACCAAGGTTTTTGAGATCATTTTTACAGTTTTAAAAAGATATCTGACGAGCCAGCGACATGTCCGTGAGAAGAAGGGAAACAGACTCGTGTGAACGCTGTTGGAAATATCAACAAGATATTCATGCGTTACAAGCACCGATATTCACTTCTGTCTTAAATGACAAAGTTCAGGGCATAAAAAATGCTATAAATCCCATAATGCAAAAAATTACCCTAAAACCACCAAGACACTTAGAGCTAACTCACTTTGCACCTGTAACTGACAAAACTGTCCATGAGATCATCATCAGTCTGAGTTCATCTACATGCTGCCTCCATGTGTGAGCCTCCAGATTTCTAAAGTCTGTGTTGAACAGTTTGTTAGCACCATCACTCACATAGTTAACATGTCGCTTCAATCTGGAACAGTCCCAATGTCTTTGAAAACTGCCTTCATAAAGCCTCTCCTAAAGAAGAGCAGGGGTCAGGGGGAGGGGTCATAAAGCCTCTCCTAAAGAAGAGCAGGGGTCAGGGGGAGGGGTCATGAAGCCTCTCCTAAAGAAGAGCAGGGGTCAGAAGGAGGGGTCATGAAGCCTCTCCTAAAGAAGAGCAGGGGTCAGGGGGAGGGGTCATAAAGCCTCTCCTAAAGAAGAGCAGGGGGAGGGGTCATAAAGCCTCTCCTAAAGAAGAGCAGGGGTCAGGGGGAGGGGTCATAAAGCCTCTCCTAAAGAAGAGCAGGGGTCAGGGGGAGGGGTCATGAAGCCTCTCCTAAAGAAGAGCAGGGGTCAGGGGGAGGGGTCATAAAGTCTCTCCTAAAGAAGAGCAGGGGGAGGGGTCATAAAGCCTCTCCTAAAGAAGAGCAGGGGTCAGGGGGAGGGGTCATAAAGCCTCTCCTAAAGAAGAGCAGGGGTCAGGGGGAGGGGTCATAAAGCCTCTCCTAAAGAAGAGCAGTCTTGATGCTGCAGTCCTGAGTCCTGACCGGTCCATATGTGCGTGGAGTGTGTGTGGAGTGAGTGTGGAGTGAGTGTGGAGTGTGTGTGGAGTGAGTGTGGAGTGAGTGTGGAGTGAGTGTGGAGTGAGTGTGGAGTGAGTGTGGAGTGAGTGTGGAGTGTGTGTGGAGTGTGTGTGGAGTGAGTGTGGAAGTTGTGGAGTGTGTGTGGAGTGAGTGTGGAAGTTGTGGAGTGTGTGTGGAGTGAGTGTGGAGTGAGTGTGGAGTGAGTGTGGAAGTTGTGGAGTGTGTGTGGAGTGAGTGTGGAGTGAGTGTGGAGTGTGTGTGTGGAGTGTGTGTGGAGTGAGTGTGGAAGTTGTGGAGTGTGTGTGGAGTGAGTGTGGAGTGAGTGTGGAGTGTGTGTGTGGAGTGGGTGTGGAGTGAGTGTGGAGTGTGTGTGTGGAGTGAGTGTGTGTGTGGAGTGAGTGTGGAGTGTGTGTGTGGAGTGAGAGTGGAAGTTGTGGAGTGTGTGTGTGGAGTGGGTGTGGAGTGAGTGTGGAGTGAGTGTGGAGTGTGTGTGGAGTGAGTGTGGAGTGTGTGTGTGGAGTGAGTGTGGAAGTTGTGGAGTGTGTGTGTGGAGTGTGTGTGGAGTGAGTGTGGAGTGTGTGTGTGGAGTGTGTGTGGAGTGAGTGTGGAGTGTGTGTGTGGAGTGGGTGTGGAGTGAGTGTGGAAGTTGTGGAGTGTGTGTGTGGAGTGAGTGTGTGTGTGGAGTGTGTGTGGAGTGAGTGTGGAGTGAGTGTGTGTGTGGAGTGAGTGTGTGTGTGGAGTGTGTGTGGAGTGAGTGTGGAGTGAGTGTGTGTGTGGAGTGAGTGTGTGTGTGGAGTGAGTGTGTGTGTGGAGTGTGTGTGGAGTGAGTGTGGAGTGAGTGTGTGTGTGGAGTGAGTGTGTGTGTGGAGTGAGTGTGGAGTGAGTGTGTGTGTGGAGTGAGTGTGGAGTGAGTGTGTGTGTGGAGTGAGTGTGTGTGTGGAGTGAGTGTGTGTGTGGAGTGTGTGTGGAGTGAGTGTGGAGTGAGTGCGTGTGTGGAGTGAGTGTGTGTGTGGAGTGAGTGTGTGTGTGGAGTGTGTGTGGAGTGAGTGTGGAGTGAGTGAGTGTGTGTGTGGAGTGTGTGTGGAGTGAGTGTGGAGTGAGTGTGTGTGTGGAGTGAGTGTGGAGTGAGTGTGTGTGTGGAGTGAGTGTGGAGTGAGTGTGTGTGTGGAGTGAGTGTGGAGTGAGTGTGTGTGTGGAGTGTGTGTGGAGTGAGTGTGGAGTGAGTGTGTGTGTGGAGTGAGTGTGGAGTGAGTGTGTGTGTGGAGTGAGTGTGGAGTGAGTGTGTGTGTGGAGTGAGTGTGGAGTGAGTGTGTGTGTGGAGTGAGTGTGGAGTGAGTGTGTGTGTGGAGTGAGTGTGGAGTGAGTGTGTGTGTGGAGTGAGTGTGGAGTGAGTGTGTGTGTGGAGTGAGTGTGGAATACATGTCATACATTCTCCAGTACAAAGTACACATCATATTGTCAGTGTTTGTCATAAACAGAAGGAGTCGGACACATTATTTGTGTCACACCAGCTCAGTTTGTGAGGCATTATAATGTGCTCCAAGAGGCAGAGCGAGGTACTGCCTCATGGCCCCGCCTCATGGCCCCGCCTCATGGCCCCGCCTCATGGCGCCGCCTCCCCCGTGCCTCCTTTTATCTGAACGGGAGTTACAGGACATGCGGAAATTCTGATTAATTGAAGGTTATTGTTCCATATTGGATAAAAGAGAATGGGGCTTTAAAATACAAACCAGATGACAAATATGAACATGAATGAAAAATGTTCTCTGCCTCCCCTGCCTTCCCCTGCCTTCCCCTGCCTCCCCTGCCTTCCCCTGCCTCCCCTGCCTCCCCTGCTTCCCCTGCCTCCCCCTGCCTCCCCCTGCCTCCCCCTGCCTCCCCATGCCACTGCCTCCCCCTGCCTCCCCTGCCTCCCCTGAATGCTCATCACTGAATGTCTCTCACTCTACTTGATTAGCTCGCCTCGTGGTTCTAAACTCCGAGCATGTGTCAGTAATGCAGCCGCGGCGGCACCAGAACCTCTTGGATTGCTCTTTATCCCATAATGGACAGAAGCCATTACCAGAACAGAATGTTACAAGTGAGAACCTGGATTATGACAGGCCACAGTCATCTGAAAATCTTCATCAAACAGCCGAGCTTCTTTAGCAGTTCCAGGCGGTTGCTGGGCAGAGCGCTGAAACCTGGCACGTGTGTGGTGTGAGTGTGTGGCCTCTGCACCGTGCACGCTCTGCCGGGCCACGCTAGCACCTGCTCCCCAACCGCGGCTAACAGCTTT
This sequence comes from Eucyclogobius newberryi, assembly GCF_026437365.1. NCBI lineage: Eukaryota > Metazoa > Chordata > Actinopteri > Gobiiformes > Gobiidae > Eucyclogobius > Eucyclogobius newberryi. Next base: position 1,489,870 of record NW_027315857.1, on the reverse strand, counting down.
CAGTGTAAATGTGTGTGAGGAAGGAGTTGGCAGGAGAGGCTGTTAGCGGCGGGCAGGATGCAGCGACAGCCTGTGTTTCTCAGCCATGAACCGGCGTCAGATGCTCGCTGGCCTTTTTGGAAGTGCAAGGAGATGATTCACTCTGACGTTTCACAGCAAAGACATGCAGCATTTGTCGACATGTGAAGGCCGAAAGGCAGTGGAAAACAAGCTGTGCACCACTCTAAATGACTCCAATACAAAAATGCATTACAACTGGATTCTTTGAGACACAGGTGGAAGTGTGGCGGCCATTTTGTGTCCCAGCCCTCCCGCTCACAAGGTCAGCTTCACTGCTCCTTTATCAACCTTTTTTGGCTAGCTTTCCTACTGTGTGAATGTATGCTAGTAAACACTAACATACAGTATACATTAGCTCCAATGTATTTTCAATGAGGGACAACGTGAATAACCACTTCGGCAGAAACTGTGACCATATGTAGAAGTGTCTCGTAGGAAAAATAGAATACATGCTAACGACCCTGTCATAAACATGTCTAATGTTGTGCTGGACAATAATATAGTTTGACACTGCGAGAGAGAAGGAGTGAAGGAGGAGGTCAGGGAGAGAGTTTCTGCAGACAAAGACCTACGAGCACTCGATGGATGGTCTTTGTAAGCAGCACTTAAGAGCGCTTCACACACGGGGCCCAGCGCGCTTACATTATACATGTCCCACAGTGTAGCATTCTTCCCCCAAAGTATAAAAGCTTCTGCTTGAAACGTACAGTTGTTCCTTATATGGACAAGGCTGAGTGAGGCTGGTCACTCTGCAGAGGCTGGTCACTCTGCAGAGGCTGGTCACTCTGCAGAAGGCTGGTCACTCTGCAGAGGCTGGTCACTCTGCAGAAGGCTGGTCACTCTGCAGAGGCTGGTCACTCTGCAGAGGCTGGTCACTCTGCAGAGGCTGGTCACTCTGCAGAAGGCTGGTCACTCTGCAGAGGCTGGTCACTCTGCAGAAGGCTGGTCACTCTGCAGAGGCTGGTCACTCTGCAGAAGGCTGGTCACTCTGCAGAAGGCTGGTCACTCTGCAGAAGGCTGGTCACTCTGCAGAGGCTGGTCACTCTGCAGAAGGCTGGTCACTCTGCAGAGGCTGGTCACTCTGCAGAAGGCTGGTCACTCTGCAGAGGCTGGTCACTCTGCAGAAGGCTGGTCACTCTGCAGAGGCTGGTCACTCTGCAGAAGGCTGGTCACTCTGCAGAAGGCTGGTCACTCTGCAGAAGGCTGGTCACTCTGCAGAAGGCTGGTCACTCTGCAGAGGCTGGTCACTCTGCAGAAGGCTGGTCACTCTGCAGAGGCTGGTCACTCTGCAGAAGGCTGGTCACTCTGCAGAGGCTGGTCACTCTGCAGAAGGCTGGTCACTCTGCAGAGGCTGGTCACTCTGCAGAAGGCTGGTCACTCTGCAGAGGCTGGTCACTCTGCAGAAGGCTGGTCACTCTGCAGAGGCTGGTCACTCTGCAGAGGCTGGTCACTCTGCAGAAGGATCTCTGCAGTGAAAGTGCTGTGATGCCTCTGTCCAGCTTCATGATCCGTCATCGCTCCAAACACATGTCATATTCTGACCGTTGGATTGCACTGAACTAGCTTCCATAGTGTTTGTGTGTTTCCTCCCTCTGCAGCTCCTCCCTCTGCAGCTCCTCCTTCTACAGCTCCTCCTTCTACAGCTCATCCCTCCACAGCTCCTCCTTCTACAGCTCCTCCTTCTACAGCTCCTCCCTCTGCAGCTCCTCCTTCTACAGCTCCTCCTTCTACAGCTCATCCCTCCACAGCTCCTCCTTCTACAGCTCCTCCTTCTACAGCTCCTCCCTCTGCAGCTCCTCCTTCTACAGCTCCTCCTTCTACAGCTCATCCCTCCACAGCTCCTCCTTCTACAGCTCCTCCTTCTACAACTCCTCCCTCTACAGCTCCTCCTTCTACAGCTCCTCCCTCTGCAGCTCCTCCCTCTGCAGCTCCTCCTTCTACAGCTCCTCCTTCTACAACTCCTCCCTCTACAGCTCCTCCTTCTACAGCTCCTCCCTCTGCAGCTCCTTTTTCTACAGCTCCTCCCTCTGCAGCTCCTCCCTCTGCAGCTCCTCCCTCTGTAGGGGCCTTCATGCAGTGGGTGATGAGGCAACCAGGAGCGGCGTTATTTCTGAATTGTTGAACATTAAATGAATACATGTTCATATTTCAGAAATGGAAGGCTAATTTTGCTGCATCCATTTAATTTCGTCTGGTTTTAGGGTTAGCGGAGCGGGCGAGAGAGGGCGGGATCGGGCGAGAGACGGAAGGAGCCGCCGGGAGCCGGCATGCATCTGTTTGGGTGAGGTCAGTTGGTCAGTTGGTCAGTAGCAGAGCTCTGCCTCTGGACCAGGCCCTGAACATGGACACTCACTCTAACATGAAGAGACCTGAGGTAAATCGGTCTGGGGGACTGTCTTCATTCTTAATAAATTATATGTTAATTATGATTTGATTGCACCTACAGGTGCAGAGTGACTGCACAGAGTGACTGCACCTGTAGGTGCAGAGTGACTGATGCTGATTGAAGAATTGTGCAAAGGAGTTTCACAGGTGAATCAGTGATTCAGACTTATGTAAAGAATCTATTCCACCTGTGAAAAGATGTTGAAAACCAATAGAGTTTGGGCTTTTTGAATGACATCTGTGTTCCGGTTTTGCAAAAGGGCAAATGTGTGAACCCAATGAAAATGTATGAACACATTTGCAAAGAAAGAAGTCATGAAGACGAAGTGGGTTCTAGTTTCCCTCAGCAGGTAAAAGTAATCGAGAAAAACTGTAACACAGCCGGAGTTGTATAAATAGCTTCATTCACATGTTATTACGTGTTATTGTACGAGCTCCTCTTTCTCCTTCTCTGAGCCTCACTATAAACACTTTTTTTCAGATTTGTCGTGTCTAAGGTAGAGCTCTGTGGTCATCAAAGACTTGTTCTGAGCATTTCTGCCTCAAAATATGTTTTTTTTACAACCGTGTGCCTACATTAGCATGTTGGGCCAAGCTAGCTTTTGTTTATCTCCCCATGGCAATTCCCTCATTATTTTAAGTTCAAAAACATGAGATGCCAAAGCAAAAGTCCAGTTTAAAGGCCAATAACAATAATGTATGAGTGCTTTAAACGTATAATCGTAAACGGGCAAAATGCAAAAGTTCTCGTTTGTGCCAAGCAGCACGAAAGAGCCCGTCAGGGTCCAGGACCCCCCCATGATGGAAAGAGCCCGTCAGGGTCCAGGACCCCCCCATGATGGAAAGAGCCCGTCAGGGTCCAGGACCCCCCCATGATGGAAAGAGCCCGTCAGGGTCCAGGACCCCCCCATGATGGAAAGAGCCCGTCAGGGTCCAGGACCCCCCCATGATGGAAAGAGCCCGTCAGGGTCCAGGACCCCCCCATGATGGAAAGAGCCCGTCAGGGTCCAGGACCCCCCCATGATGGAAAGCGCGACCTGTTTCTGCATCAGAATATTACTTCTTTCTTCTTCTAGTGAGACCAGCTCCTCCACTTTTCACCCACTGAACATTGACCAAAAGTCATGAACATTTGCTCAACTCTAAAAATTGTGCTTCTCTTTATTCTGTCTAGCTCCTTTTTCTAAAATGTTACAATTTGGCGCATCAGCTCCTCCTCCATAAACGTTGAACTGAACAGCAGAGGAGGGAGCGTTTAGTTACATTTACTTTTTCAAGACATTGTACATCTTGGTGTTCTGATTTAAAACAATCAGTGACAAAACAAATATGAAAAACAACAATCACAATCCTAACGGCCACAGTCTCATGCTCTGCTGAGTCAACCCTTTGGTCCCAACTGACTGTTTTGGAACTGATCATTTTAAAAATAGTCTGAATAAAACCACAATGACTTCACCGTTTGAACGATCATGTGCTGTTGTCTCTGAAAGATGAAAGAGGAACTTCACGAACGATCGGGACACGCACTGGAATCGCTTTAAATTAACTTGTTTTGACTTTATTCGGCTGGATTGAGTGTTTTCGTCGTGTCGTTGCGATGTGTTTTGGCTCTGAGTCCCCCGGCTCCGGCTCCGGCCCCGCCCCCCGGCTCCGGCCCCGCCCCCCGGCCGGCGCCGTACCGCGTTTCCACAAAGGAGGAACTCATGAAACTGAGGAGAACAGTCGTCTTACCCGGAGATCGTCACGTTATCCCGTCGCAATACTGACCTAACCTAATACTGATGTGCAATTCTGTCGTATGTGCAATTGCTGTTGGAATTCATGTGCAATCTATGTGCTGTCGTGACACATATTCATGTGCAATTACTGTCGGGATCACATGCAATGGTATTTATTTATTTATTTATTTGTCTATGGGAGTTTTTATTTATTTATAGGAGATCTTCTACTGAAAGTGTTTTTCAGACTTCCTATAAGTGATCTGTTCTTCTGTATCTACCTCTGTATCTACCTGCGTTGCACCAATGAAATTTCCCCATGTGGGACAATAAAGGAATATCTTATCTCTTCTACGTTAGAATCACTTTTCAGCTCATGTTCTGAATGATCTGCTCTTATTTATGTCCTTCACTTTTTGCAAAACCTCAGTTCAATGATGTAGAAAAGGCCTTTGTGTCAGCTCCATGGTCTGATCACATGACGTGCTGTCTGCTGTAAACACCGCCCACTTTCTACATGCAGCCAATCATACTCTAACCCTAACCCCACCAGTTCAACAAAAATAACCAATGAAAAGGGGAAAGAGAAAAAGCACCCAATCAGAGATGAGAAAGGTGCAGAGGAGAGTGACCTCCGCTCTGCACACATGACACGTTTCACTTTTAAAACATTGAAATATGAAAAGAACCACATGATTAAAGTGAGGCCCCTGCAGGATTCTAACCCTGGCCCCCAACGCTCTACCTGCTCTACCATCCGGGCCCTGGCTCCGCCGATGGTGAACTACAAAGCAAACCTGTGATTGGTCAAAAGTAACAACACATGAGTGTTGACTCAAGTGGAACATACTGGTTATTATTGATAATACTTTAGTTCAATCCATAGATGATGTACTCTCGCAGAACAATCTACTATAAAATATATATAGTCAAATCAATGAAGTTTGGAAACATCTCACTTTTATCACAAAAACCTATTTGAAACATTGTCAGTTCAATTTGTCATTTTCTCATCATCAAATGTCATTTTTTGCTGAGCATAAAAAGCCTGTCATGTCACATGTGAATGTAGCAGGAGCATTAGCATTAGCCTTTTGTTTAAACAGGGATGACCTGTTGAACCCGGGGTCGCGGCAGCCCGGTGCGCTTTGGGAAGTGTTAGCTTAAAAAGATTAGCGCGTGGCACAGTCTGGCAAATCTGTCTGTGGGAGTGAGATGGACAATTAGCACTCTGACCCAGCGCTGAGGTGGACATGGAGAGGAGACAGCGTCAGACACACTTTAGGAAGAGCTAAAAGGAGAATAAATATGAGGGCCAGAATGTGTTTCTTTAATATAGTGATTCTCATAGTTATTTCAAATACTGCCAGTATTGTATTAGGTCATCTCATTATGTACAATGTCATGCAGTGTGTCATATTTGAGGCATTAACCTGAACGTAGCACAATCTGCAATCACTTAAACTCAAATGTAAAAGACTTTGTAACGTTACAGAAACATGTAACCTGAATGTCTTCAGTAAAGTAACAACATTAACTTAAGTCGGTGTAATCTCTCATTGGTCCAGGCGTGTTCCATCGTGGAAAAAGCTTCAGTTGTTTCATCTGGACTCAGTTAGACAAAATTAGACGTTTCGACTCTCTTATTGACAATGACTCTTGGATGAAGTCGAAACGTCTAATTTTTTCTAACCGAGTCCAGATGAAACAACTGAAGCTTTTTCTACAACATTAACTTAAATGTAAAGTTTTTGAAAAACTTGCAACCTAATTTGAAATAGAATTGATACAGTTATGTAATAACATATAACCTAAAAGTATTAAGACTTTGTAACGTTCTGTGACAACTAACTGTAAAGTACTGTAACAACCTGTAACAACCTGTAACAACCTAACAACCTGTAACAACCAGTAACAACCTGTAATAACCTAACAACCTGTAACAACCAGTAACAACCTGTAACAACCTGTAACAACCTGTAACAACCTAACAACCTGTAACAACCAGTAACAACCTAACAACCAGTAACAACCTAACAACCTGTAACAACCAGTAACAACCAGTAACAACCAGTAACAACCTGTAACAACCAGTAACAACCTGTAACAACCAGTAACAACCTAACAACCTGTAACAACCTAACAACCTGTAACAACATGTAACAACCTGTAACAACCTGTAACAACCTGTAACAACCTGTAACAACCTGTAACAACCAGTAACAACCTGTAACAACCTCTAACAACCTGTAACAACCTGTAACAACCTGTAACAACCTAACAACCTGTAACAACCTGTAACAACCTGTAACAACCTAACAACCTGTAACAACCTAACAACCTGTAACAACCTAACAACCTGTAACAACCTGTAACAACCTGTAACAACCAGTAACAACCAGTAACAACCTGTAACAACCTGTAACAACCTGTAACAACCTAACAACCTGTAACAACCTAACAACCTGTAACAACCTGTAACAACCTAACAACCTAACAACCTGTTACAACCTGTAACAACATGTAACAACATGTAACAACATGTAACAACATGTAACAACCTGTAACAACCTGTAACAACATGTAACAACCTGTAACAACTTGTAACAACCTGTAACAACTTAACATGTAACAACCTGTGACAACCTGTGACAACCTGTAACAACCTAACAACCTGTAACAACCTGTAACAACCTGTAACAACCTGTAACAACCTGTAACAACATGTAACAACCTGTAACAACCTGTAACAACATGTAACAACCTGTAACAACCTGTAACAACCTGTAACAACCTGTAACAACATGTAACAACCTGTAACAACTTGTAACAACCTGTAACAACTTAACATGTAACAACCTGTGACAACCTGTGACAACCTGTAACAACCTGTAACAACCTGTAACAACCTGTAACAACCTGTAACAACCTGTAACAACATGTAACAACATGTAACAACCTGTAACAACATGTAACAACCTGTAACAACCTAACAACCTGTAACAACCTAACAACCCAACAACCTGTAACAACCTGTAACAACCTGTAACAACCTGTGACAACCTGTGACAACCTGTGACAACCTGTAACAACCTGTAACAACCTAACAACCTGTAATAACCTTTAACAACCTGTGACAACCTGTGGCAACCTGTGACAACCTGTAACAACCTGTAACAACCTGTTACAACCTGTAACAACCTGTAACAACCTGTAACAACCTGTAACAACCTAACAACCTGTAACAACCTGAAACAACCTGTAACAACCTAACAACCTGTAACAACATGTAACAACCTGTAACAACCTAACAACCTGTAACAACCTAACAACCTGTAACAACATGTAACAACCTGTAACAACCTGTAACAACCTGTAACAACCTGTAACAACCTGTAACAACCTGTAACAACCTGTAACAACCTGTAACAGTGTATGAATGTAACAAGCATTGTATTTGTTGTAGAAAAAGCTTCAGTTGTTTCATCTGGACTCGGTTAGAAAAAATAGACGTTTCGACTTCATCCAAGAGTCATTGTCAATAAGAGAATTTAGGTCGAGAACTCCGATATTTATACTATTCTGTGGTAAGTCTGTGGTAAGTCCATGGAGCACTTTGAAAAGTTGGCACTGGCCTCATTCTCAGGCTCCGCCCCAAAGCTTTGGCTTCGCTACGTCGATGATACTTTTGTAACAATCAAGAAACAAGAGCTGGAGCCTTCTCAGAGCACATCAATGCTGTGGACCCACATATCAGGTTTACAAGAGAAGACACTAAGGAGAACCGCTTGGCCTTTCTTGATTGTTCCACGATCAGAGGAGAGGACGGGAAACTCCAAATAGAAGTGTAAAGGAAACCTACACAGGGATCAGCATCTGCTCTTTGGTTCCAATCACCCACAGCCCCACCTGGAGGTGATCAGGACATTACAACACAGAGGACAAGAGGAGCCCACCAGCTAAGAGGACAAGAGGAGCCCACCAGCTCAGAGGGCAGCCTGTGGATAACCCACTTGGGCTCTCAACAGAGTAAAGAGAACCAAAAAGTAGGACAAACGGGACAAAAGGGAAACTGAACAGAGAAGGAAGGGTGTTTCTATCCCTTATGTCTCTGGCCTGTCGGAAAAACTGCAGAGAATTTGTAGACAACATGAAATCCCTGTTTATTTTAAACCAGGAAACACTTTAAGACAAAAACTGGTTCATCCTAAGGACAAGTTGCCGACTCAAAAACAGAGCAATGTAGTTTATTCGATCCAATGCAGTGAAGAAGAGTGTGAAGAGCGTTACATAGTGAGACTAAAGAGCCACTGCACAAGAGGCTGTATCAGCACAGAAGACACTGGAGTTCAGGACCACAGAGCGCCGTGCATCTCCATCTTGAAGCCTCTAATCACTCGTTTGAAGATGGTGAGGTGAAGGTTTTAAGCAGGAGAAAAGGTTTGAAAGAGGAGTTAAGGAAGCTATTTTGGTAAAAAAGAAAAACCTTCTTTAAACAGAAATGGAGGGCTAAGATTCAATCTCCCTGGTATCTATAATGGAATCTTGAACCCCTGGAGAGGTAGAGGACCAGGACCAGGTCATTTAGATGCTAATCAGGTCCTCAGGGTGGTTGAGCCAGGGTCTCACAAAGACAAAGGGGAGACTAATAGCCCATTAAAGGGTTGAATAGGCTCGGTAGATACAAAGAGGGTAAGTTTCTGTGGAAACAAACAACTCTTTCCACTTCAGGAAGGCTCCGCCCAATGGGCTGGACTTACCACAGAACAGTATAAATATCAGAGTTCTCGACCTAAATTCTTTTATTGACAATGACTCTTGGATGAAGTCAAAACGTCTATTTTTTCTAACTGAGTCCAGATGAAACAACTGAAGCTTTTTCTACTATGGAACACGCCTGGACGAATGAGGGATTACACCCACCTTGTATTTATGTATATTCCAAAACAGAGCTGCATCAACAAGGTGGGAAAACCAGGCAATGGCCCTGGGCCCCAAGCTACAGAGGGCCCCATCAAAAATCTTGGAAAAGTAACAGCTGTAATGTCAGTGTTTCCTCTCACTATTCATTGCTAAACTACAAACCAATCATTATCATCATTAATGTTAAAACCCTCTGGCCAAGGGCCCACAGATCCTTCTGGACCCTAACCTTAACCCAAGGGCCCACAGATCCTTCTGGACCCTAACCTTAACCCAAGGGCCCACAGATCCTTCTGGACCCTAACCTTAACCCAAGGGCCCACAGATCCTTCTGGACCCTAACCCTAACCCAAGGGCCCACAGATCCTTCTGGACCCTAACCTTAACCCAAGGGCCCACAGATCCTTCTGGACCCTAGCCCTAACCCAAGGGCCCACAGATCCTTCTGGACCCTGACCCTAACCCAAGGGCCCACATATCCTTCTGGACCCTGACCCTAACCTAAGGGCCCGCAGATCCTTCTGGACCCTAGCCCTAACCCAAGGGCCCACAGATCCTTCTGGACCCTGACCCTAACCCAAGGGCCCACATATCCTTCTGGACCCTAGCCCTAACCTAAGGGCCCACAGATCCTTCTGGACCCTGACCCTAACCCAAGGGCCCACAGATCCTTCTGGACCCTAGCCCTAACCCAAGGGCCCACAGATCCTTCTGGACCCTGACCCTAACCCAAGGGCCCACAGATCCTTCTGGACCCTAGCCCTAACCCAAGGGCCCACAGATCCTTCTGGACCCTGACCCTAACCCAAGGGCCCAGAGATCCTTCTGGACCCTAGCCCTAACCCAAGGGCCCACAGATCATTCTGGACCCTGACCCTAACCCAAGGGCCCACAGATCCTTCTGGACCCTAGCCCTAACCCAAGGGCCCACAGGTCATTCTGGACCCTGACCCTAACCCAAGGGCCCACAGATCCTTCTGGACCCTGACCCTAACCCAAGGGCCCACAGATCCTTCTGGACCCTGACCCTAACCCAAGGGCCCACAGATCCTTCTGGACCCTAGCCCTAACCCAAGGGCCCACAGATCCTTCATTACGTGTACTCGGTGAGGCAGGTACAATGGTAGTGAAAACAGAAACAGGCTCTACAGTTCAGATGGTTCAGGCCTACAACAAAAAATAAAAGGTAGACACAACATACTGAGCGTAGAAGATTGTGTTTGAGTGCTTAAAGGCGGTATTTACGATTTTTCGGTGATTTGAGAACGCAGGCGGAAGTGCACATGCCACTCCCCCGTGTGGACTGATACAACACACACTTGCGTTTGTTTATTTGCGCAACGGAGCGCATCGCATCTCTCGTCTCCCGTAGATTTCTGTCCACTTCTGCGTCAGCTCGAACTGTCTTTCTCCCTCTTCATTTTGCCCCGTACACTGAGGGAACTATATTATGATAGATCCATGCGCGTAGGCACGCGGAAACGTGGGGACGAGCCTGACGCGGCTGCAGGTGAGCGATAGGTGCGTTTTATGATTGATACGTGGCAGGACAAATGATTTATCCACGCCACGAGGAAACATGATAAAAAATTTGCTGAAAAAAATCGTCCATACCACCTTTAAGAATTCATTATTCAGTAATAATTAGGATTATATTACATTACAACGTATTGATATTTTCTATGACAAAAAAACTGAGAATGAAAGTGGTTGTGGAACACACAGAGTGAAACCCTGTGATATCCCGAACACTGTAACCAATGCTCCTGTTCAACGAATCAAATCCATTTCCAGTTGCATCCTAAACCTTCAGCGTGATCAGTGGCAGGCGTTCATCCAGTCATGGAGCAGCGAGGGCTAGAGGGCTGTTCGCTGTTTCAACCCAGGCACGCACACCCACTTTGGGGGTGAGGCTGGTTGTTAGCGCTCTGACATCTCTGACAAATGGACTGCTTTATCTGAGTGGAAGTGTGAGGAGAGCAGAGGATTGAGTGAGAGAGAGAAAGGGAGACAGAGCAGCCGCAGGGAGGTTTACAGAAGTGGAAAATATCAAAAGTACAATGACCTTTAGGATATTGGGAGACTTGATGAAATCTGTGGAAAGGTGAGTATCGTGGAGGTGGATGTGGGACCAAGACTGTAGCTACAGTTTGTTGTACCAATTTAAGACTTAACTAAGGGTAAAGACAAAACAAAAGAAATACTGGGAGAACACTTATTAAACAGCCCGTTTTAACGACTCAAAGGGCGCACTGAGAGGTCGAGCTTCCAAAGGGTTTGAATTACTCAGATGTAAACTGAAAAAAAAATTATACAAATAATTTCTCACCAAAAGCTGACTAGATCTCGTGCTAAAGCGCCGTGTTTCCACTGATGCTAACGACTATGTTGAGCCTTGGCAACACAAAGCTAGCAAAGCACGTTAGCAACAGCCGTTTCTTGTTTATGGCACTCGCTTTGTCAAGAGCCACAATCTGATATCTCCAGGTCATAAAGCGTCTGACATGATCCAAAGCCAAAGACATAAAGAGAGGTTCAAACGCGGCGTAGAGGCTTTAGCCACGCCCCCTCACAGAGAAGTCAAAGAAATGAGGCAAAACTGTTCCTGTTTACCGTATTTACCGGACAATAAGTCACACGTTTTTTTCAGTTTGGCGACATGGTGATAATTGAAAGACATTGTTTAAATTTTAGTTCATCTGCAAATTAATTTTAGATTCAAGCAGGGTCAGAGTGAAAATGAGGCCGAGATAAAACTAGTGGAACACTTTCAATCCATTTTCATACAAAACTCAATTGCATCGAGATCGGAGAAGTAAAGATGCCAATACTGGCCATGGTATGACTTGGTATCGAAACAAAAATGGTGGTAAGGCCATCACTCACTCATCAGTAGCTTTTGAATTAACCAAATACTGAAAACAAATGTAATAAATAGGACAAAATGTTACATTTCTGAAATTGTTTCTGAAATGCTTTTGATCATTGTATTATCATCGTGGAATCAGAAGCACTTTCCGTTGGAAGCGTCATGACAACAGAGCAGACTGAACGCACAAAGCGCTCGCCTCCTGTGCAACACAAACACGTCACAGAAGTGATGAGACGGTGTCAGCAAAGTGCCTTCTACAGAAGAGGCAGGACCAGGAGTCTGGGCCTATCTCGTGATGTGTGTCTCTTCCACGTCCCAGACCACGAGCCCGAGCTCACAAACAGTTTAAGACACAGACATATCCAGCAAATATGCGCTCACAAAAGTGACCACAAAGGGAAAATATGGCAGAACACCACATCCTGGGTCTGGACCAGACGCTCAAGGTTCCTTGATGAAGCCTTGAATGAGGAAAGCTCTGAAAGCACAGATCCTGCACCTTCTGAGCAGAAGTCACATCCAGGAAAAGGACAGTTTTGAATCAAAAGAACTGGACCTTTACTGCCAGGGAGGACCAGGTGTGTGTCCACCTACTGCAAGTGTCCCAGAGAAAACACTGGAGCAGTATTGTAGAAAAAGATTCAGTTGTAGTCATCAAGTCCTGATGGGGAGCATGGCAGGTGCGGGGAGCACGGCGGGTGTGTGGGGGAGCATGGCAGGTGTGTGCGGGGAGCACGGCGGTGCAGGCGGGGAGCACGGCGGGGGGGCGGGGGGGCGTCGCTGTCGCCATCGCGGCTGGTGCAGAAAAGTTGGAAACGCTTTTTTGCGACAAGATGCGGCGCAGCAAATGATCAAGAGATTTGGCTCCAGTGACGTGCTGCACTGAAGAACGACCAACACACACCCACATGAGGTTTCAGCCAATCACAGAAGATGAAAGCTCGTGTCCTGCTTCATTCTGACATGTCTGAGGTATAAACTCAGACAAGTGACAATTACAGGTTTTGCATCCTCTGAGACCATCTCAATGTGGTCATCTCACAGTTTGGGTTGAATGGGATGTGTCATGTGTCCTAGGGCCCTAGGGCCCGTGGACCATGTGGATTGAGTAAACAAACATGCACGACAGGTGACATAATTTGGAGAGTTCACAACTTCGACTGATAAACAGACCAAAGGATGTTCAGGGACCAGAGGTGAGCAGGTCTATCAAACTACCATCGTTTTATCAACGCGTAAAATGTTATATGATGCCAGACATTTTTGTTTTTTAGTCTTTTGAGGTTCAACCTATTTTGAGACGATCCCTAACTTTTTGGAGGAATACGCAAAACGAATGTTGTAGAGGCATCTGACCTTATGATGTTTTAAAAAACTGTATTTGTCATTGATTTATACATTATTTACAACCGTATGTTTCAGATGCCACTTTTATACGTTACGTTTGTTATATTCTACGTGTTGTGACCTCATTTATTCAGCTTCACTGGCTGCTCTCTTGACCCAAATCTAGTCTGTATATATATATATATATATATATATATATATATATATATATATATATAGCTATCTTATCTTATCTCATACATAGATGAAGCATGCGGCGGTTTCATTTCAGAATCAGAGCAGCTCGTCTTGTGTCCGTCACACTGCCTCTCCCTCTGCAAATCTTAATCTTTGTCTTGTTTGAGAAGTCAAGACGCAGAATCCAAAATAAATAAATAACTAATAAGTTCTCATGACCCCGGGATGACAAAGACGGATTAGTTTCTCTCGCAAACGGAGCTGGACTGGCGGCTCTTCTTAAGCAGTTCCTCTGAGCGGGAGAGCGGAAAATTCATATCTGGAATTAAGGTGAATGAAAATGATGAATGTCCCGCCGACAGCCACAAATCACTGCTCCCATCTCCAACAAGCCCCAGCAGCAGTGTCATGTGTGGAATCATGTGCTCATTAGACCAGCACTGTGGAACCTTCTACAGCAGGACACCAGCACTGTGGAACCTTCTACAGCAGGACACCAGCACTGTGGAACCTTCTACAGCAGGACACCAGCACTGTGGAACCTTCTACAGCAGGACACCAGCACTGTGGAACCTTCTACAGCAGGACACCAGCACTGTGGAACCTTCTACAGCAGGACACCAGCACTGTGGAACCTTCTACAGCAGGACACCAGCACTGTGGAACCTTCTACAGCAGGACACCAGCACTGTGGAACCTTCTACAGCAGGACACCAGCACTGTGGAACCTTCTACAGCAGGACACCAGCACTGTGGAACCTTCTACAGCAGGACACCAGCACTGTGGAACCTTCTACAGCAGGACACCAGCACTGTGCAACCTTCTACAGCAGGACACCAGCACTGTGCAACCTTCTACAGCAGGACACCAGCACTGTGGAACCTTCTACAGCAGGACACCAGCACTGTGGAACCTTCTACAGCAGGACACCAGCACTGTGGAACCTTCTACAGCAGGACACCAGCACTGTGCAACCTTCTATAGCAGGACACCAGCACTGTGGAACCTTCTACAGCAGGACACCAGCACTGTGGAACCTTCTACAGCAGGACACCAGCACTGTGGAACCTTCTACCGCAGGACACCAGCACTGTGGAACCTTCTACAGCAGGACACCAGCACTGTGCAACCTTCTACAGCAGGACACCAGCACTGTGCAACCTTCTACAGCAGGACACCAGCACTGTGGAACCTTCTACAGCAGGACACCAGCACTGTGGAACCTTCTACAGCAGGACACCAGCACTGTGGAACCTTCTACAGCAGGACACCAGCACTGTGGAACCTTCTACAGCAGGACACCAGCACTGTGGAACCTTCTACAGCAGGACACCAGCACTGTGCAACCTTCTACAGCAGGACACCAGCACTGTGGAACCTTCTACAGCAGGACACCAGCACTGTGGAACCTTCTACAGCAGGACACCAGCACTGTGGAACCTTCTACAGCAGGACACCAGCACTGTGGAACCTTCTACAGCAGGACACCAGCACTGTGGAACCTTCTACAGCAGGACACCAGCACTGTGGAACCTTCTACAGCAGGACACCAGCACTGTGGAACCTTCTACAGCAGGACACCAGCACTGTGGAACCTTCTACAGCAGGACACCAGCACTGTGGAACCTTCTACAGCAGGACACCAGCACTGTGCAACCTTCTACAGCAGGACACCAGCACTGTGGAACCTTCTACAGCAGGACACCAGCACTGTGCAACCTTCTATAGCAGGACACCAGCACTGTGCAACCTTCTACAGCAGGACACCAGCACTGTGGAACCTTCTACAGCAGGACACCAGCACTGTGCAACCTTCTACAGCAGGACACCAGGACCCTTTAATTCTTACTGTTCAACGGACTGTTCCCATAAATCGTACGTGTTTCCATTAATCGTACGTAGTAGAAAAAGCTTCAGTTGTAGTCATCTGGACTCAGTTAGAAAAAATAGACGTTTCGACTCTCATCCAAGAGTCATTGTCAATAAAAGAATTTAGATCGAGAACTCCGATATTAATACTGTTCTGTGGTAAGACCCACCCATTGGGCGGAGCCTTCCTGAAGTAGAAAGAGTTGTTTGTTTCAACAGAAACTCCCCCTTGTATCTACCGAGCTAGCCTATTCAGAATCTTAATGGGCTATTAGAATCCTCTTTGTCTTTGTGAGACCCTGGCTCAACCACCCTGAGTACCTGATTAGCATCTAAATGTCCTTGTCCTGGTCCTCTTCCTTTCCAGGGGTTCAGTATACCATTATAAATAACAGGAAGATTAAACCTTAGCCCTCCATTTCTGTTTAAAGAAGGTTTTTCTTTTTTAACAAAAATAGCTTCCTTGACTCCTCTTTCAAACCATCTTTTCTCCTGCTTAAAACCTTCACATCACCGTCTTCAAACGAGTGATTAGAGGCTTCAAGATGGAGATGCACGGCGCTCTGAGGTCCTGAACTTGTATTTCTTCTGTGCTGATAAAGCCTCTTGTGTAGAGGCTGTTTCGTCTCACCTATGTACCGTTCTTTACAGCTTTCTTCACTGCATTGGATCGAATAAACTACATTGCTCTGTTTTTGAGTCGGCAACTTGTCCTTTGGATGAACCAGTTTTTGTCTTAAAGTGTTTCCTGGTTTAAAATAAACAGGGACTTCGTGTTGTCTAAAAATTCTCTGCAGTTTTTTCTGACAGGCCAGACACATAAGGGATAGAAACACCCTTCTTTCTCTGTTCAGTTTCCCTTTTGTCCTGCTTCTTGGTTCTCTTCACTCTGTTGAGAGCCCAAGCGGGGTAACCACAGGCTGAGAGGGCATTACGGACATGTTTTTCCTCTTTCTTCTTGCCCTCTGAGCTGGTGGGCACACCTTGAGCTCTGTGTTGTAAGGTTCTGATCACCCCCAGCTTGTGCTGTAGTGGGTGGTTGGAACCAAAGAGCAGATACTGGTCCGTGTGTGTAGGTTTCCTATATACTTCTATTTGGAGTTTCCCGTCCTCTCCTCTGATCGTGGAACAATCAAGAAAGGCCAAGCGATTCTCCTTAGCGTCTTCTCTTGTAAACCTGATATGTGGGTCCACAGCATTGATGTGATCAGAGAAGGTTTCCAGCTCTTGTTTCTTGATTGTTACAAAAGTATCATCGACATAGCGGAGCCACAGTTTTGGGGCTATGCCTGAGAATGAGGACAGTGCCTTCTTCTCAAAGTGCTCCATGTACAGGTTGGCCACTATGGGAGAGACGGGCGAGCCCATGGCACAGCCATGAATCTGTCTGTAAAATTGTCCCCGGAATTGAAAGTAAGTGGTGTTCAGACAGATGTCCAACAGTTTACATATGTGTTCAGGTGTCAGTTTGGTCCTTTCCTGTAGGGTGGTGTCTTCCTGCAGTCTGATCCTCACTGCTCGTACGCGTTTCCATAAATCGTACGCGTTTCCACAAATCGTACGCGTTTCCACAAATCGTACGCGTTTCCACAAATCGTACGCGTTTCCACAAATCGTACGCGTTTCCACAAATCGTACGCGTTTCCACTAATCGTACGGGTTTCCATAAATCGTACGTGTTTCAATAAATCGTACGTGTTTCCATAAATCGTACGTGTTTCCATTAATCGTACGTGTTTCCATTAATCGTACGCGTTTCCATAATTCGTACGTGTTTCCACAAATCGTACGCGTTTCCATTAATCGTACGCGTTTCCATAATCGTACACATTTCCACAAATCGTACGCGTTTCCATAAATCGTACGCGTTTCCATAAATCGTACGTGTTTCCATAAATCGTACGAGTTTCCATTATTCGTACGTGTTTCCACAAATCGTACGTGTTTCCATAAATCGTACGAGTTTCCATAAATCGTACGCGTTTCCATTAATCGTACGAGTTTCCATAAATCGTACGTGTTTCCATAAATCGTACGAGTTTCCATTATTCGTACGTGTTTCCATAAATCGTACGAGTTTCCATAAATCGTACGTGTTTCCATAAATCGTACGAGTTTCCATTATTCGTACGTGTTTCCACAAATCGTACGTGTTTCCATTAATCGTACGCGTTTCCATTAATCGTACGCGTTTCCATTAATCGTACGTTTATGACACGTACTCTGGAGTAAAGTTAGGGGGCGCGATACCAACAAATATATATATAGATAGATAGATAGATTGATAGAACATCCGCTCCAATGTCCACCAAACCTACTCCCGTCATTCAATCATACCAAACGTCATAGATACAAAATCCACCTCATCAATATTAGAGACCACGCACCTGTAACTCTGACCCCGCCCAATCTGATATTATATGGCTGGAAATAGAACAATCATTATGCAAAGAACTAAATACATCCCATTTCTCACCAAATCAATAAAACGACACACAAGCTTTAATGCTATAACCAGTGTTGTGCCTGAACGCGTTCATCGAACGAAAGGAGTTACGACCAGTTACAAGGAGTCGCCCTACAACCAGTTACAAGGAGTCGCCCTACGACCAGTTACAAGGAGTCGCCCTACGACCAGTTACAAGGAGTCGCCCTACGACCAGTTACAAGGAGTCGCCCTACGACCAGTTACAAGGAGTCGCCCTACGATCAGTTACAAGGAGTCGCCCTACGACCAGTTACAAGGAGTCGGCCTACGACCAGTTACAAGGAGTCGCCCTACGACCAGTTACAAGGAGTAGCCCTACGACCAGTAACAAGGAGTCGCCCTACGACCAGTAGCAAGGAGTTGCCCAACGACCAGTAGCAAGGAGTTGCCCAACGACCAGTAACGAGGAGTTGCCCTACGACCAGTTACGAGGAGTCACCCTACGACCAGTTACGAGGAGTCGCCCTAAGACCAGTTACAAGGAGTCGCCCTACGACCAGTAACAAGGAGTCGCCCTACGACCAGTAACAAGGAGTTGCCCTACGACCAGTAACAAGGAGTCGCCCTACGACCAGTAACAAGGAGTCGCCCTACGACCAGTTACGAGGAGTCGCCCTACGACCAGTTACGTGAGTTTTATGATGCGGTCGGTGAGGATGGAACAATCCTAGAGTACAACATGTGTGTAAGAGTACAACATGTGTGTAAGAGTACTACATGTGTGTAAGAGTACAACATGTGTGTAAGAGTACAACATGTGTGTAAGAGTACTACATGTGTGTAAGAGTACTACATGTGTGTAAGAGTACAACATGTGTGTAAGAGTACTACATGTGTGTAAGAGTACTACATGTGTGTAAGAGTACAACATGTGTGTAAGAGTACAACATGTGTGTAAAAGTACTACATGTGTGTAAGAGTACTACATGTGTGTAAGAGTACAACATGTGTGTAAGAGTACTACATGTGTGTAAGAGTACTACATGTGTGTAAGAGTACAACATGTGTGTAAGAGTACTACATGTGTGTAAGAGTACTACATGTGTGTAAGAGTACAACATGTGTGTAAGAGTACTACATGTGTGTAAGAGTAAAACATGTGTGTAAGAGTACTACATGTGTGTAAGAGTACTACATGTGTGTAAGAGTAAAACATGTGTGTAAGAGTAAAACATGTGTGTAAGAGTACTACATGTGTGTAAGAGTACTACATGTGTGTAAGAGTACTACATGTGTGTAAGAGTACTACATGTGTGTAAGAGTACAACATGTGTGTAAGAGTACTACATGTGTGTAAGAGTACTACATGTGTGTAAGAGTACAACATGTGTGTAGAGTACTACATGTGTGTAAGAGTACTACATGTGGTAAGAGTACTACATGTGTGTAAGAGTACTACATGTGTGTAAGAGTACAATAAGAGTACTACATGTGTGTAAGAGTACAATATGTGTGTAAGAGTACTACATGTGTGTAAGAGTACAACATGTGTGTAAGAGTACTACATGTGTGTAAGAGTACAACATGTGTGTAAGAGTACTACATGTGTGTAAGAGTAAAACATGTGTGTAAGAGTACTACATGTGTGTAAGAGTACTACATGTGTGTAAGAGTAAAACATGTGTGTAAGAGTAAAACATGTGTGTAAGAGTACTACATGTGTGTAAGAGTACTACATGTGTGTAAGAGTACAACATGTGTGTAAGAGTACTACATGTGTGTAAGAGTACTACATGTGTGTAAGAGTACAACATGTGTGTAAGAGTACTACATGTGTGTAAGAGTACTACATGTGTGTAAGAGTACAACATGTGTGTAGAGTACTACATGTGTGTAAGAGTACTACATGTGTGTAAGAGTACTACATGTGTGTAAGAGTACTACATGTGTGTAAGAGTACAATAAGAGTACTACATGTGTAAGAGTACAATATGTGTGTAAGAGTACTACATGTGTGTAAGAGTACAACATGTGTGTAAGAGTACTACATGTGTGTAAGAGTACTACATGTGTGTAAGAGTACAACATGTGTGTAAGAGTAAAACATGTGTGTAAGAGTAAAACATGTGTGTAAGAGTACAACATGTGTGTAAGAGTACTACATGTGTGTAAGAGTACAACATGTGTGTAAGAGTACTACATGTGTGTAAGAGTACTACATGTGTGTAAGAGTACAACATGTGTGTAAGAGTACTACATGTGTGTAAGAGTACAACATGTGTGTAAGAGTACTACATGTGTGTAAGAGTACAACATGTGTGTAAGAGTACTACATGTGTGTAAGAGTACTACATGTGTGTAAGAGTACTACATGTGTGTAAGAGTACAACATGTGTGTAGAGTACTACATGTGTGTAAGAGTACTACATGTGTGTAAGAGTACTACATGTGTGTAAGAGTACTACATGTGTGTAAGAGTACAATAAGAGTACTACATGTGTGTAAGAGTACAATATGTGTGTAAGAGTACTACATGTGTGTAAGAGTACAACATGTGTGTAAGAGTACTACATGTGTGTAAGAGTACTACATGTGTGTAAGAGTACAACATGTGTGTAAGAGTAAAACATGTGTGTAAGAGTAAAACATGTGTGTAAGAGTAAAACATGTGTGTAAGAGTACAACATGTGTGTAAGAGTACTACATGTGTGTAAGAGTACAACATGTGTGTAAGAGTACTACATGTGTGTAAGAGTACTACATGTGTGTAAGAGTACAACATGTGTGTAAGAGTACTACATGTGTGTAAGAGTACAACATGTGCGTAAGAGTACTACATGTGTGTAAGAGTACTACATGTGTGTAAGAGTACAACATGTGTGTAAGAGTAAAACATGTGTGTAAGAGTACAACATGTGTGTAAGAGTACTACATGTGTGTAAGAGTACTACATGTGTGTAAGAGTACTACATGTGTGTAAGAGTACAACATGTGTGTAAGAGTACTACATGTGTGTAAGAGTACTACATGTGTGTAAGAGTACAACATGTGTGTAGAGTACTACATGTGTGTAAGAGTACTACATGTGTGTAAGAGTACTACATGTGTGTAAGAGTACTACATGTGTGTAAGAGTACAATAAGAGTACTACATGTGTGTAAGAGTACAATATGTGTGTAAGAGTACTACATGTGTGTAAGAGTACAGCATGTGTGTAAGAGTACTACATGTGTGTAAGAGTACTACATGTGTGTAAGAGTACTACATGTGTGTAAGAGTACAACATGTGTGTAAGAGTAAAACATGTGTGTAAGAGTAAAACATGTGTGTAAGAGTACTACATGTGTGTAAGAGTACAACATGTGTGTAAGAGTAAAACATGTGTGTAAGAGTAAAACATGTGTGTAAGAGTAAAACATGTGTGTAAGAGTACAACATGTGTGTAAGAGTACTACATGTGTGTAAGAGTACAACATGTGTGTAAGAGTAC
The DNA here is from genome assembly GCF_026437365.1 of Eucyclogobius newberryi. NCBI lineage: Eukaryota > Metazoa > Chordata > Actinopteri > Gobiiformes > Gobiidae > Eucyclogobius > Eucyclogobius newberryi. The sequence continues at coordinate 1,468,597 of NW_027315857.1, read as the reverse complement.
TACATGTGTGTAAGAGTACTACATGTGTGTAAGAGTACAACATGTGTGTAAGAGTACTACATGTGTGTAAGAGTACAACATGTGTGTAAGAGTACTACATGTGTGTAAGAGTACAACATGTGTGTAAGAGTACTACATGTGTGTAAGAGTACAACATGTGTGTAAGAGTACTACATGTGTGTAAGAGTACAACATGTGTGTAAGAGTACAACATGTGTGTAAGAGTACTACATGTGTGTAAGAGTACTACATGTGTGTAAGAGTACAACATGTGTGTAGAGTACTACATGTGTGTAAGAGTACTACATGTGTGTAAGAGTACTACATGTGTGTAAGAGTACTACATGTGTGTAAGAGTACAATAAGAGTACTACATGTGTGTAAGAGTACAATATGTGTGTAAGAGTACTACATGTGTGTAAGAGTACAACATGTGTGTAAGAGTACTACATGTGTGTAAGAGTACTACATGTGTGTAAGAGTACATGTGTGTAAGAGTAAAACATGTGTGTAAGAGTAAAACATGTGTGTAAGAGTAAAACATGTGTGTAAGAGTACAACATGTGTGTAAGAGTACTACATGTGTGTAAGAGTACTACATGTGTGTAAGAGTACTACATGTGTGTAAGAGTACAACATGTGTGTAAGAGTACTACATGTGTGTAAGAGTACTACATGTGTGTAAGAGTACAACATGTGTGTAAGAGTACTACATGTGTGTAAGAGTACAACATGTGTGTAAGAGTACTACATGTGTGTAAGAGTACAACATGTGTGTAAGAGTACTACATGTGTGTAAGAGTACTACATGTGTGTAAGAGCACAACATGTGTGTAAGAGCACAACATGTGTGTAAGAGTACAACATGTGTGTAAGAGTACAACATGTGTGTAAGAGTACTACATGTGTGTAAGAGTACTACATGTGTGTAAGAGTACTACATGTGTGTAAGAGTACAACATGTGTGTAAGAGTACAACATGTGTGTAAGAGTACTACATGTGTGTAAGAGTACTACATGTGTGTAAGAGTACAACATGTGTGTAAGAGTACTACATGTGTGTAAGAGTAAAACATGTGTGTAAGAGTACTACATGTGTGTAAGAGTACTACATGTGTGTAAGAGTAAAACATGTGTGTAAGAGTAAAACATGTGTGTAAGAGTACTACATGTGTGTAAGAGTACTACATGTGTGTAAGAGTACAACATGTGTGTAAGAGTACTACATGTGTGTAAGAGTACTACATGTGTGTAAGAGTACAACATGTGTGTAAGAGTACTACATGTGTGTAAGAGTACTACATGTGTGTAAGAGTACAACATGTGTGTAGAGTACTACATGTGTGTAAGAGTACTACATGTGTGTAAGAGTACTACATGTGTGTAAGAGTACTACATGTGTGTAAGAGTACAATAAGAGTACTACATGTGTGTAAGAGTACAATATGTGTGTAAGAGTACTACATGTGTGTAAGAGTACTACATGTGTGTAAGAGTACTACATGTGTGTAAGAGTACAACATGTGTGTAAGAGTACTACATGTGTGTAAGAGTACAACATGTGTGTAAGAGTACTACATGTGTGTAAGAGTACAACATGTGTGTAAGAGCACAACATGTGTGTAAGAGTACAACATGTGTGTAAGAGTACAACATGTGTGTAAGAGTACAACATGTGTGTAAGAGTACTACATGTGTGTAAGAGTACAATATGTGTGTAAGAGTACTACATGTGTGTAAGAGTACAACATGTGTGTAACAGTACTACATGTGTGTAAGAGTACAACATGAGCGTAAGAGTACTACATGTGCGTAAGAGTACAACATGTGTGTAAGAGTACTACATGTGTGTAAGAGTAAAACATGTGTGTAAGAGTAAAACATGTGTGTAAGAGTACTACATGTGTGTAAGAGTACAACATGTGTGTAAGAGTACTACATGTGTGTAAGAGTACAACATGTGTGTAAGAGTACTACATGTGTGTAAGAGTACTACATGTGTGTAAGAGTACTACATGTGTGTAAGAGTACAACATGTGTGTAAGAGTACTACATGTGTGTAAGAGTAAAACATGTGTGTAAGAGTACTACATGTGTGTAAGAGTACAACATGTGTGTAAGAGCACAACATGTGTGTAAGAGTACAACATGTGTGTAAGAGTACAACATGTGTGTAAGAGTACTACATGTGTGTAAGAGTACTACATGTGTGTAAGAGTACTACATGTGTGTAAGAGTACTACATGTGTGTAAGAGTACAACATGTGTGTAAGAGTACTACATGTGTGTAAGAGTACAACATGTGCGTAAGAGTACTACATGTGTGTAAGAGTACAACATGTGTGTAAGAGTACTACATGTGTGTAAGAGTACTACATGTGTGTAAGAGTACAACATGTGTGTAAGAGTACTACATGTGTGTAAGAGTACAACATGTGTGTAAGAGTACTACATGTGTGTAAGAGTACAACATGTGTGTAAGAGTACTACATGTGTGTAAGAGTAAAACATGTGTGTAAGAGTACTACATGTGTGTAAGAGTACTACATGTGTGTAAGAGTAAAACATGTGTGTAAGAGTAAAACATGTGTGTAAGAGTACTACATGTGTGTAAGAGTACTACATGTGTGTAAGAGTACTACATGTGTGTAAGAGTACTACATGTGTGTAAGAGTACAACATGTGTGTAAGAGTACTACATGTGTGTAAGAGTACTACATGTGTGTAAGAGTACAACATGTGTGTAGAGTACTACATGTGTGTAAGAGTACTACATGTGGTAAGAGTACTACATGTGTGTAAGAGTACTACATGTGTGTAAGAGTACAATAAGAGTACTACATGTGTGTAAGAGTACAATATGTGTGTAAGAGTACTACATGTGTGTAAGAGTACAACATGTGTGTAAGAGTACTACATGTGTGTAAGAGTACAACATGTGTGTAAGAGTACTACATGTGTGTAAGAGTAAAACATGTGTGTAAGAGTACTACATGTGTGTAAGAGTACTACATGTGTGTAAGAGTAAAACATGTGTGTAAGAGTAAAACATGTGTGTAAGAGTACTACATGTGTGTAAGAGTACTACATGTGTGTAAGAGTACAACATGTGTGTAAGAGTACTACATGTGTGTAAGAGTACTACATGTGTGTAAGAGTACAACATGTGTGTAAGAGTACTACATGTGTGTAAGAGTACTACATGTGTGTAAGAGTACAACATGTGTGTAGAGTACTACATGTGTGTAAGAGTACTACATGTGTGTAAGAGTACTACATGTGTGTAAGAGTACTACATGTGTGTAAGAGTACAATAAGAGTACTACATGTGTAAGAGTACAATATGTGTGTAAGAGTACTACATGTGTGTAAGAGTACAACATGTGTGTAAGAGTACTACATGTGTGTAAGAGTACTACATGTGTGTAAGAGTACAACATGTGTGTAAGAGTAAAACATGTGTGTAAGAGTAAAACATGTGTGTAAGAGTACAACATGTGTGTAAGAGTACTACATGTGTGTAAGAGTACAACATGTGTGTAAGAGTACTACATGTGTGTAAGAGTACTACATGTGTGTAAGAGTACAACATGTGTGTAAGAGTACTACATGTGTGTAAGAGTACAACATGTGTGTAAGAGTACTACATGTGTGTAAGAGTACAACATGTGTGTAAGAGTACTACATGTGTGTAAGAGTACTACATGTGTGTAAGAGTACTACATGTGTGTAAGAGTACAACATGTGTGTAGAGTACTACATGTGTGTAAGAGTACTACATGTGTGTAAGAGTACTACATGTGTGTAAGAGTACTACATGTGTGTAAGAGTACAATAAGAGTACTACATGTGTGTAAGAGTACAATATGTGTGTAAGAGTACTACATGTGTGTAAGAGTACAACATGTGTGTAAGAGTACTACATGTGTGTAAGAGTACTACATGTGTGTAAGAGTACAACATGTGTGTAAGAGTAAAACATGTGTGTAAGAGTAAAACATGTGTGTAAGAGTAAAACATGTGTGTAAGAGTACAACATGTGTGTAAGAGTACTACATGTGTGTAAGAGTACAACATGTGTGTAAGAGTACTACATGTGTGTAAGAGTACTACATGTGTGTAAGAGTACAACATGTGTGTAAGAGTACTACATGTGTGTAAGAGTACAACATGTGCGTAAGAGTACTACATGTGTGTAAGAGTACTACATGTGTGTAAGAGTACAACATGTGTGTAAGAGTAAAACATGTGTGTAAGAGTACAACATGTGTGTAAGAGTACTACATGTGTGTAAGAGTACTACATGTGTGTAAGAGTACTACATGTGTGTAAGAGTACAACATGTGTGTAAGAGTACTACATGTGTGTAAGAGTACTACATGTGTGTAAGAGTACAACATGTGTGTAGAGTACTACATGTGTGTAAGAGTACTACATGTGTGTAAGAGTACTACATGTGTGTAAGAGTACTACATGTGTGTAAGAGTACAATAAGAGTACTACATGTGTGTAAGAGTACAATATGTGTGTAAGAGTACTACATGTGTGTAAGAGTACAGCATGTGTGTAAGAGTACTACATGTGTGTAAGAGTACTACATGTGTGTAAGAGTACTACATGTGTGTAAGAGTACAACATGTGTGTAAGAGTAAAACATGTGTGTAAGAGTAAAACATGTGTGTAAGAGTACTACATGTGTGTAAGAGTACAACATGTGTGTAAGAGTAAAACATGTGTGTAAGAGTAAAACATGTGTGTAAGAGTAAAACATGTGTGTAAGAGTACAACATGTGTGTAAGAGTACTACATGTGTGTAAGAGTACAACATGTGTGTAAGAGTACTACATGTGTGTAAGAGTACTACATGTGTGTAAGAGTACAACATGTGTGTAAGAGTACTACATGTGTGTAAGAGTACAACATGTGTGTAAGAGTACTACATGTGTGTAAGAGTACAACATGTGTGTAAGAGTACTACATGTGTGTAAGAGTACAACATGTGTGTAAGAGTACTACATGTGTGTAAGAGTACAACATGTGTGTAAGAGTACAACATGTGTGTAAGAGTACTACATGTGTGTAAGAGTACTACATGTGTGTAAGAGTACAACATGTGTGTAGAGTACTACATGTGTGTAAGAGTACTACATGTGTGTAAGAGTACTACATGTGTGTAAGAGTACTACATGTGTGTAAGAGTACAATAAGAGTACTACATGTGTGTAAGAGTACAATATGTGTGTAAGAGTACTACATGTGTGTAAGAGTACAACATGTGTGTAAGAGTACTACATGTGTGTAAGAGTACTACATGTGTGTAAGAGTACATGTGTGTAAGAGTAAAACATGTGTGTAAGAGTAAAACATGTGTGTAAGAGTAAAACATGTGTGTAAGAGTACAACATGTGTGTAAGAGTACTACATGTGTGTAAGAGTACTACATGTGTGTAAGAGTACTACATGTGTGTAAGAGTACAACATGTGTGTAAGAGTACTACATGTGTGTAAGAGTACTACATGTGTGTAAGAGTACAACATGTGTGTAAGAGTACTACATGTGTGTAAGAGTACAACATGTGTGTAAGAGTACTACATGTGTGTAAGAGTACAACATGTGTGTAAGAGTACTACATGTGTGTAAGAGTACTACATGTGTGTAAGAGCACAACATGTGTGTAAGAGCACAACATGTGTGTAAGAGTACAACATGTGTGTAAGAGTACAACATGTGTGTAAGAGTACTACATGTGTGTAAGAGTACTACATGTGTGTAAGAGTACTACATGTGTGTAAGAGTACAACATGTGTGTAAGAGTACAACATGTGTGTAAGAGTACTACATGTGTGTAAGAGTACTACATGTGTGTAAGAGTACAACATGTGTGTAAGAGTACTACATGTGTGTAAGAGTAAAACATGTGTGTAAGAGTACTACATGTGTGTAAGAGTACTACATGTGTGTAAGAGTAAAACATGTGTGTAAGAGTAAAACATGTGTGTAAGAGTACTACATGTGTGTAAGAGTACTACATGTGTGTAAGAGTACAACATGTGTGTAAGAGTACTACATGTGTGTAAGAGTACTACATGTGTGTAAGAGTACAACATGTGTGTAAGAGTACTACATGTGTGTAAGAGTACTACATGTGTGTAAGAGTACAACATGTGTGTAGAGTACTACATGTGTGTAAGAGTACTACATGTGTGTAAGAGTACTACATGTGTGTAAGAGTACTACATGTGTGTAAGAGTACAATAAGAGTACTACATGTGTGTAAGAGTACAATATGTGTGTAAGAGTACTACATGTGTGTAAGAGTACTACATGTGTGTAAGAGTACTACATGTGTGTAAGAGTACAACATGTGTGTAAGAGTACTACATGTGTGTAAGAGTACAACATGTGTGTAAGAGTACTACATGTGTGTAAGAGTACAACATGTGTGTAAGAGCACAACATGTGTGTAAGAGTACAACATGTGTGTAAGAGTACAACATGTGTGTAAGAGTACAACATGTGTGTAAGAGTACTACATGTGTGTAAGAGTACAATATGTGTGTAAGAGTACTACATGTGTGTAAGAGTACAACATGTGTGTAACAGTACTACATGTGTGTAAGAGTACAACATGAGCGTAAGAGTACTACATGTGCGTAAGAGTACAACATGTGTGTAAGAGTACTACATGTGTGTAAGAGTAAAACATGTGTGTAAGAGTAAAACATGTGTGTAAGAGTACTACATGTGTGTAAGAGTACAACATGTGTGTAAGAGTACTACATGTGTGTAAGAGTACAACATGTGTGTAAGAGTACTACATGTGTGTAAGAGTACTACATGTGTGTAAGAGTACTACATGTGTGTAAGAGTACAACATGTGTGTAAGAGTACTACATGTGTGTAAGAGTAAAACATGTGTGTAAGAGTACTACATGTGTGTAAGAGTACAACATGTGTGTAAGAGCACAACATGTGTGTAAGAGTACAACATGTGTGTAAGAGTACAACATGTGTGTAAGAGTACTACATGTGTGTAAGAGTACTACATGTGTGTAAGAGTACTACATGTGTGTAAGAGTACTACATGTGTGTAAGAGTACAACATGTGTGTAAGAGTACTACATGTGTGTAAGAGTACAACATGTGCGTAAGAGTACTACATGTGTGTAAGAGTACAACATGTGTGTAAGAGTACTACATGTGTGTAAGAGTACTACATGTGTGTAAGAGTACAACATGTGTGTAAGAGTACTACATGTGTGTAAGAGTAAAACATGTGTGTAAGAGTACTACATGTGTGTAAGAGTACTACATGTGTGTAAGAGTAAAACATGTGTGTAAGAGTAAAACATGTGTGTAAGAGTACTACATGTGTGTAAGAGTACTACATGTGTGTAAAAGTACAACATGTGTGTAAGAGTACTACATGTGTGTAAGAGTACAACATGTGTGTAGAGTACTACATGTGTGTAAGAGTACTACATGTGTGTAAGAGTACTACATGTGTGTAAGAGTACAATAAGAGTACTACATGTGTGTAAGAGTACAATATGTGTGTAAGAGTACTACATGTGTGTAAGAGTACAACATGTGTGTAAGAGTACTACATGTGTGTAAGAGTACTACATGTGTGTAAGAGTACAACATGTATGTAAGAGTAATACATGTGTGTAAGAGTAAAACATGTGTGTAAGAGTACAACATGTGTGTAAGAGTACTACATGTGTGTAAGAGTACAACATGTGTGTAAGAGTACTACATGTGTGTAAGAGTACTACATGTGTGTAAGAGTACTACATGTGTGTAAGAGTACTACATGTGTGTAAGAGTACTACATGTGTGTAAGAGTACAACATGTGTGTAAGAGTACTACATGTGTGTAAGAGTACAACATGTGTGTAAGAGTACTACATGTGTGTAAGAGTACAACATGTGTGTAAGAGCACAACATGTGTGTAAGAGTACAACATGTGTGTAAGAGTACAACATGTGTGTAAGAGTACAACATGTGTGTAAGAGTACTACATGTGTGTAAGAGTACAATATGTGTGTAAGAGTACTACATGTGTGTAAGAGTACAACATGTGTGTAAGAGTACTACATGTGTGTAAGAGTACAACATGTGCGTAAGAGTACTACATGTGCGTAAGAGTACAACATGTGTGTAAGAGTACTACATGTGTGTAAGAGTACAACATGTGTGTAAGAGTAAAACATGTGTGTAAGAGTAAAACATGTGTGTAAGAGTACTACATGTGTGTAAGAGTACAACATGTGTGTAAGAGTACTACATGTGTGTAAGAGTACTACATGTGTGTAAGAGTACTACATGTGTGTAAGAGTACAACATGTGTGTAAGAGCACAACATGTGTGTAAGAGTACAACATGTGTGTAAGAGTACAACATGTGTGTAAGAGTACTACATGTGTGTAAGAGTACTACATGTGTGTAAGAGTACTACATGTGTGTAAGAGTACAACATGTGTGTAAGAGTACTACATGTGTGTAAGAGTACAACATGTGCGTAAGAGTACTACATGTGTGTAAGAGTACTACATGTGTGTAAGAGTACTACATGTGTGTAAGAGTACTACATGTGTGTAAGAGTACTACATGTGTGTAAGAGTACAACATGTGTGTAAGAGTACTACATGTGTGTAAGAGTACAACATGTGTGTAAGAGTACTACATGTGTGTAAGAGTACAACATGTGTGTAAGAGTACTACATGTGTGTAAGAGTACAACATGTGTGTAAGAGCACAACATGTGTGTAAGAGTACAACATGTGTGTAAGAGTACTACATGTGTGTAAGAGTACAACATGTGCGTAAGAGTACTACATGTGTGTAAGAGTACTACATGTGTGTAAGAGTACTACATGTGTGTAAGAGTACTACATGTGTGTAAGAGTACAACATGTGTGTAAGAGTACTACATGTGTGTAAGAGTACAACATGTGTGTAAGAGTACTACATGTGTGTAAGAGTACTACATGTGTGTAAGAGTACAACATGTGTGTAAGAGTACTACATGTGTGTAAGAGTACTACATGTGTGTAAGAGTACTACATGTGTGTAAGAGTACTACATGTGTGTAAGAGTACTACATGTGTGTAAGAGTACTACATGTGTGTAAGAGTACTACATGTGTGTAAGAGTACAACATGTGTGTAAGAGTACTACATGTGTGTAAGAGTACAACATGTGTGTAAGAGTACTACATGTGTGTAAGAGTACAACATGTGCGTAAGAGTACTACATGTGTGTAAGAGTACTACATGTGTGTAAGAGTACAACATGTGTGTAAGAGTAAAACATGTGTGTAAGAGTACTACATGTGTGTAAGAGTACAACATGTGTGTAAGAGTACTACATGTGTGTAAGAGTACTACATGTGTGTAAGAGTACTACATGTGTGTAAGAGTACTACATGTGTGTAAGAGTACAACATGTGTGTAAGAGTACTACATGTGTGTAAGAGTACACACATGTGTGTAAGAGTACTACATGTGTGTAAGAGTACAACATGTGTGTAAGAGTACAACATGTGTGTAAGAGTACTACATGTGTGTAAGAGTACTACATGTGTGTAAGAGTACTACATGTGTGTAAGAGTACTACATGTGTGTAAGAGTACTACATGTGTGTAAGAGTACTACATGTGTGTAAGAGTACTACATGTGTGTAGGTCAGTAAGAAGGAGCCATCTTTTCTGTGTTCAATATACAGCTCGGGAATGAACTTAACTGAACAAAAATGTTACATTTGTGGACAAACCTTCCAAAGATCCACACAATCAAAAGAGCTGAGAAGCTGCTGAGTCACTAGACGTCAGATTACTTTTAAAAAGTAAATAAATGAACAATAAGTACGTTATTTAGCATCTAATTTAGCAAAAGAAAATGTAAACTGTCAACTGCACAAAGGTTTTAAGAGTGAATAAGTTTTGCAACTGGTAAATTGCTGTAGTTAATTAAGTCTGTAGAACAACCCAAAGGTGTGCAACAGCTTCAAGTGCATATGAGGCTGTTCCTGTTTTTCTAATTAGGACTTAGTTTGGTGGAATATAACCTGTGGTCAATATTTATCATTTTACATAAGTTGCAGTGTGTGAAGAAAATACAAATGTAAAATTACAGGACGTAGAGCATGTTCCATAGGTTTTTTTGAACATTGTAGTTTAATGTGTCAAATGCACTT
>NW_027315857.1:1385895-1453395 GCF_026437365.1 Eucyclogobius newberryi | reverse complement strand
GTGGTCAGTGAGGTGTGGAGTGGACGCTGCAGTGGTCAGTGAGGTGTGGTCAGTGAGGTGTGGAGTGGACGCTGCAGTGGTCAGTGAGGTGTGGTCAGTGAGGTGTGGAGTGGACGCTGCAGTGGTCAGTGAGGTGTGGTCAGTGAGGTGTGGAGTGGACGCTGCAGTGGTCAGTGAGGTGTGGTCAGTGAGGTGTGGAGTGGACGCTGCAGTGGTCAGTGAGGTGTGGTCAGTGAGGTGTGGAGTGGACGCTGCAGTGGTCAGTGGGGTGTGGTCAGTGAGGTGTGGAGTGGACGCTGCAGTGGTCAGTGAGGTGTGGTCAGTGAGGTGTGGAGTGGACGCTGCAGTGGTCAGTGAGGTGTGGAGTGGACGCTGCAGTGGTCAGTGAGGTGTGGTCAGTGAGGTGTGGAGTGGACGCTGCAGTGGTCAGTGAGGTGTGGTCAGTGAGGTGTGGAGTGGACGCTGCAGTGGTCAGTGAGGTGTGGAGTGGACGCTGCAGTGGTCAGTGAGGTGTGGTCAGTGAGGTGTTGAGTGCACGCTGCAGTGGTCAGTGAGGTGTGGTCAGTGAGGTGTTGAGTGCACGCTGCAGTGGTCAGTGAGGTGTGGAGTGGACGCTGCAGTGGTCAGTGAGGTGTGGTCAGTGAGGTGTGGAGTGGACGCTGCAGTGGTCAGTGGGGTGTGGTCAGTGAGGTGTGGAGTGGACGCTGCAGTGGTCAGTGAGGTGTGGTCAGTGAGGTGTGGAGTGGACGCTGCAGTGGTCAGTGAGGTGTGGTCAGTGAGGTGTGGAGTGGACGCTGCAGTGGTCAGTGGGGTGTGGTCAGTGAGGTGTGGAGTGGACGCTGCAGTGGTCAGTGAGGTGTGGTCAGTGAGGTGTGGAGTGGACGCTGCAGTGGTCAGTGAGGTGTGGAGTGGACGCTGCAGTGGTCAGTGAGGTGTGGTCAGTGAGGTGTGGAGTGGACGCTGCAGTGGTCAGTGAGGTGTGGTCAGTGAGGTGTGGAGTGGACGCTGCAGTGGTCAGTGAGGTGTGGAGTGGACGCTGCAGTGGTCAGTGAGGTGTGGTCAGTGAGGTGTTGAGTGCACGCTGCAGTGGTCAGTGAGGTGTGGTCAGTGAGGTGTTGAGTGCACGCTGCAGTGGTCAGTGAGGTGTGGAGTGGACGCTGCAGTGGTCAGTGAGGTGTGGTCAGTGAGGTGTGGAGTGGACGCTGCAGTGGTCAGTGGGGTGTGGTCAGTGAGGTGTGGAGTGGACGCTGCAGTGGTCAGTGAGGTGTGGTCAGTGAGGTGTGGAGTGGACGCTGCAGTGGTCAGTGAGGTGTGGTCAGTGAGGTGTGGAGTGGACGCTGCAGTGGTCAGTGAGGTGTGGAGTGGACGCTGCAGTGGTCAGTGAGGTGTGGTCAGTGAGGTGTTGAGTGCACGCTGCAGTGGTCAGTGAGGTGTGGTCAGTGAGGTGTTGAGTGCACGCTGCAGTGGTCAGTGAGGTGTGGAGTGGACGCTGCAGTGGTCAGTGAGGTGTGGTCAGTGAGGTGTGGAGTGGACGCTGCAGTGGTCAGTGGGGTGTGGTCAGTGAGGTGTGGAGTGGACGCTGCAGTGGTCAGTGAGGTGTGGTCAGTGAGGTGTGGAGTGGACGCTGCAGTGGTCAGTGAGGTGTGGTCAGTGAGGTGTGGAGTGGACGCTGCAGTGGTCAGTGAGGTGTGGAGTGGACGCTGCAGTGGTCAGTGAGGTGTGGTCAGTGAGGTGTTGAGTGCACGCTGCAGTGGTCAGTGAGGTGTGGTCAGTGAGGTGTTGAGTGCACGCTGCAGTGGTCAGTGAGGTGTGGAGTGGACGCTGCAGTGGTCAGTGAGGTGTGGTCAGTGAGGTGTTGAGTGCACGCTGCAGTGGTCAGTGAGGTGTGGAGTGGACGCTGCAGTGGTCAGTGAGGTGTGGTCAGTGAGGTGTTGAGTGCACGCTGCAGTGGTCAGTGAGGTGTGGTCAGTGAGGTGTTGAGTGCACGCTGCAGTGGTCAGTGAGGTGTGGAGTGGACGCTGCAGTGGTCAGTGAGGTGTGGTCAGTGAGGTGTTGAGTGCACGCTGCAGTGGTCAGTGAGGTGTGGTCAGTGAGGTGTTGAGTGCACGCTGCAGTGGTCAGTGAGGTGTGGAGTGGACGCTGCAGTGGTCAGTGAGGTGTGGTCAGTGAGGTGTTGAGTGCACGCTGCAGTGGTCAGTGAGGTGTGGTCAGTGAGGTGTTGAGTGCACGCTGCAGTGGTCAGTGAGGTGTTGAGTGCACGCTGCAGTGGTCAGTGAGGTGTGGAGTGGACCCTGCAGTGGTCAGTGCCTGGAGACAGTGGTCAGCCTCTCATCTACAGTTTGGCCGAGGAGATAATTAGAACTGCTGTGTGGCCTTTTCAACACTGTGGGTTAAACTGTGGGATTACCAAGAACCAAGAGACTACTAGACCTGGAAAGAACTTTAAGGGGGGAAACTGGATTTGATGGTGAAACTAAGAATAATTTACAAGAATAAAATCAGGTCTCAGCTTTTACAAGAGGCACGAGGAGAGAAAGTCATTCTGTCCATTACATTTTCCCAAAGTTGTTAACCAAAGCTTACCTTTTTAAATGTACTTGTCTTTAGGATGGATTGGCTTTAGGAGTGTTTCATTGTTGCATTCTGGCTCCTCCAAACCGTATCCTTTCCTTTCAAGGGATCTGCAAAACAAAAAGGAAAAAAGTTTAGACTTTAAAGTGATTTTTCCCCAGTAATTCCAAACTTCAATGCCAGTTTGACCCTTTGTTTAAGAAATAATGTAACCCAACTTCTGGGATGATGGCTTAGGGATCATCTCAAAATAGGTTCAAGTTGGTAAGTTTATATTTAGAAATTATGAACTCTCCAAATAATGTCACCTGTCACTCATGTTTGTTTACTCAATCCACATGGTCCACGGCGCGCCGTGGCCAGCGCGGGGAGCACCGTGCGCGCGCGGCCCATGCGCAAGGGCCGCGCACGGGCCACGCACGGGCCGCGCACGGGCCGCGCACGGGCCGCGCACGGGCCGCGCACGGGCCGCGCACGGGCCGCGCACGGGCCGCGCACGGGCCGCGCACGGGCCGCGCACGGGCAACACTGTCAGAAGTGACCCCTGCAGAGCGTGACCCTGCAGAGCGTGACCCCTGCTGAGCGTGACCCCTGCAGAGCGTGACCCTGCAGAGCGTGACCCCTGCTGAGCGTGACCCCTGCTGAGCGTGACCCCTGCAGAGCATGACTCCTGCAGAGCGTGACCCCTGCAGAGCATGACCCCTGCAGAGCGTGACCCTGCAGAGCATGACCCCTGCAGAGCGTGACTCCTGCAGAGCATGACCCTGCAGAGCATGACCCCTGCAGAGCGTGACCCCTGCAGAGCGTGACCCCTGCAGAGCGTGACCCTGCAGAGCGTGACCCCTGCAGAGCGTGACCCTGCAGAGCATGACCCCTGCAGAGCGTGACCCTGCAGAGCGTGACCCTGCAGAGCATGACCCCTGCAGAGCGTGACCCCTGCAGAGCGTGACTCCTGCAGAGCGTGACTCCTGCAGAGCGTGACCCCTGCAGAGCGTGACCCTGCAGAGCGTGACCCTGCAGAGCGTGACTCCTGCAGAGCGTGACCCCTGCAGAGCGTGACCCCTGCAGAGCGTGACCCTGCTGAGCGTGACCCCTGCAGAGCGTGACCCTGCAAAGCGTGACCCTGCAGCTCTATCATCGTACAATGCACATATTTCACAGTTTGGCTGATAAGATCATTGTTGAATCAACTTCAACTTTAATACTAACTATAACTATTTATTTTTATACATTAATTCATTAAAATATTGGTCATCAAAAACAGCTTTCTCTCCTTTAACCTCTCCTGCATGTTTAACCTGCACCTTTAACATCTCCTGCACCTTTAACTTGCACCTTTAACCTCTCCTGCACCTTTAACCTCTCCTGCACCTTTAACCTTACCTTTAACCTCTCCTGCACCTTTAACCTCTCCTGCACCTTTAACCTCTCCTGCACCTTTAACCTCTCCTGCACCTTTAACATCTCCTGCACCTTTAACCTGCACCTTTAACCTCTCCTGCACCTTTAACATCTCCTGCACCTTTAACCTCTCCTGCAACTTTAACCTGCACCTTTAACCTCTCCTGCACCTTTAACCTCTCCTGCACCTTTAACCTCACCTTTAACCTCTCCTGCACCTTTAACCTGCACCTTTAACCTGCACCTTTAACCTCTCCTGCACCTTTAACCTCTCCTGCACCTTTAACCTCTCCTGCACCTTTAACCTGCACCTTTAACCTCTCCTGCACCTTTAACCTGCACCTTTAACCTCTCCTACACCTTTAACCTGCACCTTTAACCTCTCCTGCACCTTTAACCTGCACCTTTAACATCTCCTGCACCTTTAACCTGCACCTTTAACATCTCCTGCACCTTTAACCTGCACCTTTAACCTCTCCTGCACCTTTAACTTGCACCTTTAACCTCTCCTGCACCTTTAACCTCTCCTGCACCTTTAACCTCACCTTTAACCTCTCCTGCACCTTTAACCTGCACATTTAACCTGCACCTTTAACCTCTCCTGCACCTTTAACTTGCACTTTTAACCTCTCCTGCACCTTTAACCTCTCCTGCACCTTTAACCTGCACCTTTAACCTCTCCTGCACCTTTAACCTGCACCTTTAACCTCTCCTGCACCTTTAACCTGCACCTTTAACCTCTCCTGCACCTTTAACCTGCACCTTTAACATCTCCTGCACCTTTAACCTGCACCTTTAACATCTCCTGCACCTTTAACCTGCACCTTTAACCTCTCCTGCACCTTTAACTTGCACCTTTAACCTCTCCTGCACCTTTAACCTCTCCTGCACCTTTAACCTCACCTTTAACCTCTCCTGCACCTTTAACCTGCACATTTAACCTGCACCTTTAACCTCTCCTGCACCTTTAACCTCTCCTGCACCTTTAACCTCTCCTGCACCTTTAACCTCACCTTTAACCTCTCCTGCACCTTTAACCTCTCCTGCACCTTTAACCTCACCTTTAACCTCTCCTGCACCTTTAACCTCACCTTTAACCTCTCCTGCACCTTTAACCTGCACATTTAACCTGCACCTTTAACATCTCCTGCACCTTTAACTTGCACCTTTAACCTCTCCTGCACCTTTAACCTCTCCTGCACATTTAACCTGCACCTTTAACTTCTCCTGCACCTTTAACCTCTGCTGCACCTTTAACCTGCACCTTTAACCTCTGCTGCACCTTTAACCTGCACCTTTAACCTCTGCTGCACCTTTAACCTCTGCTGCACCTTTAACCTCTCCTGCACCTTTAACCTCTCCTGCACCTTTAACCTCTCCTGCACCTTTAACCTGCACCTTTAACCTCTCCTGCACCTTTAACCTGCACCTTTAACCTCTCCTGCACCTTTAACCTCTTCTGCACCTTTAACCTGCACCTTTAACCTCTCCTGCACCTTTAACCTCTCCTGCACCTTTAACCTGCACCTTTAACCTCTCCTGCACCTTTAACCTCTTCTGCACCTTTAACCTGCACCTTTAACCTCTCCTGCACCTTTAACCTCTCCTGCACCTTTAACCTCACCTTTAACCTCTCCTGCACCTTTAACCTGCACCTTTAACCTCTCCTGCACCTTTAACCTGCACCTTTAACCTCTCCTGCACCTTTAACGTCTCCTGCACCTTTAACGTTACCTTTAACCTGCACCTTTAACCTCTCCTGCACCTTTAACCTCACCTTTAACTTCTCCTGCACCTTTAACCTGCACCTTTAACATGCACCTTTAACCTCTCCTGCACCTTTAACCTCACCTTTAACCTCTCCTGCACCTTTAACCTCACCTTTAACCTCTCCTGCACCTTTAACCTCACCTTTAACCTCTCCTGCACCTTTAACCTCTCCTGCACCTTTAACCTGCACCTTTAACCTCTCCTGCACCTTTAACCTCTCCTGCACCTTTAACCTCTCCTGCACCTTTAACGTCTCCTGCACCTTTAACCTCTCCTGCACCTTTAACATCTCCTGCACCTTTAACCTCTCCTGCACCTTTAACCTCTCCTGCACCTTTAACGTCTGCTGCACCTTTAACCTCTCCTGCACCTTTAACCTCTCCTGCACCTTTAACGTCTCCTGCACCTTTAACCTCTCCTGCACCTTTAACCTGCACCTTTAACCTCTCCTGCACCTTTAACCTGCACCTTTAACCTCTCCTGCACCTTTAACCTGCACCTTTAACGTCTCCTGCACCTTTAACGTCTCCTGCACCTTTAACCTCTCCTGCACCTTTAACCTGCACCTTTAACCTCTCCTGCACCTTTAACCTCTCCTGCACCTTTAACCTCTCCTGCACCTTTAACCTCTCCTGCACCTTTAACCTCTCCTGCACCTTTAACCTCTCCTGCACCTTTAACCTCACCTTTAACCTCTCCTGCACCTTTAACCTCACCTTTAACATCTCCTGCACCTTTAACCTGCACCTTTAACCTCTCCTGCACCTTTAACCTGCACCTTTAACCTCTCCTGCAACCTTTAACCTCTCCTGCACCTTTAACCTCACCTTTAACCTCTCCTGCACCTTTAACCTCACCTTTAACATCTCCTGCACCTTTAACCTCACCTTTAACCTCTCCTGCACCTTTAACCTCTCCTGCACCTTTAACCTGCACCTTTAACCTCTCCTGCACCTTTAACCTCTCCTGCACCTTTAACCTCTCCTGCACCTTTAACCTGCACCTTTAACCTCTCCTGCACCTTTAACCTCTCCTGCACCTTTAACCTCTCCTGCACCTTTAACCTCTCCTGCACCTTTAACCTGCACCTTTAACCTCTCCTGCACCTTTAACCTGCACCTTTAACCTCTCCTGCACCTTTAACCTCTCCTGCACCTTTAACCTCTCCTGCACCTTCTACCTCTCCTGCACCTTTAACCTCTCCTGCACCTTTAACCTCTCCTGCACCTTTAACCTGCACCTTTAACCTCTCCTGCACCTTTAACCTGCACCTTTAACCT
Source organism: Eucyclogobius newberryi (assembly GCF_026437365.1). NCBI lineage: Eukaryota > Metazoa > Chordata > Actinopteri > Gobiiformes > Gobiidae > Eucyclogobius > Eucyclogobius newberryi. Next base: position 1,446,373 of record NW_027315857.1, on the reverse strand, counting down.
CTCCTGCACCTTTAACCTCTCCTGCACCTTTAACCTCTCCTGCACCTTTAACCTCTCCTGCACCTTTAACATCTGCTGCACCTTTAACCTCTCCTGCACCTTTAACCTCTCCTGCACCTTTAACCTGCACCTTTAACCTCTCCTGCACCTTTAACCTCTCCTGCACCTTTAACCTCTCCTGCACCTTTAACCTGCACCTTTAACCTCTCCTGCACCTTTAACCTGCACCTTTAACCTCTCCTGCACCTTTAACCTCTCCTGCACCTTTAACCTCTCCTGCACCTTTAACCTCTCCTGCACCTTTAACCTCTCCTGCACCTTTAACCTCTCCTGCACCTTTAACCTCTCCTGCACCTTTAACCTCTCCTGCACCTTTAACCTCTCCTGCACCTTTAACGTCTGCTGCACCTCTTTCTAGCTCCATCTCTCCTTCTGTCCCTTCTTTCCATCCCTCGCTCTGTGACAAAAACGCTGACCACAGACCTATACAAACAGAATGACCGCTCGGGCTCATCATTGCATGAGGCTAACACAGGAGACAGGGACCGATGTATCCATGGCAACGGAAATCCAGCCACTCCATGCGCAGAAGGGCTTTTACATCCAAAGTGTATTAGTTACATAATGGAACTGTAGAAAGAATGTTGTTCATCATTCATCGTTCAAGTGAACATGGAACGTCTGATGTATTGTGTGTTTTATAGTGGATAATAAGTGTTAATGCCCTTAACATTTATGACGCTGGGACACTTCATCATGCTGGGGACACTTCATCATGCTGGGGACACTTCATCATGCTGGGGACACTTCATCATGCTGGGGACACTTCATCATGCTGGGGACACTTCATCATGCTGGGGACACTTCATCATGCTGGGGACACTTCATCATGCTGGGGACACTTCATCATGCTGGGGACACTTCATCATGCTGGGGACACTTCATCATGCTGGGGACACTTCATCATGCTGGGGACACTTCATCATGCTGGGGACACTTCATCATGCTGGGGACACTTCATCATGCTGGGGACACTTCATCATGCTGGGGACACTTCATCATGCTGGGGACACTTCATCATGCTGGGGACACTTCATCATGCTGGGGACACTTCATCATGCTGGGGACACTTCATCATGCTGGGGACACTTGTCTTTGGCTGAGACGCAGTAACACGCCAGGCACACGGCGTCCATCATTTTTTGGAAAAGTTCATTCTTTGAGGAATAAAGTCCAAAAGAATATTAAAGCTGCTGCATTCTGTCTGACCGTCTGTGTCAGTATCTGTTTCCCTGATATTGAAAACAAAATAACATTTTATTCTTTACTTCAAATAAGTTTGTCCCCAAAACAGCAACAATTCACTTCACCAGAACAAAGTGTTTAACTATATACTCTGTTTACTCGATGTAGTCGATGTACTCGATGTACTCGATGTACTCGATGTACTCGATGTACTCGATGTACTCGATGTACTCGATGTACTCTGTTTACTCGATGTACTCGATGTACTCGATGTACTCGATGTACTCTGTTTACTCGATGTACTCGATGTACTCGATGTACTCGATGTACTCGATGTACTCTGTTTACTCGATGTACTCGATGTACTCGATGTACTCTATGTACTCGATGTACTCGATGTACTCGATGTACTCGATGTACTCGATATACTCTTGACATAGTGTCCAAAGCGATGGGCGTGCAGTGGAAGTGCCTCGTCGACTCCTAAAACTGAGCTGCTAATGGTTTTCAAACATATGGACAGGGCCACCAGCCGAGTGGAATAATGAAGAGTTACATCCTGAGCCCGCCAGCCCTGCCTACTGCACCTGCCATCTATCTATGTGACAGGGACGAAGAGGAAACATGCTTATGCAGGAGGAAGGGAGGGAGGAGAGAGGAGAGAGGAGAGAAGAGGGAAGAGGGAAGAGACAAGGAGAGAAGGAGAGGAGGAGAGGAGGAGAGACGAGAGAAGAGAGGAGGAGAGAAGAGGAGAGAGGAGAGAGGAGAGGAGGAGAGACGAGAGAAGAGAGAAGGAGAGAAGAGGAGAGAGGAGAGAAGAGAGAAGAGAGAAGAGGGAAGAGGCGAGAGGCGAGAGGAGAGGAGGAGAGGAGGAGAGACGAGAGAAGAGAGGAGGAGAGAAGAGGAGAGAGGAGAGAGGAGAGAAGAGGGAAGAGGGAAGAGGGAAGAGGGAAGAGGGGAGAGGCGAGAGGAGAGAGGAGAGAGGAGAGAAGAGAGAGGAGAGAAGAGAGAAGAGAGAAGAGGGAAGAGGCGAGAGGCGAGAGGCGGGAGAAGAGGAGAGAGGCGAGAGGCGAGAGGCGAGAGGAGAGAGGAGAGAGGAGAGAGGAGAGAGGAGAGAAGAGAGAAGAGAGAAGAGAGAAGAGGAGAGAAGAGAGAAGAGAGAAGAGAGAAGAGAGAAGAGAGAAGAGGAGAGAGGCGAGAGGCGAGAGGAGAGAGGAGAGAGGAGAGAAGAGAGAAGAGAGAAGAGAGAAGAGGAGAGAGGCGAGACGCGAGAGGAGAGAGGAGAGAAGAGAGAAGAGGAGAGAGGCGAGAGGAGAGAGGAGAGAGGAGAGAAGAGAGAAGAGGAGAGAGGCGAGAGGCGAGAGGAGAGAGGAGAGAAGAGAGAAGAGGAGAGAGGCGAGAGGAGAGAGGAGAGAGGAGAGAAGAGAGAAGAGGAGAGAGGCGAGAGGAGAGAGGAGAGAGGAGAGAAGAGAGAAGAGGAGAGAGGCGAGAGGCGAGAGGAGAGAGGAGAGAGGAGAGAGGAGAGAAGAGAGAAGAGAGAAGAGGAGAGAGGCGAGAGGAGAGAGGAGAGAGGAGAGAAGAGAGAAGAGGAGAGAGGCGAGAGGAGAGAGGAGAGAGGAGAGAAGAGAGAAGAGGAGAGAGGCGAGAGGCGAGAGGAGAGAGGAGAGAGGAGAGAGGAGAGGAGAGAGGAGAGAGGAGAGAGGAGAGAGGAGAGAAGAGAGAAGAGAGAAGAGAGAAGAGAGAAGAGAGAAGAGGAGAGAGGCGAGAGGAGAGAGGAGAGAAGAGAGAAGGAGAGAAGGAGAGGAGGAGAGAAGAGAGAAGAGAGAAGGAGAGAAGAGGAGAGGAGAGAGGAGAGAGGCGAGAGGAGAGAGGAGAGAAGAGAGAAGAGGGAAGAGAGAAGGAGAGAAGGAGAGAAGGAGAGGAGGAGAGAAGAGAGGAGAGGAGAGGGAAGGAGAGAAGGAGAGAAGAGAGAAGAGAGAAGGAGAGGAGGAGAGAAGAGGAGAGAGGAGAGAGGAGAGAAGAGGGAAGAGGGAAGAGGGAAGAGGGAAGAGAGAAGAGGAGAGAGGCGAGAGGAGAGAGGAGAGAGGAGAGAAGAGAGAAGAGAGAAGAGGGAAGAGGGAAGAGGGAAGGAGAGAAGGAGAGAAGGAGAGGAGGAGAGAAGAGAGAAGAGAGAAGGAGAGAAGAGGAGAAGGAGAGAAGGAGAGAAGAGAGAAGAGAGAAGAGAGAAGAGGGAAGAGGGAAGAGGGAAGGAGAGAAGGAGAGAAGGAGAGGAGGAGAGAAGAGAGAAGAGAGAAGGAGAGAAGAGGAGAGAGGAGAGAGGGTAGAGGAGAGAAGAGGGAAGAGGGAAGGAGAGAAGGAGAGGAGGAGAGAAGAGAGAAGAGAGAAGGAGAGAAGAGGAGAGGAGAGAGGAGAGAGGCGAGAGGAGAGAGGAGAGAAGAGAGAAGAGGGAAGAGAGAAGGAGAGAAGGAGAGAAGGAGAGGAGGAGAGAAGAGAGGAGAGGAGAGGGAAGGAGAGAAGGAGAGAAGAGAGAAGAGAGAAGGAGAGGAGGAGAGAAGAGGAGAGAGGAGAGAGGAGAGAAGAGGGAAGAGGGAAGAGGGAAGAGGGAAGAGAGAAGAGGAGAGAGGCGAGAGGAGAGAGGAGAGAGGAGAGAAGAGAGAAGAGAGAAGAGGGAAGAGGGAAGAGGGAAGGAGAGAAGGAGAGAAGGAGAGGAGGAGAGAAGAGAGAAGAGAGAAGGAGAGAAGAGGAGAAGGAGAGAAGGAGAGAAGAGAGAAGAGAGAAGAGAGAAGAGGGAAGAGGGAAGAGGGAAGGAGAGAAGGAGAGAAGGAGAGGAGGAGAGAAGAGAGAAGAGAGAAGGAGAGAAGAGGAGAGAGGAGAGAGGGTAGAGGAGAGAAGAGGGAAGAGGGAAGGAGAGAAGGAGAGGAGGAGAGAAGGAGAGGAGGAGAGAAGAGAGAAGAGAGAAGGAGAGAAGAGAGAAGGAGAGGAGGAGAGAAGAGGAGAGAGGAGAGAGGAGAGAGGAGAGAAGAGGGAAGAGGGAAGAGGGAAGAGAGAAGAGGAGAGAGGCGAGAGGAGAGAGGAGAGAGGAGAGAAGAGAGAAGAGGGAAGAGGGAAGAGGGAAGAGGGAAGGAGAGAAGGAGAGAAGGAGAGGAGGAGAGAAGAGAGAAGAGAGAAGGAGAGAAGAGGAGAAGGAGAGAAGGAGAGAAGAGAGAAGAGAGAAGAGAGAAGAGGGAAGAGGGAAGAGGGAAGGAGAGAAGGAGAGAAGGAGAGGAGGAGAGAAGAGAGAAGAGAGAAGGAGAGAGGAGAGAGGCGAGAGGAGAGAGGAGAGAGGAGAGAGGAGAGAAGAGAGAAGAGAGAAGAGGGAAGAGGGAAGAGGGAAGGAGAGAAGGAGAGAGGAGAGATGGAGAGAAGAGAAGGAGAGAAGGAGAGAGAGAGAAGAGAGAAGAGAGAAAGGGAAGGGAAGAGGGAGAGAGAGGAAGAGGAGGAGAGAGAAGAGAGAAGAGAGAAAAGAGAGGAGAGAGGAGAGAAGAGGAAGAGGGAAGGAGAGAGAGAGGAGAGAAGGAGAGGAGGAGAGAAGAGAGAAGAGAGAAGAGAGAAGAAAGGTGAGAGGAGAGAGAGGGAAGAGGGGAAGAGGGATGAGGGAATGAGGGAAGTGGGGAGAGGTGGAGAGGAGAGAAGAGAAGGAGAGAAGAGGAGAGAGGAGAGAGGAGAGAGGAGAGAAGAGGGAAGAGAGAAGAGAGAAGAGAGAAGAGGGAAGAGGGAAGGAGAGAAGCAGAGAAGGAGAGAAGGAGAGAAGAGGAGAGAGGAGAGAGGAGAGAGGCGAGAGGAGAGAGGAGAGAAGAGGGAAGGAGAGAAGGAGAGAAGGAGAGGAGGAGAGGAGGAGAGAAGAGAGAAGGAGAGAAGGAAAGAGGAGAGAGGAGAGAGGAGAGAGGAGAGAAGGAGAGAAGAGAGAAGAGAGAAGAGAGAAGAGAGAAGGAGAGAAGAGGAGAGAGGAGAGAGGAGAGAGGCGAGAGGAGAGAGGAGAGAAGAGGGAAGGAGAGAAGGAGAGAAGGAGAGGAGGAGAGGAGGAGAGAAGAGAGAAGGAGAGAAGGAAAGAGGAGAGAGGAGAGAGGAGAGAGGAGAGAAGAGAGAAGGAGAGACGAGAGAAGGAGAGACGAGAGAAGGAGAGAGGAGAGAAGAGAGAAGGAGAGACGAGAGAAGGAGAGAGGAGAGAAGAGAAAAGGAGAGAGGAGAGAAGAAGGGAAGGAGAGAAGGAGAGAGGAGAGAAGAGAAAAGGAGAGAGGAGAGAAGGGAAGGAGAGGAGAGAGGAGAGAGGAGAGAAGAGAGAAGGAGAGAAGGAGATAAGGAGAGATGGTGAGTGGAGGAGAGAGGAGAAAAGGAGAGAAGGAGAGAAGAGACAAGGAGGGAGGAGATAAGGAGAGAAGAAGGCAGAGGAAGAGAAGAAACATCTACCTCTAAGTGTTGAAGAACTTTGCTCGAACCTTGAACAATGCGGCATCCCACAAGCTCCACGACATGAGCATCCCACAAGCCCCACGACATGAGCATCCCACAAGCCCCACGACATGAGCATCCCACAAGCTCCACGACATGAGCATCCCACAAGCCCCACGACATGAGCATCCCACAAGCTCCACGACATGAGCATCCCACAAGCTCCACGACATGAGCATCCCACAAGCTCCACGACATGAGCATCCCACAAGCTCCACGACATGAGCATCCCACAAGCTCCACGACATGAGCATCCCACAAGCTCCACGACATGTGCATCCCACAGGCTCCACGACATGAGCATCCCACAGGCTCCACGACATGAGAATCCCACAAGCTCCACGACATGAGCATCCCACAAGCTCCACGACATGAGCATCTCACAAGCTCCACGACATGTGCATCCCACAAGCTCCACGACATGAGCATCCCACAAGCTCCACGACATGTGCATCCCACAAGCTCCACGACATGTGCATCCCACAAGCTCCACGACATGAGCATCCCACAAGCTCCACGACATGAGCATCCCACAAGCTCCACTACATGAGCATCCCACAAGCTCCACGACATGAGCATCCCACAAGCTCCACTACATGAGCATCCCACAAGCTCCACGACATGAGCATCCCACAAGCTCCACGACATGAGCATCCCACAAGCTCCACGACATGAGCATCCCACAAGCTCCACGACATGAGCATCCCACAGGCTCCACGACATGAGCATCCCACAGGCTCCACGACATGAGCATCCCACAAGCTCCACGACATGAGCATCCCACAAGCTCCACGACATGAGCATCCCACAGGCTCCACGACATGAGCATCCCACAAGCTCCACGACATGAGCATCCCACAAGCTCCACGACATGAGCATCTCACAAGCTCCACGACATGAGCATCCCACAAGCTCCTCGTTCCCCAGGGTCAGAGGCAAAGCCCACGAGAGGGGCTCTGGGCTGCTTTAACTCACACACAGACCAAGGAGATGGTGGTGGACTTCCACAGAGGCCACGCCCCCCTCACCAGTGAACATCCAGGGACGGGACATTGAGAGAGTGACTCATACAAGGACCTGGTGTTCATCTGAACCACAAACTGGACTGGACTCATAACACAGACTGTACAGGAAGAGCCAGAGTCGGCTCCACCTCCTGAGGAGACTCAGGTCTTTTGGAGTGACAGGGCCACTCCTGACAGGGCCACTCCTGACAGGGCCACTCCTGAAGACCTTCTCTGACTCTGTGGTGCATCAGCTCCTGTAGGTGTGGTCATCACAGAGGGAGAGGAAGAAGCTGGACACAGCTCCGTCCTGGACTGTCCTCTGGACTCGGTGCAGGAGGTGGAGGACAGAAGGGTCCTGGCTAAACTCACTAGATGTGAGTTTAGCCAGTTTAGAGTTACTTTTGCTACTATTATTAGGCCCGAGTGCCACAAGCTGGCGAGAGGCCTATTAGTTCCATAAGGCCGTGCAAAGCACGGCTGCGAAAGTGCGCACGTGGTGCGCATGAAATTGAGCCCGAAGCGCTCGCCCACTTCCAGTCCAGTCCTGTGCAGTACCTTACGATCCCTTACAGTCATGTGCAGTCCTGTGCAGTCCTTTGCAGTCCTTTGCAGTCCTTTGCAGTCCTGTGCAGTCCTTTGCAGTACCTTACAATCCCTTACAGTCCCTTACAGTCCTGTGCAGTCCTGTGCAGTCCTTTGCAGTACCTTACAATCCCTTACAGTCCCTTACAGTCCTGTGCAGTCCTGTGCAGTCCTTTGCAGTACCTTACAATCCCTTACAGTCCCTTACAGTCATGTGCAGTCCTGTGCAGTCCTTTGCAGTACCTTACAATCCCTTACAGTCCCTTACAGTCATGTGCAGTCCTGTGCAGTCATGTGCAGTCCTTTGCAGTCCTGTGCAGTCCTGTGCAGTCGTTTGCAGTACCTTACAATCCCTTACAGTCATGTGCAGTCATGTGCAGTCCTGTGCAGTCCTTTGCAGTACCTTACAGTCCCCTTACAGTCCTGTGCAGTCATGTGCAGTCATGTGCAGTCATGTGCAGTCATGTGCAGTCCCGTGCAGTCCCGTGCAGTCCCGTGCAGTCCCGTGCAGTCCTGTGCGGTCCTTTGCAGCGGACATAACAACACATAGCACACAGGAGGCTATAAATAGTCTGCATTGGCCTAGCTTTCCTGAAACAAGCTTTTGTGAGGTCGCTTTGACCCCAGAGGTAAAACCCACTTCTCCTGACATAATAGACATAATAGACATAAAAGACGCCACATCCTGCTTTTTCTGCCCCTGCCACAAACGGGACAGTGACGCACGCTCATGACACGACTGCACACAACGGACTTCAAAAGACTCAGAAGGCAGAACGAGGTTTCTGACATTTCTTTGATGAAAAGAAGAAACTGGTGAGATTTGTGAGACATTTTGACTTAAGTGTATTGAGAAAAACAATGTGGAGCTGTGCAAGGACTCAAACTGAATCAAACTGAATCAAACTGATTCAAACTGAATCTAGTCATTTTGAATCATCAATGATCAGTTTGGGTCTTTTAATGGAGTCGGTAAAAACGTGTGTTTGGAGCTAATGCTGAAAAAAAAGAATAAGCTTTTATTGAAAATAAAAATGTTTCAGTTTTGATTTCAGAACATAAAAAATAGAGACGGCCCAAAGTGGAGATGCTGGAGAAAAAAATGCAATGTTTGTGTTAAATGGCAATGGCAAAGTTTGTTTGGTTTATTCATAAGAGACAGTTTATTTATTTTTAGAAAGACATTACAAGATTGTTCAGTATGATTCATTTTTTGGCCATAAACAATTCCCTGAATAATTTGAGTCTTTTTCAGTTTTGGGAATAAGAATATGGCACAAGTGTGTGAAAAGTGAGACAATATATGGCATTAAACCTGTTTCTCTCCAGATAGATAAACTTGACAGGTCAGATCAGTGGGAAAACATGTATTAGTACATTTTATTTGCATTTTAACGGACGTCACAAAGTGCTTCACAAGGTACAATGTACAGTGAGAAATACACATACAACAATCTACAGTCAAATCAGGCACAACTGTAATCCAAAGGCCTGACTGAATAAAAAGGTTTTGACCCTTGAAAGCAACAAAAGAATTGAGGAAGAGAAACACATGTAAAAGAATAAATGCAAGATAGAAACATTTAATGCCATATTGTGGAACATTCCAGGCAAAGCAATAGAATCTCCATTAAGTCATAAGAAGAGTTACGTCCTTTTAAAGTATTGATCCAGGTTGTTTTGTACCAGAGGTTATTCTGGCACAGTCTGTGTAAGACTGGCACAGTCTGTGTGAAACTGGCACAGTCTGTGTGAAACTGGCACAGTCTGTGTAAGACTGGCACAGTCTGTGTGAAACTGGCACAGTCTGTGTGAAACTGGCACAGTCTGTGTAAGACTGGCACAGTCTGTGTGAAACTGGCACAGTCTGTGTAAGACTGGCACAGTCTGTGTGAAACTGGCACAGTCTGTGTAAGACTGGCACAGTCTGTGTGAAACTGGCACAGTCTGTGTAAGACTGGCACAGTCTGTGTAAGACTGGCACAGTCTGTGTGAAACTGGCACAGTCTGTGTAAGACTGGCACAGTCTGTGTGAAACTGGCACAGTCTGTGTAAGACTGGCACAGTCTGTGTAAGACTGGCACAGTCTGTGTGAAACTGGCACAGTCTGTGTAAGACTGGCACAGTCTGTGTGAAACTGGCACAGTCTGTGTAAGACTGGCACAGTCTGTGTGAAACTGGCACAGTCTGTGTGAAACTGGCACAGTCTGTGTAAGACTGGCCCAGTCGGTGTAACACTGGCACAGTCGGTGTAAAACTGGCACAGTCTGTGTAAGACTGGCACAGTCTGTGTGAAAATGGCACAGTCGGTGTAACACTGGCACAGTCTGTGTGAAACTGGCACAGTCGGTGTAAAACTGGCCCAGTCGGTGTAACACTGGCACAGTCGGTGTAAAACTGGCACAGTCTCTGTAAGACTGGCACAGTCTGTGTAAATAGTCTGTGTAAAACTGGCACGGACTGGGTAAAACTGGCACAGTCTGTAAAACTGGCAAAATGAGCTTTGAAGTTACAATGTTCCATATAAATGCCATAAAAGTGAGTGGATTAAGAAACCTTCTTCAGGTTGAGCTTGGACCATGCAGCTGTTCATCTAAGAAAAACAATTGCTTATCTTTAAAGAAATTGCATCTAAAGTCAAATCAAAGTGAAAGTGTCGGCGTCGGCTTTAGCCAACATTCATATTTCTGATCTTACTGTGATTAAAGATATTGTTTATTTTAAATCAGATTAGAGAAGGGGCGGGCGACATATGATCGATGGAGAGACGGGTGAGAGAGGGTCTGCTACAGGACTGTTACATCCTGTGGAGCTACGGGACTGTTACATCCTGTGGAGCTACGGGACTGTTACATCCTGTGGAGCTACAGGACTGTTACATCCTGTGGAGCTACGGGACTGTTACATCCTGTGGAGCTACAGGACTGTTACATCCTGTGGAGCTACGGGACTGTTACATCCTGTGGAGCTACGGGACTGTTACATCCTGTGGAGCTACGGGACTGTTACATCCTGTGGAGCTACGGGACTGTTACATCCTGTGGAGCTACGGGACTGTTACATCCTGTGGAGCTACGGGACTGTTACATCCTGTGGAGCTACGGGACTGTTACACCCTGTGGAGCTACAGGACTGTTACATCCTGTGGAGCTACAGGACTGTTACATCCTGTGGAGCTACAGGACTGTTACATCCTGTGGAGCTACGGGACTGTTACATCCTGTGGAGCTACAGGACTGTTACATCCTGTGGAGCTACGGGACTGTTACATCCTGTGGAGCTACGGGACTGTTACATCCTGTGGAGCTACAGGACTGTTACATCCTGTGGAGCTACAGGACTGTTACATCCTGTGGAGCTAAAGGACTGTTACATCCTGTGGAGCTACAGGACTGTTACATCCTGTGGAGCTACGGGACTGTTACATCCTGTGGAGCTACGGGACTGTTACATCCTGTGGAGCTACAGGACTGTTACATCCTGTGGAGCTACAGGACTGTTACATCCTGTGGAGCTACAGGACTGTTACATCCTGTGGAGCTACGGGACTGTTACATCCTGTGGAGCTACGGGACTGTTACATCCTGTGGAGCTACGGGACTGTTACATCCTGTGGAGCTACGGGACTGTTACATCCTGTGGAGCTACAGGACTGTTACATCCTGTGGAGCTACAGGACTGTTACATCCTGTGGAGCTAAAGGACTGTTACATCCTGTGGAGCTACGGGACTGTTACATCCTGTGGAGCTACAGGACTGTTACATCCTGTGGAGCTACGGGACTGTTACATCCTGTGGAGCTACAGGACTGTTACATCCTGTGGAGCTACGGGACTGTTACATCCTGTGGAGCTACAGGACTGTTACATCCTGTGGAGCTACGGGACTGTTACATCCTGTGGAGCTACGGGACTGTTACATCCTGTGGAGCTACAGGACTGTTACATCCTGTGGAGCTACAGGACTGTTACATCCTGTGGAGCTACAGGACTGTTACATCCTGTGGAGCTACGGGACTGTTACATCCTGTGGAGCTACAGGACTGTTACATCCTGTGGAGCTACAGGACTGTTACATCCTGTGGAGCTACAGGACTGTTACATCCTGTGGAGCTACAGGACTGTTACATCCTGTGGAGCTACAGGACTGTTACATCCTGTGGAGCTACGGGACTGTTACATCCTGTGGAGCTACAGGACTGTTACATCCTGTGGAGCTACAGGACTGTTACATCCTGTATAGCTACAGGACTGTTACATCCTGTGGAGCTACAGGACTGTTACAGGACTGTTACATCCTGTGGAGCTACGAGACTGTTACATCCTGTGGAGCTACAGGACTGTTACATCCTGTGGAGCTACAGGACTGTTACATCCTGTGGAGCTACAGGACTGTTACATCCTGTGGAGCTACAGGACTGTTACATCCTGTAGAGCTACAGGACTGCTACATACTGTATAGCTACAGGACTGTTACATCCTGTGGAGCTACAGGACTGTTACATCCTGTGGAGCTACAGGACTGTTACATCCTGTGGAGCTACGGGACTGTTACATCCTGTGGAGCTACAGGACTGTTACATCCTGTGGAGCTACAGGACTGTTACATCCTGTGGAGCTACGGGACTGTTACATCCTGTAGAGCTACAGGACTGTTACATCCTGTGGAGCTACAGGACTGTTACATCCTGTGGAGCTACGGGACTGTTACATCCTGTGGAGCTACGGGACTGTTATATCCAGTGGAGCTACGGGACTGTTACATCCTGTGGAGCTACGGGACTGTTACATCCTGTGGAGCTATGGGACTGTTACATCCTGTGGAGCTACGGGACTGTTACATCCTGTGGAGCTACGGGACTGTTACATCCAGTGGAGCTACGGGACTGTTACATCCTGTGGAGCTACGGGACTGTTACATCCTGTGGAGCTACGGGACTGTTACATCCTGTGGAGCTACGGGACTGTTACATCCAGTGGAGCTACGGGACTGTTACATCCAGTGGAGCTACGGGACTGTTACATCCTGTGGAGCTACGGGACTGTTACATCCTGTGGAGCTACGGGACTGTTACATCCTGTGGAGCTACGGGACTGTTACATCCTGTGGAGCTACAGGACTGTTACATCCTGTGGAGCTACGGGACTGTTACATCCTGTGGAGCTACGTGACTGTTACATCCAGTGGAGCTACGGGACTGTTACATCCTGTGGAGCTACGGGACTGTTACATCCTGTGGAGCTACGGGACTGTTACATCCTGTGGAGCTACGGGACTGTTACATCCTGTGGAGCTACGGGACTGTTACATCCTGTGGAGCTACGGGACTGCTACATCCTGTGGAGCTACGGGGCTGTTACATCCAGTGGAGCTACAGGACTGTTACATCCTGTGGAGCTACAGGACTGTTACATCCAGTGGAGCTACAGGACTGTTACATCCAGTGGAGCTACAGGACTGTTACATCCTGTGGAGCTACAGGACTGTTACATCCTGTGGAGCTACGGGACAGCTACATCCTTTGGAGCTACGGGACTGTTACATCCTGTGGAGCTACGGGACTGTTACATCCTGTGGAGCTACGGGACTGTTACATCCTGTGGAGCTACGGGACTGTTACATCCAGTGGAGCTAAGGGACTGTTACATCCTGTGGAGCTACGGGACTGTTACATCCAGTGGAGCTACGGGACTGTTACATCCAGTGGAGCTACAGGACTGTTACATCCTGTGGAGCTACAGGACTGTTACATCCTGTGGAGCTACGGGACAGCTACATCCTGTGGAGCTACGGGACTGTTACATCCTGTGGAGCTACGGGACTGTTACATCCAGTGGAGCTACGGGACTGTTACATCCAGTGGAGCTACGGGACTGTTACATCCTGTGGAGCTACGGGACTGTTACATCCTGTGGAGCTACGGGACTGGTACATCCTGTGGAGCTACAGGACTGTTACATCCTGTGGAGCTACAGGACTGTTACATCCTGTAGAGCGACGGGACTGTTACATCCTTTGGAGCTACGGGACTGTTACATCCTGTGGAGCTACGGGACTGTTACATCCAGTGGAGCTACGGGACTGTTACATCCTGTGGAGCTACGGGACTGTTACATCCTGTGGAGCTACGGGACTGTTACATCCAGTGCAGCTACGGGACTGTTACATCCTGTGGAGCTACGGGACTGTTACATCCAGTGGAGCTACAGGACTGTTACATCCAGTGGAGCTACAGGACTGTTACATCCAGTGGAGCTACAGGACTGTTACATCCTGTGGAGCTACGGGACTGTTACATCCTGTGGAGCTACGGGACTGTTACATCCAGTGGAGCTACGGGACTGTTACATCCAGTGGAGCTACAGGACTGTTACATCCTGTGGAGCTACAGGACTGCTACATCCTGTGGAGCAACGGGACTGTTATATCCAGTGGAGCTACGGGACTGTTACATCCTGTGGAGCTACGGGACTGTTACATCCTGTGGAGCTACGGGACTGTTACATCCTGTGGAGCTACGGGACTGTTATATCCTGTGGAGCTACGGGACTGTTACATCCTGTGGAGCTACGGGACTGTTACATCCTGTGGAGCTACGGGACTGCTACATCCTGTGGAGCTACGGGACTGTTACATCCTGTGGAGCTACAGGACTGTTACATCCTGTGGAGCTACGGGACTGTTACATCCAGTGGAGCTACGGGACTGTTACATCCTGTGGAGCTACGGGACTGTTACATCCTGTGGAGCTACGGGACTGTTACATCCAGTGGAGCTACGGGACTGTTACATCCAGTGGAGCTACAGGACTGTTACATCCTGTGGAGCTACGGGACTGTTACATCCTGTGGAGCTACGGGACTGTTACATCCTGTGGAGCTACGGGACTGTTACATCCTGTGGAGCTACGGGACTGTTACATCCTGTGGAGCTACGGGACTGTTACATCCTGTGGAGCTACGGGACTGTTACATCCTGTGGAGCTACGGGACTGTTACATCCTGTGGAGCTACGGGACTGTTACATCCTGTGGAGCTACGGGACTGTTACATCCTGTGGAGCTACGGGACTGTTACATCCTGTGGAGCTACGGGACTGCTACATCCTGTGGAGCTACAGGACTGTTACATCCTGTGGAGCTACAGGACTGTTACATCCTGTGGAGCTACAGGACTGTTACATCCTGTGGAGCTACGGGACTGCTACATCCTGTGGAGCTACGGGACTGCTACATCCTGTGGAGCTACAGGACTGTTACATCCAGTGGAGCTACAGGACTGTTACATCCAGTGGAGCTACAGGACTGTTACATCCTGTGAAGCTACAGGACTGTTACATCCAGTGGAGCTACGGGACTGTTACATCCTGTGGAGCTACAGGACTGTTACATCCTGTGGAGCTACGGGACTGTTACATCCTGTGGAACTACGGGACTGCTACATCATGTGGAGCTACAGGACTGTTACATCCTGTGGAGCTACGGGACTGTTACATCCTGTGGAGCTACAGGACTGTTACATCCTGTGGAGCTACGGGACTGTTACATCCAGTGGAGCTACAGGACTGTTACATCCTGTGAAGCTACAGGACTGTTACATCCAGTGGAGCTACGGGACTGTTACATCCTGTGGAGCTACAGGACTGTTACATCCTGTGGAACTACGGGACTGCTACATCCTGTGGAGCTACAGGACTGTTACATCCTGTGGAGCTACGGGACTATTACATCCTGTGGAGCTACGGGACTGTTACATCCAGTGGAGCTACGGGACTGTTACATCCTGTGGAGCTACAGGACTGTTACATCCTGTGGAGCTACAGGACTGCTACATCCTGTGGAGCTACGGGACTGTTACATCCTGTGGAGCTACAGGACTGCTACATCCTGTGGAGCTACAGGTCTAAAACAGGTCCTATGGGCACTTTAGTCCCCAAACAGCGTGTAACTTTGCAATAAGAAAATACATTTAGCTTCGTGAAATATGATTACAACGTCTTCAAACTTGAAGGTTTCATGTTCATATCAAAAAGTTCATAAAAATTATGTGCAACGGCTAAATCATGATTAATGGGATTCATTGTGACATGTTTGATTCAGGCTTTTAGCCAGAGGGACGTCTTCCCGTCTTTTGGACGGGGAATTTCCACATGTGGACATTTGAGGACAAGGAAGGTGTCATTGGTATTAATACATTTTAGAAAAGGGCCGGGAAGCGTTTGACGATAGTCCGCCACGGTCCGCGCCATGACACCTTAGAATTTACAAGTGAAAATTTGCATGTTGCGCGCTGATTGGTCGACAAAGTGTGTGTGCTTGGCTCTGATTGGCTGCTGAGCCGTGGTCTGGAAAATGCCGAAGCTTCACGGCCAAATACCATGTCAAATACGCCGCTCCTCAGAGTGTGATCCGCACGAGAGGCGCAGGCGGGGCCCGAGTATGGAAAGTCAATATGATAAAAGAGGCGTGCGGGCCCCGCTCTAGATCGCTGTATAGTCGCCTCCGCGTTAAAAGCGCCGCTTTATTTAGTAAAAGCGTTGAAAAAAGGTGGTGAAAGACATGTTGGCTCCATAGCCCGTCCCGGTTGGACGGGGCATTCACACTCCTGAGAGAGAGAGCCAATGCCACTGGAGCGGCCCCTGAGGAGGTGAAGGGCCCCAGGGTGGATGGAGCGAGTGGCCCCTGAGTGGAGAGCGAAAAAGGTCAAAGGTGGACTTAACCCCACCAAGGGCCCACATGAAGGGGCCCATGTGAAGAGGCCCCTCCAGGGGACAGAGAGGAGAGGTTTGAGGAGCATGAGAGCAGAACATAAGGAGAAGTATCTCGTTTCTATGGAGATTGACATGTTTCAAGCCAGTGGACCATTTCTGACTAAAGAAACTCCAGGGTTAGAGTTATAGACAAGTGTATTGTTATTGACCTTTGAACATGCTCATCCCCTCAGGCTGGAGGCCACTCCCCTCAGGCAGGAGGCCACTCCCCTCAGGCAGGAGGCCACTCCCCTCAGACAGGAGGCCACTCCCCTCAGGCAGGAGGCCACTCCCCTCAGGCAGGAGGCCACTCCCCTCAGGCAGGAGGCCACTCCCCTCAGGCAGGAGGCCACTCCCCTCAGGCAGGAGGCCACTCCCCTCAGGCTGGAGGCCACTCCCCTCAGGCTGGAGGCCACTCCCCTCAGGCAGGAGGCCACTCCCCTCAGGCAGGAGGCCACTCCCCTCAGGCAGGAGGCCACTCCCCTCAGGCAGGAGGCCACTCCCCTCAGACAGGAGGCCACTCCCCTCAGGCAGGAGGCCACTCCCCTCAGGCAGGAGGCCACTCCCCTCAGGCTGGAGGCCACTCCCCTCAGGCTGGAGGCCACTCCCCTCAGGCAGGAGGCCACTCCCCTCAGGCAGGAGGCCACTCCCCTCAGACAGGAGGCCACTCCCCTCAGGCAGGAGGCCACTCCCCTCAGGCAGGAGGCCACTCCCCTCAGGCAGGAGGCCACTCCCCTCAGGCAGGAGGCCACTCCCCTCAGGCAGGAGGCCACTCCCCTCAGGCAGGAGGCCACTCCCCTCAGGCAGGAGGCCACTCCCCTCAGGCAGGAGGCCACTCCCCTCAGGCAGGAGGCCACTCCCCTCAGACAGGAGGCCACTCCCCTCAGGCTGGAGGCCACTCCCCTCAGGCTGGAGGCCACTCCACTCCCCTCAGGCTGGAGGCCACTCCCCTCAGGCTGGAGGCCACTCCCCTCAGGCTGGAGGCCACTCCCCTCAGGCTGGAGGCCACTCCCCTCAGGCAGGAGGCCACTCCCCTCAGGCAGGAGGCCACTCCCCTCAGGCTGGAGGCCACTCCCCTCAGGCAGGAGGCCACTCCCCTCAGGCAGGAGGCCACTCCCCTCAGGCAGGAGGCCACTCCCCTCAGGCAGGAGGCCACTCCACTCAGGCAGGAGGCCACTCCCCTCAGGCTGGAGGCCACTCCACTCAGGCAGGAGGCCACTCCCCTCAGGCTGGAGGCCACTCCCCTCAGGCAGGAGGCCACTCCCCTCAGGCAGGAGGCCACTCCCCTCAGGCAGGAGGCCACTCCCCTCAGGCAGGAGGCCACTCCCCTCAGGCAGGAGGCTCCGGTCCATCAGGACCAGAACCTCCCGTCACTAGAACAGTTTCTGTCCCTCTGCTGTTGGACTCATGAACACTGCCTCAGCACCTGTCACTCACTGCACTGTCACTTCTTATTGCACTTGATAACTTTATACTTTATGTTGTATTATTGTTCAATGTTTTCCTATGTTCCTATGTTTGTGGATTTTGTTCATTGACAAATGGCAATAAACCTTATTCTGATTCAAAGCGCTGCCATAACTAGCTAATTAGCTAATTATTACAGCTTCTTTTTTAATATAATTAATATGTGTTTGTCATTTGTTAATTAATCCTTTGGACAGAATCGAGATGTATAAACAATGATTCACATTCAGAATATAGAAATAAAATACTTTTCTAGTATAGATCATATCTAGATAAGACAAGTTGAGGTCCATCTTTACTTTCTCTTACTTTCATTTAGATGTTGTAAATATATATCTATGTTTTCTTTTTCTCATTTTTGTCAGTATCTTATGATCAGGTTTAATCTGCCGCTAACATTAAAGGAGCTACTAGTAGCTTTTCAGACACCATAGGATCAACTGTTTGAAATTATCCTGAAGTATTTTGCCAATAGAGTTTCATTTAATATATGAAACACAAACACAAACACAAACACAAACACAAACACAAGAACAACAACGGGACGAGACACTGAAAAACAAAGACGGTTCACACGTCCGAACAGCTCGATACAGCTCAGGACATCACTCTCTTGAGGTGGAAAGTCCCCAGCATAATTCCATAGAAATAGAAAGTTAAAATCATACTTTGGTTTATGCAGATGGATATGTTACTGTGGAATATTATGGCCGAGGGAACAACAAGGAGTTTTTACTGCAATAAACATACAAAATAATAAAATGAGCTTAGGTTTTAGTCTATTTTTGGTGAACACCTGTGTTAGTTTCAGTGACTTGGACCGGAGAATTCAATTTTCTTTTTCCATCAAATATTTAGTGTGCACAGCCTTAAATGTATACGGTATAAGGATAAATGAAGTACAATGTTCTATACCAACAGTTGGGTCGTATGATATACTTCAGTCCAGTAACTTCCAATCAGTTCTATGCAGTTGTTTACTGTTCTGTCCTGCGAGGCAAGCGTATACGTGCAAACAGAGTGTGTTTTTAGATCGTGCAATGACAAACGTGGACTGGAATCACCTCATGCGGCGCTCGTAAACAAGACTCTGCCCAATTACTTTAATCGAAGCGAGCCACCAAGAACCTGGCATCCCATAATAAACAGCACAATGAATAACTGTGGTAGTAAAAACATTTATAATGTTATGAGGAGGCACGGCCACCTGACGAGAGCCAAGAGAATGTAGGTGTTTAATTGGTTTTGGGGCATTACTGTGACAAGCAGCTATAGCATGATCCAAACCTGAGCAGAGAATGAAAGCCCTGCTCAGATGTCTTCATCTGGATCTGATCTTATAATGCAACCAGTAGTTTTTAGGGTCAAAATGAGACCGCTGCGATGAGCTGTCTGCATCTAATGACAGAGCATTGTATTCTTTGTGAAGCAGGAAGTGAGTCTGCTGTGCTGTTAGCATGTGACCAGGGGCCCATTACGTCGCCAAACTCGGCGGCAGTGGGGTCCATCTTTACGTTGCTGTATATATATATATATATATATATATATATATATATATATATATATATATATATATATATATATATATACATACATACATACATACATACATACATACATACATACATACATACGCACACACACACACACACATACATATATATATATATATATATATATATATATATATATATATATATATATATATATATATATACATACATACATACATACATACATATATACACATATACATACACACATACATACATACATACATACATACATACGCACACACACACACACACATACATATATATATGTATATATATATATGTATATATATATCCATCCATCCATCCATCTTCTGCCGCTTTATCCGGGGCCGGGTCGCGGGGGCAGCAGTCTGAGCAGGGACTCCCAGACTTCCTTCTCCCCAGACACTTCCTCTAACTCCTCCGGGGGGATCCCGAGGCATTCCCAGGCCAGCCGAGAGACATAGTCTCTCCAGCGTGTCCTGGGTCTTCCCCGGGGCCTCTTCCCGGTGGGACATGCCTGAAACACCTCCCGAGGGAGGCACCCAGGAGGCATCCGGAACAGATGCCCGA
This sequence comes from Eucyclogobius newberryi, assembly GCF_026437365.1. Taxonomy (NCBI): domain Eukaryota; kingdom Metazoa; phylum Chordata; class Actinopteri; order Gobiiformes; family Gobiidae; genus Eucyclogobius; species Eucyclogobius newberryi. Next base: position 1,426,728 of record NW_027315857.1, on the reverse strand, counting down.
GCCACCTCAGCTGGCTCCTCTCGACGTGGAGGAGCAGCGGCTCTACTCCGAGCTCCCCCCGTGTGGCCGAGCTCCTCACCTTATCTCTAAGGGAGCGCCCAGCCACACGGCGGAGGAAACTCATTTCGACCGCTTGTATCCACGATCTTGTTCTTTCGGTCATTACCCAAAGCTCATGACCATAGGTGAGGGTAGGAACGTAGACCGACCGGTAAATAGAGAGCTTTGCCTTTCGGCTCAGCTCCCTCTTTACTACAACGGTCCGATGCAGCGACTGCATCACTGCAGCCGCTGCACCGATCCGCCTGTCGATCTCACGCTCCATCCTTCCCTCACTCGTGAACAAGACCCCGAGATACTTGAACTCCTCCACTTGGGGCAAGGACACCCCACCCACCTGGAGAGGGCAAGCCACCTTTTTCCGGTCGAGAACCATGGCCTCGGATTTGGAGGTGCTGATTCTCATCCCAGCTGCTTCACACTCGGATATATATAACGCATTCACCTCGAGTATCTCCCACTTCTGCCTGAGGCACATCTCCCATCATGCCTCTGGCCTGGCCTTTCACAGTGTGTGCCTGCTCTTTAATTGTACTTTTCATAAGTTTTACAATACTAGCTCCAAATATCCTGTCACTATCATTTGCTTCTTCTTTAGGCGAGTTCATTTCTAGGTCGTTTCTCCACTGAACAAGCAATTTCATCCTATTCAAGACCGAGATATTCAAGACAAGTTAGACTGGACAGGGAACAGGCAAAACTGTCACTGTGCTTAAGACAAGTGGCTGTGAGTGAAGTTTATAGATTTGGAATAACAGAACAAAACAGACCACTGAACATAACACAGAGTCAATGAAATCAAATGACATCAATTGAAATCATGGGACACATTGTCCAACATAAATGTCCTATTTAACAGCCAGAAGTATGTTCCAGAGACAGTACATTTATTGTGTCCATTGCAGGGGTTTGGAGGCCCAAAACAGTTGTGAAATGGAGTGGGATGGGCTTTGTTCATCTCCAGATAGAACACATGGTATCGGGGGCCCTCCTGATAACCACAGTCTCTTCAACAGGCAACATTTCCTTGTGAGTAATGAGCTCTGATATGGAGTTATGTAATAACACCTTATATTTTTCCAACAGCATTCCCTCCAGATCTCTGGTTTAGTGCTTCTCTTCATCTTCGTCTTGTATAACTTTGTAATCAAACCTTCAATCTCAGCTCAGTGCTTTTTGGTACAAAACTCAATTTTCTTCATATGCAGCATATGCAGCAGGACCTGATGGCATCAGCCCCAGGCTCCTTAAGTCCTGCAGATGAACTGTGTGGAGTTGTGGAGCATGTCTTCAACATGAGCCTGAAGCTGAGGGTGGTACCACAGGTCTGAAGACTTCCTGTCTGGTACCTGTGCCCAAGACACCGCGCCCCAAAGACCTTCAGCTTCAGGCCAGTGGCTCTCACGTCCTGATGAAGACACTGGAGCTGGTCCTGGACCACCTCCGCTCCACCGTGAGCTCAGCCATGGACCTGCTGCAGTTTGCATATCGGTCTGGCATCGGAGTGGAGGACGCCGTCATCTCCCTGCTGCACCGCTCTCTCTCTCACCTGGAAAAGCCTGGCAGCTCTGTGAGGATCCTGTTCTTTCATCTCTCCAGCGCCTTCAACACCATCAGTTCCTGAGGGACAAACTGGAGACGGCTGGTGTGGAGTACGACCTGCAGAGTGGATCCTGGACTACCTCACAGACCGAGCCCAGTTTGTGAGAGCACAGGACTGTGTGTCTGACACTCTGACCTGCAGTGTGGGGACCTGCAGTGTGAGGGACCTGCAGTGTGAGGACCTGCAGTGTGAGGGACCTGCAGTGTGAGGGACCTGCAGTGTGGGGGCGCCCCAGGGCAATGTCCTCGCGCACTTTCTCTTCACCTTCTACACTGCAGACTTCAGACACGGACAGCTGTGTCCTGCAGAAGTTCTCTGACCACTCTGCCATCATCGGACTCATCGCAGACGATGATGTGGAGGACAGAGGACTGGAGCAGGACTTTGTGGAACCACCTGCTCATCAACGCAGGGAAGACCAAGGAGATGGTGGTGGACTTCCACAGAGGCCATGCCCCCCTCACCAGTGAACATCCAGGGACGGGACATTGAGAGAGTGACTCATACAAGGACCTGATGTTCATCTGAACCACAAACTGGACTGGACTCATAACACAGACGCACTGTACAGGAAGAGCCAGAGTCGGCTCCACCTCCTGAGGAGACTCAGGTCTTTTGGAGTGACAGGGCCACTCCTGACAGGGCCGCTCCTGACAGGGCCACTCCTGAAGACGTTCTCTGACTCTGTGGTGCATCAGCTCCTGTAGGTGTGGTCATCACAGAGAGGGAGAGGAAGAAGCTGGACAAAGCTCCGTCCTGGGCTGTCCTCTGGACTCGGTGCAGGAGGTGGAGGACAGGGTCCTGGCTAAACTCACATCTGTACTGGACCATGAGTCTCGCCCCCTGCTGGACACTCTGTCCCCTGCAGGACACTCTGTCCCCTGCAGGACACTCTGTCCTCTCTGGAGAGCAGCTTCAGTGACTGATCCACCCTCGCTGTGTGAAGGAGACGTTTTACACGTCTTTCCTTCTGCTGCTGTCACACTCTACAACAAACACTGTTAGTCCTGAACACTCGCAATACTGACCTAACCAGGTGCAATTACTGTCGTGACACATGCAATGGTATTTATTTATTTATTTTATCTTTATTATTTTCCCCTCCATCCCTTGTTGGGAAATGGGAGGTTTTGTCTTTGGGAGTTTTTTGTTTATAGGAGATCTTCTACTGAGAGTGTTTTTCAAACTTCCTATAAGTGATCTGCTCTTTTCTTCTGTATCTACCTCTGTATCTACCTGCGTTTGCAACAATCAAATTTTCCCATGTGGGACAATAAAGGAATATCTTATCTTATGGCTCAAGCATCTGTCATCTGCCAGTAAGACCTGTACAGGAACCCCCAGCACCACATTACTCTCAGTATAAGACCTGTACAGGAACCCCCAGCACCACATTACTCTCAGTATAAGACCTGTACAGGAACCCCCGGCACCACATGACTCTCAGTATAAGACCTGTACAGGAACCCCCGGCACCACATTACTCTCAGTATAAGACCTGTACAGGAACCTTAGGCACCACATTACTCTCAGTATAAGACCTGTACAGGAACCTCAGGCACCACATGACTCTCAGTATAAGACCTGTACAGGAACCTCAGGCACCACATTACTCTCAGTATAAGACCTGTACAGGAACCTCAGGCACCACATTACTCTCAGTATAAGACCTGTACAGGAACCCCCGGCACCACATGACTCTCAGTATAAGACCTGTACAGGAACCCCCGGCACCACATTACTCTCAGTATAAGACCTGTACAGGAACCTTAGGCACCACATGACTCTCAGTATAAGACCTGTACAGGAACCTTAGGCACCACATTACTCTCAGTATAAGACCTGTACAGGAACCCCCGGCACCACATGACTCTCAGTATAAGACCTGTACAGGAACCCCCGGCACCACATGACTCTCAGTATAAGACCTGTACAGGAACCTCTGGCACCACATGACTCTCAGTATAAGACCTGTACAGGAACCCCCGGCACCACATGACTCTCAGTATAAGACCTGTACAGGAACCCCCGGCACCACATGACTCTCAGTATAAGACCTGTACAGGAACCCCCGGCACACCATTACTCTCCATTTTATTTAGTCGGCTGTTGACAGACCTGTTCATCGTCCTGAGCGTGTCCAGAGCCTCTCCGTCTTGTCCCATGATCCTGTTTCAAACAGAATCCTGGCGATCCTGGCTCCAGCATTGCTGTCTTTAGCAGCGCTGGTGAAAGTGTCCGTGCTGTGCACATCAGCTGAACTCATTCAAGAAGACAGACACTAATCACCCGCACTCTTTCCCTATAGCTAAGACTTAGATCTCATCAAAACATGGATGTGCTACAGCCTCTAATTAAAGTCATGTCTTTATTGTAACTCTGAGGCAGTTGTGTCCATGGTAACGTGTTATATATGAGCCTGTTCTGCCACTGGAGTCACAGCAGAGCCACATGCTGCACTGAGTCTGCTTCTGCACTCAACTCATTTACATATCTCATGGTAAATAAGGTGAAACACGCCCACACATTAGCATATACTCATATGAAGTAGAACTCACAGTGTAACACCTGTCTTAGTCAATCTGGGACTCACAGCACAAACTGAACAAAAAAAAAACACAAAAGACATTTTTGCCTCATGAAATGTCATCTGTACGGACAAAGAGGAGAACAAACGTCTGACGCCCTCTGCAGGCCAAGGGGAGAACACACGTCTGACACCCTCTGCAGGCCAAGGGGAGAACACACGTCTGACGCCCTCTGCAGGCCAAGGGGAGAACACACGTCTGACACCCTCTGCAGGCCAAGGGGAGAACACACGTCTGACACCCTCTGCAGGCCAAGGGGAGAACACACGTCTGACGCCCTCTGCAGGCCAAGGGGAGAACACACGTCTGACGCCCTCTGCAGGCCAAGGGGAGAACACACGTCTGACGCCCTCTGCAGGCCAAGGGGAGAACACACGTCATTTCGTTAATTTCGCTAATTTTGTCGGCGTAATTACTGACACGCTCACTGTCAGAGACCACAGCCCCGCCCAGATGACCACACCCCCACAGCCCCGCCCAGATGACCACACTCCCACAGCCCCGCCCAGATGACCACAAAGTAAGTGCAAAGCGATGTATGTAAGAAGCAGGAGCGATGGACCATGGGACCTAATGGCCTCAGGAATAGAACAGGAGAAGATAAAAGCTCTTGATGAAGGTTTGATGAGACGGTCCGTGAGGAGGAGACGGCCCGTGAGGAGGAGACGGCCCGTGAGGAGGAGACGGCCCGTGAGGGGGAGACGAGACAGCCCGTGAGGGGGAGACGGCCCGTGAGGAGGAGACGGCCCGTGAGGGGGAGACGAGACAGCCCGTGAGGGGGAGACGGCCCGTGAGGAGGAGACGGCCCGTGAGGAGGAGACGGCCCGTGAGGAGGAGACGGCCCGTGAGGAGGAGACGGCCCGTGAGGGGGAGATGGCCCGTGAGGGGGAGACGGCCCGTGAGGAGGAGACGGCCCGTGAGGAGGAGCGGCCCGTGAGGAGGAGACGGCCCGTGAGGGGGAGACGGCCCGTGAGGAGGAGACGGCCCGTGAGGGGGAGACGGCCCGTGAGGAGGAGACGGCCCGTGAGGGGGAGACGGCCCGTGAGGGGGAGACGGCCCGTGAGGGGGAGACGAGACAGCCCGTGAGGGGGAGACGGCCCGTGAGGAGGAGACGGCCCGTGAGGAGGAGACGGCCCGTGAGGAGGAGACGGCCCGTGAGGAGGAGACGGCCCGTGAGGGGGAGACGGCCCGTGAGGAGGAGACGGCCCGTGAGGAGGAGACGGCCCGTGAGGAGGAGACGGCCCGTGAGGAGGAGACGGCCCGTGAGGGGGAGATGGCCCGTGAGGGGGAGACGGCCCGTGAGGAGGAGACGGCCCGTGAGGAGGAGACGGCCCGTGAGGAGGAGACGGCCCGTGAGGAGGAGACGGCCCGTGAGGAGGAGACGGCCCGTGAGGGGGAGACGGCCCGTGAGGAGGAGACGGCCCGTGAGGGGGAGACGGCCCGTGAGGGGGAGACGGCCCGTGAGGGGGAGACGGCCCGTGAGGGGAAGACGGCCCGTGAGGGGGAGACGGCCCGTGAGGAGGAGACGGCCCGTGAGGAGGAGACGGCCCGTGAGGAGGAGACGGCCCGTGAGGAGGAGACGGCCCGTGAGGGGGAGATGGCCCGTGAGGGGGAGACGGCCCGTGAGGAGGAGACGGCCCGTGAGGAGGAGACGGCCCGTGAGGAGGAGACGGCCCGTGAGGAGGAGACGGCCCGTGAGGAGGAGACGGCCCGTGAGGAGGAGACGGCCCGTGAGGAGGAGACGGCCCGTGAGGAGGAGACGGCCCGTCAATTAGGGAACAAAAGCATGAATCATGCACCATGTGGAGCGAGAGAAAGAGAATCCTCTAAAAGCCACAGAAGTGAGTGTGAGGAGCACGTGAGAGTTATTCATGGCACAAAGAGGGAAAGAAGAGGCTGGAGGGCAGAGCCACGAGAACACACACATTGACCTTATTCTGTTCCCACGTGGTCAGCTCTTCTGTTGTAATGGCTCCTCCGGTCCAGCAGGAACTCACGAGTCTGGACACTAAAACACGCTCTAAAGTCGATTGTTGATTGACGTTCACGTGAGCCACAGGTCAACACTGCACCAACTCCTGGAGCTGAAAACGAGCAGGAGTACGTGGCACGCCAGCGCTCAAACGGACTTACAAATTATTATTCATATTTTTGTAAGGATTGTTTTAGTCCTATAGTCTTTATTAGACAAGGCAGTGAAGTGATGTTGTTTTAGTCTCTATAATAAACCCTTTACTGTTTATTATGCCATGAATATAAAGGATGCTCACGTTCCAAAGGTCAGTTGTATTGTTCATGTTCTACCGCTTGTTCCCGTTCAGGGTCGTGGGTGACTGGAGCCTATCCCAGTGACTTTGGGCCTGAGGCGGGGTACACCTTGGACAGGGGCCAGCTCGTAACAGTGACAGGGACACATGGACAGATCTCAAAACCTGCTCATGAAAATACCTTCTCAGCACCATTTGCTTTGTTGGACTCTTCAAACGCACTGCACACAGTTCAGCAGCTGTGGACAGCTAAGGTCAGAGCTACAGGTTGAACAGAACGGGTCCCAGGATTGACCCTTGGGGCACTCCACCAGCTCACTCAACTCCATGTAGTCTGAAATGCGTTGCTCTGTCTCCACCACATGTTGATCCAATCCCCCCGGTCCATTTTCAGGACTGTTACGTCCAATTTCCTCTTGTTGAAATGTGTGTTGTGTTCCACCTTTATCTCGGCGCTCATTGACGCCATCTCACACTGCAATGCATCAGTCTTGACCAGTTCAAGCGTTCTGTCTTCGCCTCCCTCTGCATTAAGCACCATGTCTATAGCACCTCCCTCTGCATTAAGCACCATGTCTATAGCACCTCCCTCTGCATTAAGCACCATGTCTATAGCACCTCCCTCTGCATTAAGCACCATGTCTATAGCACCTCCCTAAGCCCCTCGAGCTGATGGTCAGGCTGGCATTAGCTGGAGGTTAGTTTTCAGCTTGGATTGTTTGGATGACAAAGTTTTTCTTTCTTTGGAGGTCCTTTATTGATTAGTCATCGCTCAAAATGTCTTGTTACTTGTTTGTTGGTTTTTTCAGGGGAAATTTAATGTTTTAAGGCAAATCTGGCGAAAGACAAAGGCAGGAACTCACTCAAATATTAGTATTATATGTTATAACAACAGTATGTTCAATCTTATTTCAAAACAAACTTGTTTTGTGCTACCCAGTGGCCGACTGGTTAAGGTGTTGGCACATATGCCAGGCTCCATGTGCAACCGGCTGCAGCATTGTGAGTTTGAACTCTGAGAGCAGGGCCGGCCCTTCCACTAGGCCATATAGGCGGGTGCCTGGGGCGGCACTGCTTATATATATCCATCCATCCATCCATCTTCTGCCGCTTTATCTGGGGCCGGGTCGCGGGGGCAGCAGTCTGAGCAGGGACTCCCAGACTTCCTACTCCCCAGACACTTCCTCTAACTCCTCCGGGGGGATCCCGAGGCATTCCCAGGCCAGCCGAGAGACATAGTCTCTCCAGCGTGTCCTGGGTCTTCCCCGGGGCCTCTTCCCGGTGGGACATGCCTGAAACACCTCCCGAGGGAGGCGCCCAGGAGGCATCCGGAACAGATGCCCGAGCCACCTCAGCTGGCTCCTCTCGACGTGGAGGAGCAGCGGCTCTACTCCGAGCTCCCCCCGTGTGGCCGAGATCCTCACCATATCTCTAAGGGAGCGCCCAGCCACACGGCGGAGGAAACTCATTTCGACCGCTTGTATCCGCGATCTTGTTCTTTCGGTCACTACCCAAAGCTCATGACCATAGGTGAGGTCAGAACGTAGACCGACCGGTAAATCGAGAGCTTTGCCTTTCGGCTCAGCTCCTTCTTCACCACAACGGTCCGATGCAGCGACTGCATCACTGCAGCCGCTGCACTGATCCAACTGTCAATCTCACGCTCCATCCTTCCCTCACTCGTGAACAAGACCCCGAGATACTTGAACTCCTCCACTTGGGGCAAGGACTCCCCACCCACCTGGAGAGGGCAAGCCACCTTTTTCCGGTCGAGAACCATGGCCTCGGATTTGGAGGTGCTGATTCTCATCCCAGCCGCTTCACACTCGGCTGCAAACCGTCCCAGTGCATGTTGCAGGTCCGGGTTTGATGGAGCCATCGGGACAACATCGTCTGCAAACAGCAGAGATGGAATCCTGTGGTCCCCAAACCGGACCCTCTGACCCCTGACTGCGCCTAGAAATTCTGTCCATAAAAATTATGAACAGAACCGGTGACAAAGGGCAGCCCTGGCGGAGTCCAACATGCACTGGGAACAGGTCTGACTTACTGCCGGCAATGCGAACACAGCTCCTGCTCCGGTCATACAGGGACCGGACAGCCCTGAGCAAAGGGCCCCGGACCCCGTACTCCCGGAGCACCCCCCAAAGGACACCCCGAGGGACACGGTCGAAAGCCTTCTCCAGATCCACAAAGCACATGTGGACTGATTGGGCAAATTCCCATGACCCCTCGAGCACCCGATGGAGGGTATAGAGCTGGTCCAGTGTTCCACGACCGGGACGAAAACCACTCTGCTCCTCCTGAATCCGAGGTTCGACTATCGGTCGGATTCTCCTCTCCAGTACCTTGGAATAGACCTTACCTGGGAGGCTGAGGAGTGTGATCCCTCTGTAGTTGGAACACACCCTCCGGTCCACCTTCTTGAACAGAGGGACCACCACCCCGGTCTGCCAGTCCAGAGGCACGGTCCCCGAACGCCACGCGATGTTGCATAGACGTGTCAACCAAGACAGTCCTACAACATCCAGATACTTTAGGTACTCAGGGCGGATCTCATCCACCCCCGGAGCCCTGCCACCGAGAAGTTTGCGAACAACCTCAGTGACTTCAGCTTGGGTGATGGATGAGCCAGCCTCCGAGTCCCCGGTCTCTACTTCCTCTTCGGAAGACGTGACTGAGGGATTAAGGAGATCCTCAAAGTATTCCTTCCACCGTCCGACGACATCCCCAGTCGAGGTCAGCAGGCCTCCACCCGCACCGTAAACGGTGTTGGTGAGACACTGCTTCCCCCTCCTGAGACGCCGGACGGTTTGCCAGAATTTCTTTGGTGCCGACCGATAGTCCTCCTCCATGGCCTCCCCGAACTCCTCCCAGGCCCGGGTTTTTGCCTCTGCGACAGCACGAGCCGCGGCTCGCTTGTCCTACCGATACCCGTCGATGACCTCCGGAGACCTACAAGCCAGAGTGGCCTGATAGGCCTCCTTCTTCAGTCTGACGGCATCCCTTACTTCCGGTGTCCACCACCGGGTTCGGGGGTTGCCGCCACGACAGGCACCGGAGACCTTGCGACCACAGCTCCGAGCAGCCGCATCAACAATGGAGGCGGAGAACATGGTCCACTCGGACTCAATGTCCCCAACCTCCCCCGGGACATGGGAGAAGCTCTCCCGGAGGTGCGAGTTGAATACCCTACTGACAGAGGGCTCCACTAGACGTTCCCAACAGACCCTCACAATGCGCTTGGGTCTGCCAAGTCTGTCCGGCTTCCTCCTCCGCCAGCGGATCCAACTCACCACCAGGTGGTGATCGGTTGACAACTCTGCCCCTCTCTTCACCCGAGTGTCCAAGACACGCGGCCGGAGTGCTTATATATATATATATATATATATATATATATATATATATATATATATACAACAAGAGAATGAGGAGCATGTGCAACAAGAGGATCAGGAGCATGTGCAACAAGAGGATGAGGAGCATGTGCAACAAGAGGATCAGGAGCATGTGCAACAAGAGGATGAGGAGCATGTGCAACAAGAGGATGAGGGGCATGTGCAACAAGAGGATGAGGAGCATGTGCAACAAGAGGATGAGGAGCATGTGCAACAAGAGGATCAGGAGCATGTGCAACAAGAGGATGAGGAGCATGTGCAACAAGAGGATGAGGAGCATGTGCAACAAGAGGATCAGGAGCATGTGCAACAAGAGGATGAGGAGCATGTGCAACAAGAGGATCAGGAGCATGTGCAACAAGAGGATGAGGAGCATGTGCAACAAGAGGATCAGGAGCATGTGCAACAAGAGGATGAGGAGCATGTGCAACAAGAGGATCAGGAGCATGTGCAACAAGAGGATGAGGAGCATGTGCAACAAGAGGATGAGGAGCATGTGCAACAAGAGGATGAGGAGTATGTGCAACAAGAGGATCAGGAGCATGTGCAACAAGAGGATCAGGAGCATGTGCAACAAGAGGATGAGGAGTATGTGCAACAAGAGGATGAGGAGCATGTGCAACAAGAGGATGAGGAGCATGTGCAACAAGAGGATCAGGAGCATGTGCAACAAGAGGATGAGGAGCATGTGCAACAAGAGGATGAGGAGCATGTGCAACAAGAGGATCAGGAGCATGTGCAACAAGAGGATGAGGAGCATGTGCAACAAGAGGATGAGGGGCATGTGCAACAAGAGGATGAGGAGCATGTGCAACAAGAGGATGAGGAGCATGTGCAACAAGAGGATCAGGAGCATGTGCAACAAGAGGATGAGGAGCATGTGCAACAAGAGGATGAGGAGCATGTGCAACAAGAGGATCAGGAGCATGTGCAACAAGAGGATGAGGAGTATGTGCAACAAGAGGATGAGGAGCATGTGCAACAAGAGGATCAGCTGCACATTCTGGATGAAAATCCAGCCAGAAAACCCTGACATCAAGAGCACTAAAACCTTACTACTATCTCCAACATCCTCTGTGTGAAGCGGCTTTTCTGCTGCTACGGCAACAAGACAAAACTAGAAACACACTGCAGGTGTCATTGTTCTCCCTGAGTCCTGATGGGACCATCTCATGCACAGAAACGTGCAGGGCCCCCACTGATACGTGCTGAGCTTCAGAAGAACAGTGAGGACACGTGGAACTGTCCCTTGTGTTACTCACATTCACATCTTTTGGAATAAAACACTTATTAATGAACAAACGCGTCTTTTGAGAACATTTCGTCTTCTGAGCTGAATCGAATGGAAGCCTAAGCCCCGCCCACTTCCGTGCAAGTTACCCTGAGCACGACATGAACTGGCACACCGGTCCATGAAAATAAAACCTACATTATTCCGGTCCCTGGTGCAAAAAAGCTTGGGGCCCCTGCTCTATAGGAACGGCTCTTCATCTGCCTGGATGAACTGTCCCAGATCAGGGCTGTAAAACATGCAGATGTATAATTCTGACCTGCAGAATAGTTCTAATCCATCCATTTTCTCCCGTTTGTTCCCTTCCGGGGTCACGGGTGACTGGAGCCTATCCCAGTGACTTTGGGCCTTAGGCGGGGTACACCCTGGACAGTGGCCAACTTGTCGCAGGATCAACACAGAGACATAGACATTACAGACATTCACTCTCACATTCATTCACTTGGGCTGATTTAGAGTCACCAATGTTACCTCACACATGCATGTGATTGGACGGTGGGAGGAGCCAGAGAACCCGGAGAGAACCCACGGTAACACGGGGAGAACATGCAGACTCCACCCAGAGAGATCATGTGATGTTGGTCTGGTCCGGGAATCAAACCCATGATCTCCTTCATGGGAGCCAAGAGCGCTAACCGCCTTTGCACCGCTGAGCTGCTCAGCACCGCTGCGCTGCTGGAGTGTCGAGTGCCGGAGAAGAAAGGAAGAGGAGGGGTTTGTGGACGTTAGCGATGCTAAAAGCGATCTTAATGTGGAGCTAACAACAAGAAAAGGTGTGAAGGAAACATCCAAACCAGTGCAAACCTGGACAGATCATGAGCCACAGGTAAAAACATACTGTAAATACAATTATAACTCACAGTATTCTTAATCTTTGTAAAGCTATGGAACATGTGTCCTGACCTATGTCCCTAACAGAGTTGGGTGACACGTTAGCTGGTAACGAGTTAGTACTTCAATGACTTTTACTGTGCCACGTGCACTGATGGACCTTGTGTTTGAACATTGAGTCCGTTATGGACAATCCGTGGCACAGAAGTGCAATAACTGTGGTCAGCTCGGGTTCAGATCGTCCCTATGAACATCGTTTCATCAGTTTTCACTGTCGCCCTCGAGTAAACTGCTGCTGTGAGTTTGGGTGTTACAAAAATAAATTGAATTGAAATGATTAAGCAGACCATCATTTACAAGCCATAAGGGACAGAAGAAGGATCCCTCTAGTGCACAAGTGTGAAAGAGTTGAATGCATTGGACAAGGTATGAAAAGCTTTGATATTCCAGGAAAGCGTGATCGTGGTTCTATTCAGAGATCTGTAGCTTCAGAACACACGGATAACGTTCTGTTCAAATGTAATCAGATGTTTAGGTTGAAATAGCTTTTGATTTCAGTAAATATGACCTGCTAATGCTTTTAATTTAACAAATGACCATTTTACAACAACAACAAGATGGTTTGAAACTCTGTTAAGTTCAATGACATGGACTCTAAAGGTTGATGACTTGAAAATTATGATAACTGTCATTTATATTGACTATTTGGCAAAATCAAAGAAAATCCTGCGCATAATCATTTGGAACGTAGTGTATATGTCTTTATTGAAGGCAGCGCTGCACAGAGCTGGTTTTCCGCCGCTCCAGCTGGAACTCCAGATGTTGATGGATTTTACTAAACTTCACAACAAACTTTAATGCCCATTTTCAGCTAGAGCTAAATCCTAAAGAAGAAATCAAACATGTTTAATATGGCAGCCAATGTAAACCTCACTTTGTCACTTTGTTACATGTTTAAAATGCCATATAAAATATGACGTTAATGCAATGGAACTACAGATATGGAACTTATTCCTTCCACCCGCCTCACCTACAGAGCACAGCAGGTCAAACAATAAGAAAGCTCTTCTTGAATGAGCTGGACTTGGACTCGGAGACAAAAGGACTGGACTTAACAATGAAGAATTACATGAAGCTCAAATTCAAGCCAAAAGAATCCACATTTAAGCTGAAATGACACAGTAGTAACTGCTCTGAAATCCTGGATGTTGATGAGTTTGTGGACACATTTGTATCCAGCTCATTTACACACAAAAGCGCTCCAGCGTTAGCTCCGCCCTCTGTTAGCCACGCGCGCTCCGGCGCTGTCACGCTCACATCAAACATGCTAACGATATACAGTCAATGGAAATGAGGCGGAAAAGGCTGGTTTGGGTGGTTAGATTCTGCTGGTGCCGGAGCCGGATTCCACCAGCGCCGTCATAATGACCAGAACAAACACAGAAACGCTCAGCCATTTTGGTTCAGCTGGAGGGAAAAACACAAAGGAAAATTGTGCTAATTGACGGATGGTGTGGAGCTTAGAGACCTTGTTTTTATTGCTAAACATAATTTAATGGAGCAATATTTGAAAGACAAAGGTTTATTACAACAGAAGAGCAAAGTGTGATGTCATTGGGTTTAATCATTATAGATCCAACATGAAGCTGAAAAGTGGGCGAACGGATTCTGTTCATTTTTCCTTAAGATCTACCATCTTGAGAATGCCAGTTGTGCCCTTAAGCAAGACACAAAGTAAATGGTCACATTTATACAGCGCTTTTCTACCTTCAAGGCGTTCAACGCGCTTTAGGAGTGAAAAAGCTTTAAAGTTAAAGTTAGCTCTGCTCTGAAAGATGTGGAACGTGCTTATAATCTCATTTGTGGAGAATAATTAGGAGGCCCCTGCTCGCCGCCCTTGTACTGGCCCCTGTTCGCCGCCCTTGTACTGGCCCCTGCTGTACTGGCCCCTGTTCGCCGCCCTTGTACTGGCCCCTGTTCGCCGCCCTTGTACTGGCCCCTGCTGTACTGGCCCCTGCTCGCCGCCCTTGTACCGGCTCCTGCTCAGCGCCCTTGTCCTGGCCCCTGCTGTACTGGCCCCTGTTCGCCGCCCTTGTACCGGCCCCTGCTCGCCTCCCTTGTACTGGCCCCTGCTGTACCGGCCCCTGCTCGTCGCCCTTGTACTGGCCCCTGCTCGCCGCCCTTGTACCGGCCCCTGCTCGCCGCCCTTGTACTGGCCCCTGCTCGCCGCCCTTGTACCGGCCCCTGCTCGCCTCCCTTGTACTGGCCCTTGCTGTACCGGCCCCTGCTCGCCTCCCTTGTACTGGCCCCTGCTGTACCGGCCCCTGCTCGCCGCCCTTGTACTGGCCCCTGCTGTACCGGCCCCTGCTCGCCGCCCTTGTACTGGCCCCTGCTGTACCGGCCCCTGCACGCCGCCCTTGTACTGGCCCCTGCTGTACCGGCCCCTGCACGCCGCCCTTGTACTGGCCCCTGCTGTACCGGCCCCTGCTCGCCGCCCTTGTACCGGCCCCTGCTCGCCTGTACCTGCTCTGTACCATTTAGCTTACCTGAAGAAGGCCCCCAGTGGCCCTGATCCTCTGGAGCATCAGTTGAAGTCTGCTTCTAAACCCAGTCCACAGCTGTCTCTGTCCAAAGAGGAAAAGACAAAAGGACGAGTGAGACATGGAGCGCTGCACGCATACACCTGCACACATACCACCTGCACACATACATACACCTGCACACATACATACACCTGCACACATACCACCTGCACGCATACCACCTGCACACATACATACACCTGCACACATACATACACCTGCACACATACCACCTGCACACATACATACACCTGCACACATACATACACCTGCACACATACATACACCTGCACACATACCACCTGCACGCATACCACCTGCACACATACATACACCTGCACACATACATACACCTGCACACATACCACCTGCACACATACATACACCTGCACACATACATACACCTGCACACATACCACCTGCACGCATACCACCTGCACACATACATACACCTGCACACATACATACACCTGCACACATACCACCTGCACGCATACCACCTGCACACATACATACACCTGCACACATACATACACCTGCACACATACCACCTGCACACATACATACACCTGCACACATACATACACCTGCACACATACCACCTGCACGCATACCACCTGCACACATACATACACCTGCACACATACATACACCTGCACACATACCACCTGCACACATACCACCTGCACACATACATACACCTGCACACATACACCTGCACACATACATCTGCACACATACATACACCTGCACACATACCACCTGCACGCATACATACACCTGCACACATACCACCTGCACACATACATACACCTGCACACATACCACCTGCACGCATACCACCTGCACACATACATACACCTGCACACATACCACCTGCACACATACATACATCTGCACACATACACCTGCACACATACATCTGCACACATACATACACCTGCACACATACCACCTGCACGCATACATACACCTGCACACATACCACCTGCACACATACATACACCTGCACACATACCACCTGCACGCATACCACCTGCACACATACATACACCTGCACACATACCACCTGCACACATACATACACCTGCACACATACACCTGCACACATACATACACCTGCACACATACCACCTACACACATACATACACCTGCACACATACACCTGCACACATACATACACCTGCACACATACACCTGCACACATACATACACCTGCACACATACCACCTGCACACATACATACACCTGCACACATACATACACCTGCACACATACACCTGCACACATACATACACCTGCACACATACACCTGCACACATACATACACCTGCACACATACACCTGCACACATACATACACCTGCACACATACACCTGCACACATACATACACCTGCACACATACACCTGCACACATACATACACCTGCATACATACACCTGCACACATACATCTGCACACATACACCTGCACACATACATACATCTGCACACATACACCTGCACACATACACCTGCACACATACATACACCTGCACACATACATACACACACATACATACACCTGCACACATACATACACCTGCACACATACACCTGCACACATACACCTGCATCCATACATCTGCACGCATACACCTGCATCCATACATCTGCACACATACACCTGCACACATACACCTGCACACATACACCTGCACGTCCATGCTCTGCCGGGGACACGCCCCAGTCCTCAGTAAAGTTACAGCTTTGTTTACAGATCCGTCTGGTCAAAGGTCTCAAGCACAAAACTCTGATCTGAGAGAAGTTTATATTTGTTCTAAATGATGGATTTACAATCATTTGTTTCAAATGCATTTCAGAAATAAACTGAATGGATTAATTCTGTTGTGTTTGAAACTCAGAACAAGTTGTGTGATGTTTATGCACTTTCAAATCTCTGACTCCTGGATTCCAATTCTCAGTGTTTAACAATCACCCGTCCAAAAGAGGAAAGAGGTACAGAAAAAGGAACAGGAAGTACCATATTTTCGGGACTAAAAATCGCTCCGGAGTATAAGTCGCACCAGCCAAAAAAATGCATAATAGAGAGAAAAAAAAACATATATACATCGCACTGGGGAATAAGTCACATTTTTGGGGGGAATTTATTTGATAAAATCCAAGAACAGACATTTCATCTTGAAATGCAATTTATTAAATGCAATAATAACAGATTAAAGAACATGGTGAATATGGTGAACGTATGCTAACGCTAACACCTTCAGCTACATGACGTATGCTAACGCTAACACCTTCAGCTACATGACGTATGCTAACGCTAACACCTTCAGCTACATGACGTATGCTAACGCTAACACCTTCAGCAACATGACATATGCTAACGCTAACACCTCCAGCTACATGAAGTATGCTAACGCTAACACCTTCAGCTACATGACGTATGCTAACGCTAACACCTTCAGCTACATGACGTATGCGAACGCTAACACCTTCAGCAACATGACGTATGCTAACGCTAACACCTTCAGCTACATGACGTATGCTAATGCTAACACCTTCAGCAACATGACGTATGCTAACGCTAACACCTTCAGCAACATGACATATGCTAACGCTAACACCTCCAGCTACATGAAGTATGCTAACGCTAACACCTTCAGCTACATGACGTATGCTAACGCTAACACCTTCAGCTACATGACGTATGCTAACGCTAACACCTCCAGCTACATGACGTATCCTAGCGCTAACACCTTCAGCTACATGACGTATGCTAACGCTAACACCTTCAGCTACATGACGTATGCTAACGCTAACACCTCCAGCTACATGACGTATGCTAAAGCTAACACCTTCAGCTACATGACGTATGCTAACGCTAACACCTCCAGCTACATGACGTATGCTAACGCTAACACCTTCAGCTACATGACGTATGCTAACGCTAACACCTTCAGCTACATGACGTATGCTAACGCTAACACCTTCAGCTACATGACGTATGCTAACGCTAACACCTTCAGCTACATGACGTATGCTAACGCTAACACCTTCAGCTACATGACGTATGCTAACGCTAACACCTTCAGCTACATGACGTATGCTAACGCTAACACCTTCAGCTACATGAGGCACAGACAGAACTGTGGTAAGTGTCTGGTACGTTAACGTAACATATGAACAGTTATTCATATAACTATAGCATAAAGAACATGGTAACAGATAACTATAGCATAAAGAACATGCTAACAGATAACTATAGCATAAAGAACATGCTAACAGATAACTATAGCATAAAGAACATGCTAACAGATAACTATAGCATAAAGAACATGCTAACAGATAACTATAGCATAAAGAACATGCTAACAGATAACTATTGCATAAAGAACATGCTAACAAGTTTAGCAAAGCATCAGTTTTACCCCAAATCACTAAATCCATTGAATTCTTCTTCCTCTGTGTCACTTCTAAACAACTCCACAAACTCCAGAGGAAGTGCAGATTCTTTTTCTGCGTCGCTTAGAGCCTAGAGCGCCCTCTTGTGGTTGCCAGTGTGAAAATAACGAATAATATCACATATAAGTTGTAGAGTATAAGTCGCACGCCGGCCAAAACTATGAAAGAAGGTGTGACTTGTAGTCGGGAAAATACGGTAAAAGACAACAAAGATATGTTTTGACGAAAGAGCCTCACAACATGGTTATGTGATGACACGCTGCATGCTTCAGTCCCATGAGTGAATGCTGGTGCTAGCCCCACACCACGCTAATGGGCTAACCATTCAGCATCAGTCTTAGCTAACCCTTATCTCTAAAGCGTAGCTCCAGTCCACGCGGGGAACATTAGCCGCACTGCGCACACAAGTACAGATCGACCAAATGTCTTACTCCTGTCTTTCACCATTACAGTCTTTTCCTTATCGGACAAGTGGTGCCAGCGGAGGATGTTCCTCCTCCAGGAAACAGATAAACATGCTGGGCTGGTCGGACGTTATCTTCCTGCGGAGCGTGTTTCAAGAACGTGCCATGTACGTCGTGATGAAGTGTTATGTAGTAGAGCTAAAGGACTTAAAGGACCTAAAGCTGCCGATGGAGACACCTTTGAGACACGACACAGTCTCACGGTCACATTAGTGTGGACACAGTGGTTTGGATGTTTTCCTCACAGAGGTTTGTTTTCTTGTTGTTAGCTCCACATTAGCTCCACTTTTAGCTCTAACGTTCTCTTCCACGTGTTTCCACAAACCCAGACCTGTCGACTCTCACACATTATGACCTGCCTCACGCTCTCACGCGCTGATGGCCTTTTCTCACGCTAAAAAATACATTTCCAATTGGTAATTTTTTTTGAAAAAATGCCCTTCCTGGTCGTGTTAAAGGTGGTATGGACGATTTTTTTCAGCAAATTTTTATCTTATTTTCTTGTGGCGTGGATAAATCATTTGTCCTGCCACGTATCAATCATAAAACGCACCTATCGCTCACCTGCAGCCGCGTGCGGTTCCTCCCCACGTTTCCGCGTGCCAAAGCGCATGGATCTATCATAATATAGTTCCCTCAGTGTACGGGGCAAAATGAAGACGGAGAAAGACAGTTCGAGCTGACGCAGAAGTGGACAGAAATCTACGGGAGACGAGCGATGCGATGCGCTCCGTTGCGCTAATAAACAAACGCACGTGTGTGTTGTATCAGTCCGCACGGGGGAGTGCGCGTGCGCACTTCCACCTGCGTTCTCAAATCACCGAAAATAGTCCATTGCGCCTTTAAGCACCGTCCAACAGGCCACCGTAGATCTACTGCTGACATGAAACTACAACAACCACAAGCCGTGTTTAAGCGAGTTATCATCTGTGAACCTGTTCCACTGAAAAATACCAAGTTTAGTGGTGCCAGGTGTAAGTCATCATTTAAAACAGAGTGGACACAGAGTGGACACAGAGTGGAGACGGACACAGAGTGGACACAGAGTGGACACGGACACAGAGTGGACACAGAGTGGACACAGAGTGGAGACGGACACAGAGTGGAAACAGAGTGGACACGGACACAGAGTGGACACAGAGTGGACACAGTCCTTGTATCGTCGCAGAGAAAGCAGAGAAACATAGTTTTCGATGCACAGTTTGCACTCGGAGCGTCAGTCGCATCCACAGCAAAGACCATAAAGATTTTGAAACGTATCTGTCCCTCTGGTTCAACTCAAACTCAAAGCGTACGAGGCCATACATTTAGTATGTACGTATCTAGGGGAGGGGGAGATCTCACTCATTGTCCGTCTTAATTTAGTCAAATCTCTCAGAGCCTCTTAAGTTGACCGGTCGGAAAACCACATATTTTTTTCGCTCAGACCTCTCTGCTCAAGTCAGATCTGTAACCTTTTGTGCAAGTCAGCACATTTCGACCTTCGGGACTGAGGGAACGCTCCAGCTGCACAGCAGCGGTCATCGCGGGGAAGGGACGGCTGCTGCAAAGGACTGTGCGACTCATAGTTCTGGCGATAAAAACGCTGCATTTCAGAAATTAATAAATATGAATTACAAAGGATTTGTGAGCCGGATTAAACTGTCTGGGGGACCGGATATGGCCCGCAGGCCTTTTATTTTGACACCCCTGAGTATTTAGCAACCACACCATGCAGCAGTTTAGAGGAATTATGCAGAGCCTCGCTCACCTGCAGAACCTCGTTCACCTGCAGAGCCTGGTTCACCTGCAGAGCCTCGTTCACCTGCAGAGCCTCGTTCACCTGCAGAGCCTCGTTCACCTGCAGAGCCTCGCTCACCTGCAGAGCCTCGCTCACCTGCAGAGCCTCGCTCACCTGCAGAGCCTCGTTCACCCGCAGAGCCTCGTTCACCCGCAGAGCCTCGTTCACCTGCAGAGCCTCGCTCACCTGCAGAGCCTCGTTCACCCGCAGAGCCTCGTTCACCCGCAGAGCCTCGCTCACCTGCAGAGCCTCGCTCACCTGCAGAGCCTCGCTCACCTGCAGAGCCTGGTTCACCTGCAGAGCCTGGTTCACCTGCAGAGCCTCGTTCACCTGCAGAGCCTCGTGTGGCTCGTCCCCAGGAGAGCAGCATGTTTCCCTGTGTCTAAGCGCATGGATCTATCATAATATAGTTCCCTCAGTGACGGGACAAAGTGAAGACTGAGAAAGTCAGTTCGAGCCCAGAAGAGACGGAAATCCACGGGAGACGAGAGACAATGCGATCCGTCCTAATAAAAAAAACTCACGTGTGGCTGCGATGCTTTTATGTGCGTCCACATGGGCGAGTGGCATGAGCACTTCTGCTTGAGTTCTCAAATCGGCGAAAAATCGTGCATTATTCCTTTAATTTAAAGGATATAGTCAATATTCAAAGATGGCATTTCTTCCAAACGACACTCACAATATGATCAATACATCGATCTTAGGTCCTGACAATATGATTTTGGGGCTGAGGCAGCTAATTACAAAAAATATGTCTCTATTCATATTAGGTTAATTAAGACACTTTTATTGTTATTCTGTATCTTAGCAGTGAATTTTAAAGGCTGAAGTTTGTTTTTGATAGACTTAAACTCTGGAAGTGACTTTTGGAGCCTGCAGTGATCAATGCTGTAATTAATATGTATCAATTCCAACAATTAACGACTTTTTTCACCACTCATTTACGTGAATGTGAGTCCAGTAAAGACGGATCACATTACAGCGGCCAATGAGAGAACAGAGCCAATGTTTACAACGTTGCGCTAGCATTTCATGAGCTAAGCGCTAACTAAAGTGACCCAAAGACACAAAGCATGAAAACGGACACATTTATGACACTCGGCGCTCAGGCCACCTCAGCACAACTCTTCACAAACAAGATCTATTTGAATCCTGACTCCAAGCGATTGTCCCAAGTGACTATAATCCAGCCTGTTGTCGTGGTTGTCGTCGTCGTCGTCGTCGTCGTTGTCGTCGTTGTTGTCGTTGTCGTTGTTGTCGTTGTTGTCGTTGTTGTCGTTGTTGTCGTTGTTGTCGTTGTTAACAGCATTAGCAGCAGCGTGTGTGCTGACGTTAGCTTCTCTCTTCTCCACTGACACTGGCACGATGTTCACTTTTATTCTCAAGTTCAGACTATTTCAATCCAGCACTGCCTCAGTCCGAGCTACACAACGAGCTACTGCCACATCTCACACACAACGAGCTACTGCCACATCTCACACACAACGAGCTACTGCCACATCTCACACACAACGAGCTACTGCCACATCTCACACACAACGAGCTACTGCCACATCTCACACACAACGAGCTACTGCCACATCTCACACACAACGAGCTACTGCCACATCTCACACACAACGAGCTACTGCCACATCTCACACACAACGAGCTACTGCCACATCTCACACACAACGAGCTACTGCCACATCTCAGACACAACGAGCTACTGCCACATCTCACACACAACGAGCTACTGCCACATCTCACACACAACGAGCTACTGCCACATCTCACACACAACGAGCTACTGCCACATCTCACACACAACGAGCTACTGCCACATCTCACACACAACGAGCTACTGCCACATCTCACACACAACGAGCTA
Source organism: Eucyclogobius newberryi (assembly GCF_026437365.1). Taxonomy (NCBI): domain Eukaryota; kingdom Metazoa; phylum Chordata; class Actinopteri; order Gobiiformes; family Gobiidae; genus Eucyclogobius; species Eucyclogobius newberryi. The sequence continues at coordinate 1,404,531 of NW_027315857.1, read as the reverse complement.
CTGCCACATCTCACACACAACGAGCTACTGCCACATCTCAGACACAACGAGCTACTGCCACATCTCACACACAACGAGCTACTGCCACATCTCACACACAACGAGCTACTGCCACATCTCAGACACAACGAGCTACTGCCACATCTCACACACAACGAGCTACTGCCACATCTCACACACAACGAGCTACTGCCACATCTCAGACACAACGAGCTACTGCCACATCTCACACACAACGAGCTACTGCCACATCTCACACACAACGAGCTACTGCCACATCTCACACACAACGAGCTACTGCCACATCTCACACACAACGAGCTCCAAAATTCCATCTCCACCAAGGCATGAAGGAGCTCCACCTGGGCCTGAAGGAGCTCCACCTGGGCATGAAGGAGCTCCACCTGGGCCTGAAGGAGCTCCACCTGGGCATGAAGGAGCTCCACCTGGGCCTGAAGGAGCTCCACCTGGACCTAAAGGAGCTCCACCTGGACCTGAAGGAGCTCCACCTGGGCCTGAAGGAGCTCCACCTGGACCTAAAGGAGCTCCACCTGGGCCTGAAGGAGCTCCACCTGGACCTAAAGGAGCTCCACCTGGACCTGAAGGAGCTCCACCTGGGCCTGAAGGAGCTCCACCTGGGCCTGAAGGAGCTCCACCTGGACCTAAAGGAGCTCCACCTGGGCCTGAAGGAGCTCCACCTGGGCCTGAAGGAGCTCCACCTGGGCCTGAAGGAGCTCCACCTGGGCATGAAGGAGCTCCACCTGGGCATGAAGGAGCTCCACCTGGGCCTGAAGGAGCTCCACCTGGGCCTGAAGGAGCTCCACCTGGGCATGAAGGAGCTCCACCTGGGCATGAAGGAGCTCCACCTGGGCATGAAGGAGCTCCACCTGGGCATGAAGGAGCTCCACCTGGGCCTGAAGGAGCTCCACCTGGGCATGAAGGAGCTCCACCTGGGCCTGAAGGAGCTCCACCTGGGCATGAAGGAGCTCCACCTGGGCATGAAGGAGCTCCACCTGGGCATGAAGGAGCTCCACCTGGGCCTGAAGGAGCTCCACCTGGGCCTAAAGGAGCTCCACCTGGGCCTAAAGGAGCTCCACCTGGGCCTGAAGGAGCTCCACCTGGGCCTGAAGGAGCTCCACCTGGGCATGAAGGAGCTCCACCTGGGCATGAAGGAGCTCCACCTGGACCTAAAGGAGCTCCACATGGGCCTGAAGGAGCTCCACCTGGGCCTGAAGGAGCTCCACCTGGGCCTGAAGGAGCTCCACCTGGGCCTGAAGGAGCTCCACCTGGGCCTAAAGGAGCTCCACCTGGGCCTGAAGGAGCTCCACCTGGGCCTGAAGGAGCTCCACCTGGGCCTGAAGGAGCTCCGCCTGGGCCTGAAGGAGCTCCGCCTGGGCATGAAGGAGCTCCACCTGGACCTGAAGGAGCTCCACCTGGGCATGAAGGAGCTCCACCTGGGCCTGAAGGAGCTCCACCTGGACCTAAAGGAGCTCCACCTGGGCCTGAAGGAGCTCCACCTGGGCCTGAAGGAGCTCCACCTGGGCCTGAAGGAGCTCCACCTGGACCTAAAGGAGCTCCGCCTGGGCCTGAAGGAGCTCCACCTGGACCTGAAGGAGCTCCACCTGGGCCTGAAGGAGCTCCACCTGGGCCTGAAGGAGCTCCACCTGGGCCTGAAGGAGCTCCACCTGGGCCTGAAGGAGCTCCACCTGGGCCTGAAGGAGCTCCGCCTGGGCCTGAAGGAGCTCCACCTGGGCCTGAAGGAGCTCCACCTGGGCCTGAAGGAGCTCCACCTGGGCCTGAAGGAGCTCCACCTGGGCCTGAAGGAGCTCCACCTGGGCCTGAAGGAGCTCCACCTGGGCCTGAAGGAGCTCCACCTGGGCCTGAAGGAGCTCCACCTGGGCATGAAGGAGCTCCACCTGGGCCTGAAGGAGCTCCACACACGAGAGGCGCTGGATAAAAGGCGATATTCAACTCAACTAAATATAGAGGCGACAGTGGTGTAGTGGGTTAAGTGTGCGCTCGTCAATGAGGGGCTTAGTGGTTTGAACACGGTGCAGGTATAAAGCCGTATTCTAAGAATAATGATCCCCTAAATGGAGTGCTGGGTGTAGTTTTAATGCCCATTCACTATGGTGCCCCCCCCATAGTCTGAAAACAACCTGGACTATACATTTATGTATTTGTCTATTTAAAAGGGGCAGAAAAGAGAGCACAGCCACATTTAAAATAGTAACCAAAGCCGTGTCCCATAGGACATCGAGCCAAATGCTAATTTGCATTCCTGGTCCTTGACATTAAAACATTTAACACACATCACTAATTCACTCGTTATATCACTACAAACATGGTATAGTAACTATACTGCAGGGAAGACGATCTATACTTCACAAATTATATACGATTAAATCATTCAAATTTGTTGTGCTTCCATAATCCACCATTTTTATAACTTTTAAGTTGTTTCACCATTTAATACAGCACATTTTCACAGGTGTTGAATGGAAATGTGTTGCACTATAATACACATCTGAGCCTTTTGACACTCATGGTCCGACAGGAACAGTTTTGAATTTGAATAGTTCAGACACATATTGAGATATTTTTTAATTATTTCTTTGAACCATGTTGTCTGGGTCATTACACTTAAGATCAATAATGCTGTTTACAATGACACTAAATACAACATAATGATCTATGTATCTTGATAATAACATCATATTCCAGACATTTGAAATGTTTAGAAGATTCAGGCTCATTTTGAAATTGGGCAAATTTGTCAGACTTTGAACACAGAAATATGTGTTCTATGTTTAGGACTATTTACTGTACATCGTTTGAATAACGTCTCTCTGTCTCTCTGTTCTTAAAGTGCTGTTTTCTATATTAAAACACAAAAAGAAAGAAAAGACTGAGTCCAGTGCAGACCTGTGAAACAGCAGTCTACAGTCACCTCTGCCCTGCTTTTGAGGAACACCCGCTACATCCCCCAGATAACTTTAGGCCCAGTGCAGCAGAAGAAACTTGACAAGAATGTAGCGGGGCATCATGGGACGTGAAACGTTCGAGGCGCGATATGCTGAGTTTCACATCCACGGAACTCATTGAGTCAGGTAAGGCTATGGTACAGAATGTATATGTCACACCGAGAGCACCCGAGCGGGACGGCACAGGGAATGCAACATAATTTGATCACATATAGTCGCTCGCCACGGCTGACTGTGCAAAGTGGGAGATGTATGCTGCAAAATCAAAGTGGTGCAGCTGGTAAGTGTTTGCCCTCCCACCAGATGGTTGCCAGTTCTAATTCTGTCTAAAGTGTGTACGGTTGTTGCGTCTGGAAGGGCATCTGATCATTGTAACAAGTAGACTCTTAAGGAGGAAGCCCATTACACAACATTGTTCCCTCATTAACGCAGCTGGAGTTGTATCATGACTCCACCCTTCTCTGCGCGTCCTCTGACACGCCCTGACACGCCCTTCCCACACAAGTTATTCAGATAACTACAGCAGATGACTGTGCCACACACCGGTTATTACAACCAGTAATATGCATAAAGTCAGCTCTCTCCCCGTGAACAACGACACACCATCATGCACATTTTACATTGTTTCAATAAAACATGAACATATCAGAACAGAACATGATCAGAGAGCAAAAAGATACAGAAAAATAACTCATAACATCTGAAGCAACAAAATCACGGTGCGTTCAAATGAAAAGAAGAGTCCCACCTCGTCTGACAATGTTTTCCAGTTCCAAATGATCTCCATTATAATGTCGGTCCAGACCTTAATGACCTGAGCGCCATGAAAGGCTAACGACTAGAAGTGGAGGATTGGACCCCCTTTAAAATGAGGTGGCACAACTCGAAGGCCTTTCTGGGAACACATTTCAATTTCAAATTTAACTTTCTCTCTTTTTGAGAAAAGGACAAGTTTCTTTCAGATGGTTTTAAAGACTGTAAACAAATATCGCAGACTAAAACATGGAGTTGTATGTTTGAAGTATTCATCCAGATGGAGTAAAAGTCTTACAGATCTGACCTTGAAGAAGCAGCGTTTTGGAAATATTCCTCCCGATCTATAAAACTCCTGTGTTTAGCTTGTGTCGGCCAAACCATCGTGAGTGACCTTGACTCTGCTCGGACGCTCGAGAGAAGGTGTAACAGCATTAAACCTGCAGCAGAGCCAAGGACTGGGGACGTGGAGACGTGGGGACGTGGGGAGGGCACAGGACAGGATTATTCACCTAAAAAATATTTACTCTTCTACTGCGCTGACAGCCTCTGGGAATGTGAAGGAGCTGCGCGTGCGGGAGCTGCGCGTGCGGGAGCTGCGCGTGCGGGAGCTGCGCGTGCGGGAGCTGCGCGTGCGGGAGCTGCGCGTGCGGGAGCTGCGCGTGCGGGAGCTGCGCGTGCGGGAGCTGCGCGTGCGGGAGCTGCATGATGATGATGCGATCCGGTTGCGCTAATAAACAAACGCACATGTAGCAGCGGGGCGGGGCTGTAGCGTGCTCATGCACGAGGGTTGATGGGAGGCGGCCTCTCGGACAGAACAGGAGGGCGGGGCTGTAGCGTGCTCATGCACGAGGGTTGATGGGAGGCGGCCTCTCGGACAGAACAGGAGGGCGGGGCTGTAGCGTGCTCATGCACGAGGGTTGATGGGAGGCGGCCTCTCGGACAGAACAGGAGGGCGGGGCTGTAGCGTGCTCATGCACGAGGGTTGATGGGAGGCGGCCTCTCGGACAGAACAGGAGGGCGGGGCTGTAGCGTGCTCATGCACGAGGGTTGATGGGAGGCGGCCTCTCGGACAGAACAGGAGGGCGGGGCTGTAGCGTGCTCATGCACGAGGGTTGATGGGAGGCGGCCTCTCGGACAGAACAGGAGGGCGGGGCTGTAGCGTGCTCATGCACGAGGGTTGATGGGAGGCGGCCTCTCGGACAGAACAGGAGGGCGGGGCTGTAGCGTGCTCATGCACGAGGGTTGATGGGAGGCGGCCTCTCGGACAGAACAGGAGGGCGGGGCTGTAGCGTGCTCATGCACGAGGGTTGATGGGAGGCGGCCTCTCGGACAGAACAGGAGGGCGGGGCTGTAGCGTGCTCATGAGCATTTTTTTCAAAAAAGGACAAACAGTTGCTGATTTCTCAAATGAGTGAAAAGTCCTCTCTTCAGTCTTTGTGCATCAGTAAAAACCTGAATAAACAAGCCCCGTTTATATTTTGTTTTTTTTAAGAATAAACACAGAACATAACACGGTCAGAGAGCGAAAATTAAAATGAGAACACAATCAGACTAAACATGAAAACAAGCACAGTCATGGAACATTTAAGTTAAAATAAAGGTCCAATTTGGGCCTAAATCAATTTGTCTTAATTCCAACATCATTTTCTCCTTCATTTGTCAAAGTTATTTATCCAAGTCTAAATATATTCAGATACTATTGATTAAAAAATAAACAATTTAAAAGAATTACGCTCTTTTGCTGCTGCTGTCTTTTTGCCTTTGTTTTTACAGCGGGACATTGTCGAGCAACACTGAGGACATTTAGACTGGAGTGGACAGTGATAGTGAGCAGGTGAACAGCATGTGGAGGGACATTGTCCAGCAACACTGAGGACATTTAGACTGGAGTGGACAGTGATAGTGAGCAGGTGAACAGCATGTGGAGGGACATTGTCCAGCAACACTGAGGACATTTACACTGGAGTGGACAGTGATAGTGAGCAGGTGAACAGCATGTGGAGGGACATTGTCCAGCAACACTGAGGACATTTAGACTGGAGTGGACAGTGATAGTGAGCAGGTGAACAGCATGTGGAGGGACATTGTCCAGCAACACTGAGGACATTTAGACTGGAGTGGACAGTGATAGTGAGCAGGTGAACAGCATGTGGAGGGACATTGTCCAGCAACACTGAGGACATTTAGACTGGAGTGGACAGTGATAGTGAGCAGGTGAACAGCATGTGGAGGGACATTGTCCAGCAACACTGAGGACATTTAGACTGGAGTGGACAGTGATAGTGAGCAGGTGAACAGCATGTGGAGGGACATTGTCCAGCAACACTGAGGACATTTAGACTGGAGTGGACAGTGATAGTGAGCAGGTGAACAGCATGTGGAGGGACATAGTCCAGCAACACTGAGGACATTTAGACTGGAGTGGACAGTGATAGTGAGCAGGTGAACAGCATGTGGAGGGACATTGTCCAGCAACACTGAGGACATTTAGACTGGAGTGGACAGTGATAGTGAGCAGGTGAACAGCATGTGGAGGGACATAGTCCAGCAACACTGAGGACATTTAGACTGGAGTGGACAGTGATAGTGAGCAGGTGAACAGCATGTGGAGGGACATAGTCCAGCAACACTGAGGACATTTAGACTGGAGTGGACAGTGATAGTGAGCAGGTGAACAGCATGTGGAGGGACATAGTCCAGCAACACTGAGGACATTTACACTGGAGTGGACAGTGATAGTGAGCAGGTGAACAGCATGTGGAGGGACATAGTCCAGCAACACTGAGGACATTTACACTGGAGTGGACAGTGATAGTGAGCAGGTGAACAGCATGTGGAGGGACATAGTCCAGCAACACTGAGGACATTTACACTGGAGTGGACAGTGATAGTGAGCAGGTGAACAGCATGTGGAGGGACATTGTCCAGCAACACTGAGGACATTTACACTGGAGTGGACAGTGATAGTGAGCAGGTGAACAGCATGTGGAGGGACATTGTCCAGCAACACTGAGGACATTTAGACTGGAGTGGACAGTGATAGTGAGCAGGTGAACAGCATGTGGAGGGACATTGTCCAGCAACACTGAGGACATTTACACTGGAGTGGACAGTGATAGTGAGCAGGTGAACAGCATGTGGAGGGACATTGTCCAGCAACACTGAGGACATTTACACTGGAGTGGACAGTGATAGTGAGCAGGTGAACAGCATGTGGAGGGACATTGTCCAGCAACACTGAGGACATTTACACTGGAGTGGACAGTGATAGTGAGCAGGTGAACAGCATGTGGAGGGACATTGTCCAGCAACACTGAGGACATTTAGACTGGAGTGGACAGTGATAGTGAGCAGGTGAACAGCATGTGGAGGGACATTGTCCAGCAACACTGAGGACATTTACACTGGAGTGGACAGTGATAGTGAGCAGGTGAACAGCATGTGGAGGGACATTGTCCAGCAACACTGAGGACATTTACACTGGAGTGGACAGTGATAGTGAGCAGGTGAACAGCATGTGGAGGGACATTGTCCAGCAACACTGAGGACATTTAGACTGGAGTGGACAGTGATAGTGAGCAGGTGAACAGCATGTGGAGGGACATTGTCCAGCAACACTGAGGACATTTAGACTGGAGTGGACAGTGATAGTGAGCAGGTGAACAGCATGTGGAGGGACATAGTCCAGCAACACTGAGGACATTTAGACTGGAGTGGACAGTGATAGTGAGCAGGTGAACAGCATGTGGAGGGACATTGTCCAGCAACACTGAGGACATTTACACTGGAGTGGACAGTGATAGTGAGCAGGTGAACAGCATGTGGAGGGACATTGTCCAGCAACACTGAGGACATTTAGACTGGAGTGGACAGTGATAGTGAGCAGGTGAACAGCATGTGGAGGGACATTGTCCAGCAACACTGAGGACATTTAGACTGGAGTGGACAGTGATAGTGAGCAGGTGAACAGCATGTGGAGGGACACGTCCTGCAGCTGCTGCCGCACATGTGACCGACCAAACTGAGATAAAGCCTAAATAAGATGATTTATTTTCAAATGTGTGATTTTCGTTTCTTGCAGAATGTGCTAGTTGAAGTTATGAATAAGCCCCTCCCCCTCCGTGCTTCAGAGAACACTATTGGTTGTCTTAATTGTATACATTAAGCTGCTGGTGTTGAAGATGGAGCACGAGTACAAAATACCAAAAGAAAAAAGATCCATGAAAAGAAAGTGCCTGGCGTACGTCCCCTGCAGACATGCTACAATGATATGCACTTAGTAGCTCAGTAGGTGTTGTTTGTTCCTGTGTTAGCCGCGGGCTAAGTTGGAAGCTAGGCTAGGCTAGCGCCATGTTATTGGCTTATTTTTCGGCGTTGTTCTGTACAAATGATATAATTATGTAGTATTTCTTGACCCATTGTGTGGGTGGTGCTTTATGTATGTTTTATGGTTTAATACTTAATATAGTCATGTTCTTTTGTGTTGTTTTGCACATTTACACCTCTTATGTGGCTGTATAAGAAAACAGTGCAACCAAATTCATTCTTTCAGGATTTTTCAAACTTTTCTGAAAAAAAATATCTGCAAATGAGACAATTGGATTAAAAATAATAATAAGCAGATTGTTTCAACATGAAGTGGTTAGAGGCTTGTTAGGATGTTGTAAGTTTGATTGACTTTCGCTTATTCTTTGTCCTTGAATAATTACTATTGTACAAACTAGTATCTTAATAATCATGACTATAACAAACTACTCCACAAACCATGAAAACCTTTGATAACATCAGTCGTGGCCCAGAGGTCGTCACAATCATGAAAGAAGCAAGTCACATGGAAATAACCAACCGCCTTTTAACGAGAGGAAGAGGACAAAGTGATGCTGGTGCTTACTCACACTTATGAGGACGTGTTAGAGTGATGCTGGTGCTCACTCACACTTATGAGGACGTGTTAGAGTGATGCTGGTGCTCACTCACACTTATGAGGACGTGTTAGAGTGATGCTGGTGCTCACTCACACTTATGAGGACGTGTTAGAGTGACAGAGTGATGCTGGTGCTCACTCACACTTATGAGGACGTGTTAGAGTGATGCTGGTGCTCACTCACACTTATGAGGACGTGTTAGAGTGATGCTGGTGCTCACTCACACTTATGAGGACGTGTTAGAGTGATGCTGGTGCTCACTCACACTTATGAGGACGTGTTAGAGTGATGCTGGTGCTCACTCACACTTATGAGGACGTGTTAGAGTGATGCTGGTGCTCACTCACACTTATGAGGACGTGTTAGAGTGACAGAGTGATGCTGGTGCTCACTCACACTTATGAGGACGTGTTAGAGTGATGCTGGTGCTCACTCACACTTATGAGGACGTGTTAGAGTGATGCTGGTGCTCACTCACACTTATGAGGACGTGTTAGAGTGATGCTGGTGCTCACTCACACTTATGAGGACGTGTTAGAGTGATGCTGGTGCTCACTCACACTTATGAGGACGTGTTAGAGTGATGCTGGTGCTCACTCACACTTATGAGGACGTGTTAGAGTGATGCTGGTGCTCACTCACACTTATGAGGACGTGTTAGAGTGATGCTGGTGCTCACTCACACTTATGAGGACGTGTTAGAGTGATGCTGGTGCTCACTCACACTTATGAGGACGTGTTAGAGTGATGCTGGTGCTCACTCACACTTATGAGGACGTGTTAGAGTGATGCTGGTGCTCACTCACACTTATGAGGACGTGTTAGAGTGACAGAGTGATGCTGGTGCTCACTCACACTTATGAGGACGTGTTAGAGTGATGCTGGTGCTCACTCACACTTATGAGGACGTGTTAGAGTGACAGAGTGATGCTGGTGCTCACTCACACTTATGAGGACGTGTTAGAGTGATGCTGGTGCTCACTCACACTTATGAGGACGTGTTAGAGTGATGCTGGTGCTCACTCACACTTATGAGGACGTGTTAGAGTGATGCTGGTGCTCACTCACACTTATGAGGACGTGTTAGAGTGATGCTGGTGCTCACTCACACTTATGAGGACGTGTTAGAGTGACAGAGTGATGCTGGTGCTCACTCACACTTATGAGGACGTGTTAGAGTGATGCTGGTGCTCACTCACACTTATGAGGACGTGTTAGAGTGACAGAGTGATGCTGGTGCTCACTCACACTTATGAGGACGTGTTAGAGTGATGCTGGTGCTCACTCACACTTATGAGGACGTGTTAGAGTGATGCTGGTGCTCACTCACACTTATGAGGACGTGTTAGAGTGATGCTGGTGCTCACTCACACTTATGAGGACGTGTTAGAGTGATGCTGGTGCTCACTCACACTTATGAGGACGTGTTAGAGTGACAGAGTGATGCTGGTGCTTACTCACACTTATGAGGACGTGTTAGAGTGACAGAGTGATGCTGGTGCTTACTCACACTTATGAGGACGTGTTCAGACTCTGCTCAGACCTTAGTAAAATGTCCTGCCAAATGAGTTAAATGTCCAGTTTCTCCAGTGTGTGTAAAGAGTTTGTATTTTACGTCAGCAAGAGCAGCTGCTGGATATTGTCACGGATCATTATCCTCTAGTGCACAGAAGGTTAATTAGGCCTTAAAAATGCCATGATTGAGACAAATTAATTCAAACAAAATAAAAAAAACAAAACACATTTTCTCCTTCTTCTGGCTCTTCTCACATACGTCGTTCTGAAACATCTCATAATCCTGCACAGTGTGACTTATAATTTCATATTGTCTCAACTCTTTCTATAATTTCCATGTCATTGTGGACAATGTTCTGCACTTTCCAGAGCGGACCTCTTGATAAAGGCCCCTGAGGACTCCCTAATTGGACACTTGGAAGCAGCACCTCACAACCATTCACTTTAGCGCCCAGGTCATGAGGAGACGAGAGAGAGGAGCAGGAAGCATTTACCAAGCGACCTGCAGAGGGAGAAGGAGCAGGGGCCGGAGCAGGGGCCAGAGCAGGGGCCGGAGCAGGGGCCGGAGCAGGGGCCGGAGCAGGGGCCGGAGCAGGGGCCGGAGCAGGGGCCGGAGCAGGGGCCGGAGCAGGGGCCGGAGCAGGGGCCGGAGCAGGGGCCGTGTGCGCTTAATGACTCGGGGAATTGTACAAGAACTGTTGACCTTCAATTCTCAACTCCCGGCTCTCCATTTGGCTCAGTTTGCTGGCTCCCCTGACACCTGGTGAAACGTCGCACGAATCAGGTGTAAGAGATCGAAATACAGAATATGAATGAAAAAATATGAACTGTACATATTTATAAAAAGTAGTAGTTTCTGATTCCACACTTAGTGAAAGTGGCGTCCAGCAGTCACAATGGTCTGCACCCCGCAGGGCGGGGCCTGGTCAGTGCTTAGATGGGACACCAGCTGCCACAGGAAATGTCATTGTGTCCTTAGGAAAGACACTTTACGCACATTGCCTAGTAAGACCGCGGTTATTTTATTACTTGGTTTACAGATTTTTAAATGAAATATTATTGATCACGCGGACGAAATATAAGTACAAATATAATTTCATCATATAAACATGTATTATGCTTCTGATGGGTAAAAAAAGGTTGTAGTAGATATCAACCATTATTGACAAGTGCTGTGATTTTGGTGACCCAACATCAAATATTTAAAAAGCTATTGAATTTTCATACGACATCATATTCCATAAATAAAACACAAATAAAGCGTCATATGGAAAAATGCTGTGGCGTCCATCATGGTGTATGTATTGTGTTGTATCGCTCTATTTGACGTTCCATTCCAGCTACAAAACGTTTCCATTTTTGGTTTTGCTTTTGATGACGGTCCCTAAGCACTCGTCTCGGCTCTGCACATTCGGATCAGTGTGATCGGGGGGAGGACCAGCGATCGGGGGGAGGACCAGCGATCGGGGGGAGGACCAGCGATCGGGGGGAGGACCAGCGATCGGGGGGAGGACCAGCGATCGGGGGGAGGACCAGCGATCGGGGGGAGGACCAGCGATCGGGGGGAGGACCAACGATCGGGGGGAGGACCAGCGATCGAGAGGAGGACCAGCAATCGAGAGGTGGACCAGCGATGGAGGGGAGGACCAGCGATCGAGAGGAGGACCAGCGACCGGGGGGGAGGACCAGCGATCGAGAGGAGGACCAGCGATCGGGGGGAGGACCAGCGATCGAGAGGAGGACCAGCGATCAGGGGGAGGACCAGCGATCGAGAGGGAGGACCAGCGATCGAGAGGAGGACCAGCGATCGGGGGGAGGACCAGCGATCGGGGGGAGGACCAGCGATTGGGGGAGGACCAGCGATCGGGAGGGAGGACCAGCGATCGGGAGGGAGGACCAGCGATCGGGAGGGAGGACCAGCGATCGGGAGGGAGGACCAGCGATCGGGGGAAGACCAGCGATCGAGAGGAGGACCAGCGATCGAGAGGAGGACCAGCGATCGAGAGGAGGACCAGCGATCGAGAGGAGGACCAGCGACCGGGGGGGAGGACCAGCGATCGGGGGAGGACCAGCGATCGAGAGGAGGACCAGCGATCGAGAGGAGGACCAGCGATCGAGAGGAGGACCAGCGATCGAGAGGAGGACCAGCGATCGGGGGGAAGACCAGCGATCGGGGGGAGGACCAGAGATTAGGGGAGTACCAGCGATCGGGCGGGAGGACCAGCGATCGGGGGGGAGGATCAGCGATCGGACCAGCGATCGGGGGGGAGGACCAGCGATCGGGGGGGAGGACCAGCGATCGGGGGGGAGGACCAGCGATCGGGGGGGAGGACCAGCGATCGGGGGAGGACCAGCGATCGGGGAGGACCAGCGATCGGGGGAGGACCAGCGATCGGGGGGAGGACAGGCGCTCTCTGAAGGAGGCTCCAGTCGGCTCATTTACGAGTGTGATCAATGGGCTAATTAAGAGAAGAGAGGAGCAAATGTAAGGGCAGGGCAAAGGGTCGCAGCCGTCAGGGGAAGGAGGGGGTTACCATGGTGATGGGAGGAGACGACGAGCGGTGAGGCTGTTGAAAGAAATCTATACCAAGGTGAAGGAATTAGGCCTGAAAGATCACAACACCAAGTGCTCAGGGAAATGCTGGTTGTTGGAGAGACTGTGGTTGTTGGAGAGACTGTGGTTGTTGGAGAGACTGTGGTTGTTGGAGAGACTGTGGTTGTTGGAGAGACTGTGGTTGTTGGAGAGACTGTGGTTGTTGGAGAAACTGTTGTTGTTGGAGAGACTGTGGTTGTTGGAGAGACTGTGGTTGTTGAGACTGTGGTTGTTGGAGAGACTGTGGTTGTTGGAGAAACTGCGGTTGTTGGAGGGACTGTGGTTGTTGGAGAGACTGTGGTTGTTGGAGAGACTGTGGTTGTTGGAGAGACTGTGGTTGTTGGAGAGACTGTGGTTGTTGGAGAGACTGTGGTTGTTGGAGAAACTGTTGTTGTTGGAGAGACTGTGGTTGTTGGAGAGACTGTGGTTGTTGAGACTGTGGTTGTTGGAGAGACTGTGGTTGTTGGAGAAACTGCGGTTGTTGGAGGGACTGTGGTTGTTGGAGAGACTGTGGTTGTTGGAGAGACTGTGGTTGTTGGAGAGACTGTGGTTGTTGGAGAGACTGTGGTTGTTGGAGAGACTGTGGTTGTTGGAGAGACTGTGGTTGTTGGAGAAACTGTTGTTGTTGGAGAGACTGTGGTTGTTGGAGAGACTGTGGTTGTTGAGACTGTGGTTGTTGGAGGGACTGTGGTTGTTGGAGAAACTGCGGTTGTTGGAGGGACTGCGGTTGTTGGAGGGACTGCGGTTGTTGGAGGGACTGCGGTTGTTGGAGAGACTGTGGTTGTTGGAGAGACTGTGGTTGTTGGAGAGACTGTGGTTGTTGGAGAGACTGTGGTTGTTGGAGAGACTGTGGTTGTTGGAGAGACTGTGGTTGTTGGAGAAACTGTTGTTGTTGGAGAGACTGTGGTTGTTGGAGAGACTGTTGTTGTTGGAGAGACTGTGGTTGTTGGAGAGACTGTGGTTGTTGGAGAGACTGTGGTTGTTGGAGAAACTGCGGTTGTTGGAGGGACTGCGGTTGTTGGAGAGACTGTGGTTGTTGGAGAGACTGTGGTTGTTGGAGAGACTGTGGTTGTTGGAGAGACTGTGGTTGTTGGAGAGACTGTGGTTGTTGGAGAGACTGTGGTTGTTGGAGAGACTGTGGTTTTTGGAGAGACTGTGGTTGTTGGAGAGACTGTGGTTGTTGGAGAGACTGTGGTTGTTGGAGAGACTGTGGTTGTTGAGACTGTGGTTGTTGGAGAGACTGTGGTTGTTGGAGAAACTGCGGTTGTTGGAGGGACTGTGGTTGTTGGAGAGACTGTGGTTGTTGGAGAGACTGTGGTTGTCAAGTGGCCGTCCTTTTGGGACTGGGATTGTTCAGAGATATTGGTCTGAGTTCAGTGCAACACTGCAGATGTGGACACTCCTGTCATGGATATACATACTTTTGGCCAGACGACACAAACTGCACCGACGATAAAGGACTAGCACTACATCACCATTAAAATTACATTTGGATTCATTTTAAAATATGACAACTGGAACAGACATTGGACTAAATGGGACGACCATATGTTCAGGACTATGTGTCTTGTTTTATGTTGTTTTTAAAAATGGAAGATTGAGAAAGGAATAAAACAGATTGAGAATGACTTTTGAGTCAGTGTCCAACAGTGTCCAGATGACTACGATGGATGAGGGATTACACACCAGGGTTCAGAATAAGCGGTATTGTATCGCAAAATGCGACGCAATTTCTCTCAAATGCAATCGTCATAAAAAAGTGTGTTTGTATCGCAGCTTTTGCGATACAAAAATGTGTGTCAATTGTATCATCAAAGCGCCTAAAAGCACTGATCACTCGTCAATCGATCGTCAATAACGTGAATGTAGGACGCTGTGTTGACATGACGAGTCCCGCTGCTGTCTCACACAGCTGTCTGAAAGTGGGAGGAGCCATGTGCGGTAAAGTTAGCGTCAGATTCAGACTTCCGAGGTCAATAGCTCCTAAACACAAAAGTCTTTGCAGATCATTCACAGCCAAAATACTCATATTTACACTGCAGTGACACAACCTCGTTTTAACAATCAGATGCGTATTTTGGGCTCAGTGAATTACACTGATCCCAATGTGCAGAGCCGAGACGCGTGATTAGGGACCGTCATCAAATAGAAAAACGAAAAATGGAATGGTCAAATAGAACGGTACAATTTGAATAACACCATGATGGACGCCACAGCAACCTTTATTTTTAAATGAGACTCCTGCAAATAGTCTCTGATGATGATGATCAGATGGAAGAAAGCTGTAAATGAGGCCATGTGACTTTGTTGTGTTGATTAATTTGTTCAACAACTCATTTTATTTGCAAGTTTTCTGTTTTATTTAAAAAAAAAAAAAAGTTTAAAGTGTTTAAAAGTTAATTAGTTAAGTTTTTTTTTTTAAATAGAATGTTTACAAATACATTTAAAATAAAGAATCGTGTTATATCAATGGAAAATATTGATTGTTAGTCACTTTCATGTTTTGCTTTGCAATTATCAAATTGCTGTAAAAAATTGAAAAAATGAACGGATTGTTTAGCAGCCGCTGCACAAGTGAAAATCCTTCATCTGAACCTGCACAGACATGTGAATGTGGTATGAGCAAAGTGTCTCTTTTACAACAAGTAGTAGTTTTCAACAGGAATTTATGTAACTGGAATAATTGCAGTCTTTGCAATTTCCTCATTGTAACCACTTTGTAACCACTTTGTAAAACAAAGCATAAAACATTAGCAAAACATTTACAACATTCAGTTTAGATCCATTCTTAAAGCCGCGGCGAGCTACGACACGGGTATTTAGGATTGAGGACGCGTCACAGACAGGTGCACATGCCAGGTGCACATGCCAGGTTACTTTATTGTTCCAAACGCAAGACAGAAAAGCCGGCACTTACTTCCATTAGACGACACACGATTGGGACAAAGACCCTGAACAGTCTCGTTCTGGTGAGATGGAACGATTGACGTTAAACGAGGCGTAGAACATGAACGATAACGGTAACATAACGATAATGTAACGCAGCTTTACAAGAACGTTAATACAAACGGTGAACAAAAGTCTCCTTCCCGGTGCTCAGCAGGTGAGCGCTCGGACCCATGAGCACAAACGTCCTACACTCACTGTTATGGCATGTTAATGAGTCAGACCATTTAGTGCTGCCCGGTGGTGGAGTGGTTAAGGCGGCAGCACATGTGCCAGGTTCCATGTTTGCTACATGTCCTCCCTTCTCTCTCCTCTCCATATCACGCTCAGCTGTTCTGTCTAATGAAGCCGAAGGGATTATTTTTTAAAAGAACAAATCTCCCTCGTTAGTACATGTGATATCATCAGTAAGTTTTAGAACTTTCTGCTCTACATTTTCTTTTCCTTTTTCCATTCATACTTACAGGTATTATCACACCACATGAGGTCAAAGTTACAGCCATCAAAACCGAATGGTCTTACTTCCATTTCTCTCCCACATCGTGTAAAAACCATTCAGATGTAGCTGTACTGCCTTCTTGCAATTGCTCAGACTGAATTGTCTGGCTCCTCCCTATAACTCTGGGATCACCTCTCTACACGTCAGTGATTATTATGAACCATTGCCTCATCTGAGAAAGTCAATAGCAGCCCACCTCCTCAGATGCGTCTTGTAGAAGAAGATGTCAACATGGCAATCTATAGGCAAGAGACCTTTGGAAAATCAATGACCATATTTACCTGTCAACAAAACCACAATGGATGGAACACTTGTCTCCAGAAGGTGGAACTGACGTTGGAGCTCATGTTTCAGACGCAGGGCAAGTTGAATGTTGTTTTCCAAAAAATCCCATCTATATCACGTTCTTGTGGCATGGGCATAATTATGTCTGTGACCATTTTATTTACCAAAACAACAGCCAATCAAAAACTGATCCAAATGTGATAATGGTATTCTCCCTTTTGGGGCAAAAAACATTTGATGTTTTTCAGGTTTTAGACCTCATCACACTGAGACTGCTGTTGTCATGGTGACTGAGACTGCTGTTGTCATGGTGACAAATGACATCCGCCTGAACACTGACACGGGCAAAGCCTCAGTCTTAATTCTGTTGGATCTGAGTGCTGCTTTTGACACTGTCCATCATGGGATCCTCTTACAGAGACTAGAGGACTGGGTGGGCATCACTGGCCCCGCCCTAAACAGGTTAAGGTCCTATCTGGAAGACAGGAAGTACAATCTAAAAGTGATGTGTCCATCCCGGAGATGGCAATGTCAAATAAATATGGGAAAGAGTGTCTGCCAATGTGGTCCAAGAGATTTGGTTTTCCATCTGGCGGATCATTGAGCACGGACAAAATGTATGATTCATGTCAGCAAAATTGTTAAATTGAATGACTAGAAATGAAGGTTTTGTGATTTGAATGCATTGTTCCCTGTTCTGTGAAGCTCTTTGAATTGCCTTGTCTACGAATTGTGCTCTACAAAAAACTTGCTTTGCCTTACTTTGTTGAAATGTGTAGCTGTGTCTCAGACCACATGACCCTGACCTGTGGAATACCCCAAGGGTCAGTCCTGGGACCCCTTCTGTTCAACCTCTACATGCTGCCGTTAGGTCAGTTGATACGCAGCAAAAATGTGTCCAATCACAATGATGCAGACGAGTCAGATCTATGTTTCACTGTCGCAGGTGAATATGGACCAGTGGATTCACTCTGTCACTGCATCCAACAGATCAGTGTGTGGACCGGCCTCCTGCTGGTGCCAGAGGGCCTCCTGCTGGTGCCAGAGGGCCTCCTGCTGGTGCCTTAGGGCCTCCTGCTGGTGCCAGAGGGCCTCCTGCTGGTGCCAGAGGGCCTCCTGCTGGTGCCAGAGGGCCTCCTGCTGGTGCCAGAGGGCCTCCTGCTGGTGCCAGAGGGCCTCCTGCTGGTGCCAGAGGGCCTCCTGCTGGTGCAACAGATCAGTGTGTGGATGTAAAACAACTTTCTCCAGCTGAACTCAGACAAGACTGAAATCATCGTCTTTGTCACAGAAACAAAGAGAAAGTGTTAGCGGTCACCTCCAGAGTCTCGCTCTAAAACCTACAAACCAAGTTAGAAATCTGGGGGTAATAATGGACTCAGACTTGAACTTTAACAGTCACATCAAATCAATAACATCAGCAGCTTTTTACCATCTAAAAAACATTGCCAAAATCAAAATCATAGTGTCTAAACCAGATTTAGTGAGACTTATCCATGCGTTTGTCTCCAGTAGATTAGACTGTAACGGCCGCTCACTGGTCTCTCCAAACGAGCTGTAAAACAGCTGCAGTACATCCAGAACACTGCTGCTCGGGTCCTGACTAGAACCAGGAAGTACCATCACATTAGTCCTGACTAGAACCAGGAAGTACCATCACATTAGTCCTGAGCCAGAACCAGGAAGTACCATCACATTAGTCCTGACTAGAACCAGGAAGTACCATCACATTAGTCCTGACTAGAACCAGGAAGTACCATCACATTAGTCCTGACTAGAACCAGGAAGTACCATCACATTAGTCCTGACTAGAACCAGGAAGTACCATCACATTAGTCCTGACTAGAACCAGGAAGTACCATCACATTAGTCCTGACTAGAACCAGGAAGTACCATCACATTAGTCCTGACTAGAACCAGGAAGTACCATCACATTAGTCCTGACTAGAACCAGGAAGTACCATCACATTAGTCCTGACTAGAACCAGGAAGTACCATCACATTAGTCCTGACTAGAACCAGGAAGTACCATCACATTAGTCCTGACTAGAACCAGGAAGTACCATCACATTAGTCCTGACTAGAACCAGGAAGTACCATCACATTAGTCCTGACTAGAACCAGGAAGTACCATCA
>NW_027315857.1:1375895-1380895 GCF_026437365.1 Eucyclogobius newberryi | reverse complement strand
ACACAGTACACACAGTACACACGGTACACACGGTACACACGGTACACACGGTACTCACGGTACTCACGGTACACACGGTACACACGGTACACACGGTACACACGGTACAAAGTACACACGGTACACACGGTACACACGGTACACACGGTACACACGGTACACACGGTACACACGGTACACACGGTACACACGGTACAAAGTACACACGGTACACACGGTACACACGGTACACACGGTACACACGGTACAAAGTACACACGGTACACACGGTACACACGGTACACACGGTACACACGGTACACACGGTACACACGGTACACACGGTACAAAGTACACACGGTACACACGGTACAAAGTACACACGGTACACACGGTACACACGGTACACACGGTACACACGGTACAAAGTACACACGGTACACACGGTACACACGGTACACACGGTACACACGGTACACACGGTACACACGGTACACACAGTAGTGGCTCTTCTTCCTTGTCTGTTCTCTTTCAAACACTTTTACATTTGAGATAATCCTGGTCACTCTCTCAAAAAGTCTCAAAATTGTGTTTGAGGAATTGCATATTTTTAGATTAAGAAAATCTCACGTAATCTCAGCCACTCTGCAACCAGAAGGTCAACAGTTCCATCCCAGCCGATGGACGATATGCACGGTATGGATGTCTATAAGTCAATGTATCCTGTGTATTTGAAACACGTGTATTTGAAGCACGTGTATTTGAAGCATGTGTATTTGAAGCATCTGCCGTTACCTTCAGCTGAAGCAGCTCTTCTTTTCAGAACTCTGATGAGTCGAGTTTCAACACAGTTTTAGTATAAGATAATTCACTGTCTTAAAAGACTTATACAAACCTATACAGTTAGAGGACACGATATTCATTTTTGTAACGCCAAAAAACAACAACAGTTGCCTCTGAAAAAGGGATTAAACAATGTCCGTGGGGACGAGGACGTTCCTGTCCTGAGCATTTGACCCGCCCTTGCCACTGGGGCAACTTGTCAGAAGCAGTGGTCACTGCAGCCCAGCGCCGGGGGGCTGACTTCAGACAGAGACACATCGTCCCGTATTATGGACAGGAATTTTATTACTAAATCTTAGAAAAAAAGGAAATATCATTCAATCGGGCCGGGAAGCACTTGACAATAGTCCGCCTTTACTGTTTACAAGTGAAAATTTGCATGCTGCGCGCTAATTGGTCGGCGAAATTTGTGTGCTTGGCTCTGATTGGCTGCCGAGCAGTGGTCCGGGTAATGCAGAATCTACTCGTTTTTTCGCCTAGTCGGCCCCCGTACCCCTGGACTAAATTATTTGGACAGGGTGTTTTCAAATCTAAAAGCCTGCCGGGGGACCCACGGCGACCCACGGCCCACAGGGACCCACGGCCCACAGGGACCCACAGGGAACCACAGGGACCAACAGCACAGGGACCCACGGTCTAGTCTTGGTCAGGGCTAACATAGCCCCCCCCTTTTTAGCTTCTTTGAGGGTCTGGAAAAATTCTATGCATTGGACTATTTTAAATAACCTTTAAATCCCATTTCTCTTTCTCTCTCTCTCTCTGTCCACCAGTCTGCCTTGGGGCCCCCTGGAGCCATGGCTTGTTTGCGATGCGGTGGCTTTACTGTTGGCCGACCTGCAGAGGATGACCTTGAGATGATGTGTAGCGTGATTTGTTTTCCTCACTCGCCCAATCAATAAAGAGAGCGTTGGGCGGAGGGCGGGGAATCAAAAATGCAAAGAGGCCGCATTAGTCAAACACATTAAAGGGCCTATAATGCGTCCAGCGTGTGGAAATGCTAGCATCATGTGGTGGACACGCTAGCATCACGTGGTGGACACGCTAGCATCACGTGGTGGACAGGCTAGCATCACGTGGTGGACACGCTAGCATCACGTGGTGGACATGCTAGCATCATGTGGTGGACATGCTAGCATCACGTGGTGGACATGCTAGCATCACATGGTGGACACGCTGGTGAACATGCTAGCATCACGTGGTGGACATGCTAGCATCATGTGGTGGACACGCTAGCATCAGGTGGTGGACATGCTAGCATCATGTGGTGAACACGCTGGTGGACATGCTAGCATCATGTGGTGGACATGCTAGCATCACGTGGTGGACACGCTAGCATCACGTGGTGGACACGCTAGCATCACGTGGTGGACACGCTAGCATCACGTGGTGGACACGCTAGCATCACGTGGTGGACACGCTAGCATCACGTGGTGGACACGCTAGCATCACGTGGTGGACACGCTAGCATCACGTGTTTGACAACTTTAAATCAATGTTTATGCATGAAAAAATGAAATGAAAGTAAAGAACAGAGATGACAATAGTAGATGACAATAGTAGATGACAACAGTAGATGACAATAGTAGATGACAATAGTAGATGACAATAGTAGATGACAATAGTACATGACAATAGTAAATGACAATAGTAGATGACAATAGTAGATGACAATAGTAAATGACAATAGCAGATGACAATAGTAAATGACAATAGTAGATGACAATAGTAAATGACAATAGCAGATGACAATAGTAAATGACAATAGTAGATGACAATAGTAGATGACAATAGCAGATGACAATAGTAGATGACAATAGTAAATGACAATAGTAGATGTCAATAGTAAATGACAATAGTACATGACAATAGTAAATGACAATAGCAGATGACAATAGCAGATGACAATAGTAGATGACAATAGTAGATGACAATAGTAAATGACAATAGCAGATGACAATAGCAGATGACAATAGTAGATGACAATAGTAGATGACAATAGTAGATGACAATAGTAGATGACAATAGTAAATGACAATAGCAGATGACAATAGCAGATGACAATAGTAGATGACAATAGTAGATGACAATAGTAAATGACAATAGCAGATGACAATAGTAAATGACAATAGTAAATGACAATAGTAGATGACAATAGTAGATGACAATAGTAAATGACAATAGCAGATGACAATAGCAGATGACAATAGTAGATGACAATAGTAGATGACAATAGTAAATGACAATAGCAGATGACAATAGTAGATGACAATAGTAGATGACAATAGTAAATGACAATAGCAGATGACAATAGCAGATGACAATAGTAGATGACAATAGTAGATGACAATAGTAAATGACAATAGCAGATGACAATAGTAAATGACAATAGTAAATGACAATAGTAGATGACAATAGTAGATGACAATAGTAAATGACAATAGTAGATGACAATAGTAGATGACAATAGTAGATGACAATAGTAGATGACAATAGTAGATGACAATAGTAGATGACAATAGTAGATGACAATAGTAGATGACAATAGCAGATGACAATAGTAAATGACAATAGTAAATGACAATAATAGATGACAATAGTAGATGACCTCGGCCTGGCAGTGTCTCCATGGAGATAGACAAGACTCAGACTGTTTCATACAAGATACAAACATACATAGAGCACCTTTAATGATAAAGGTAAATGGACTTTACAAACATACAGGTGCACTTCTTGGTAGGAGTGGCTCATATTGACAACAATGAATATCTCAATATTTCCTTTGCATTATCTCCATAACGATATCCAAACAATATTTTCACACTTCATCGAAATGTGTAAAGTGTGTTGCACCAAACCTGGAGCAACAATATCAATTGTATATCGAATGTTTCAGTTAGTTTCTTTCATATATAGAGTAAAGTGCAGTTGTGTGCAGTTATGACCAGCAGACTTGGAGTGTCATCAATATTGAGTGAATAACATTTGCACAAAAGTGCAGAAGTCATCTCAAACCGGCCTCTCCCGTGTGACGGGCGAACGCCGCTCAGAGCAGTGTTCTCACTGAGGGGTTTTGGCTTTGGCTGGTCATCGCCATCGCCCAAAAGATACTGCCAGGTATTAAGATCACTGTGCGAGCGAGCGACCTAGTACTTCTGAACATTAGTAAAGTACTTTTGGCGAGCGCTGGCACGGTTTGTCCCACTGCCATCCTTCAACCTCCGCCCAGCCAGAACACTGCAGAGCAAAACTATTGTCAGATCATCAGGACAATATCTGAAAAATCTATCTCAAAATTCAAAGAAATAACAGAGCCAATATTCAGTGATCCTGTCATGTGATCATGTCATGTGATCATGTCATGTGATCATGTCATGTGATCATGTCATGTGAACAGCTTTAGTCCAGGGGAAGTGACCGATCTGACCACTTGACCATGAATTCTCTGAAGTCTGCTCTTGATGTTGCAGCGCCGTTAAAACAGAAGGTCATTAGGTCAAAGCGCCTCCTCCTGGTACAACCAAGAACTGCGTTCACATAAACAAATCTTCCCTTCGTCTCTAAAATCCTTGAAAAAAAGTAGTTGTTAAACAGCTTTGTCGCCCCCTGCAGGACAATCACTTATGTGAAGTTTTCCAGTCAGGGTTCAGAGCCCACCACAGCAGTGTTCAGAGTCCACCACAGCAGGGTTCAGAGCCCACCACAGCAGGGTTCAGAGCCCACCACAGCAGGGTTCAGAGCCCACCACAGCAGGGTTCACAGCCCACCACAGCAGGGTTCACAGCCCACCACAGCAGGGTTCAGAGCCCACCACAGCAGGGTTCAGAGCCCACCACAGCAGGGTCCAGAGCCCACCACCGCAGGGTTCAGAGCCCACCACAGCAGGGTTCAGAGCCCACCACAGCAGGGTTCAGAGCCCACCACAGCAGGGTTCAGAGCCCACCACAGCAGGGTCCAGAGCCCACCACAGCAGGGTTCAGAGCCCACCACAGCAGGGTTCAGAGCCCACCACAGCAGGGTCCAGAGCCCACCACAGCAGGGTCCAGAGCCCACCACAGCAGGGTTCAGAGCCCACCACAGCAGGGTTCAGAGCCCACCACAGGAGGGTTCAGAGCCCACCACAGCAGGGTCCAGAGCCCACCACAGCAGGGTCCAGAGCCCACCACAGCAGGGTTCAGAGC
>NW_027315857.1:1353395-1370895 GCF_026437365.1 Eucyclogobius newberryi | reverse complement strand
CTGCTCATATATTAGCTAAAGCTGACATTCTATTTTTAAATTCATCTCGACTTCTGGATGGTAAAGATGTGATTTGTTAACGTGAAAATCAAATGTCACTTAACTCTGTGTTTGTGCAGATTGTTACCGTTAGCGATCAGTGTAATAAACGTTACTTGAATCTAAGGTTGTTCTTATGCACCAAAAACAGTGACAGTGTGAGGAGGGGAGGGGCTTATCTCAATGACTCAATCTCAAGAGGTGTTTACATTCAAATGACCACAACTTATCTCTGGGGAGACTTGCTGGTTCAACCACGGCACATATACAGTATGATCAGGAAATTCATACAGAGCGCATTTTTCTCATTTTAATAAGATAATCAAACATTTTATCAGTCTACGTCACACAGCTCTACCAACACAACACCAGCATCTGAAATTGAACCCAAAACCTTCAAACCAGCTCAAATTGTGCCTAAAGCGTTACGTTGTTTTGGATATGGACAGCTGGTTTATTTTAAGCTCAAAATGGTCCGTCTTTTAGCGCGGGATTGTCTGAGTGAAGGTTGAACTGCTTTGTTAAGACCGTTTCCTTCCAAATGTGTCAGAGCGACCTTGATCTAACCTTAATGAGCCCACGGGGGACAGGCTCCACCTCAAACGCTTGGACACAGAAGCTCTGAGCTAAACTGAATAAAAGAGAACGAGGAGGAATGGAGGCGAGAGCGATGGGTTGAGAGTGACAGCAAAGGCCGAAACAATAAAGTCGGATGGGACGAGATGACAAGAAACACGGATGGGACAGAAAGAGGACAGATGGAGGTGAGAGCTCGGGCCCCGGAGACCCTGGTCCATTGTGTGGGGAGTGTGGGACAGAGGGGGGGACATGAGAGGGGAAGATGGTTTATAGTCACTCTGATGGCAGCATTACAGGCCTCGGACGGTGACAGACCATTTACTGTCCAATTTAGAGCTTCAAGTCAACATATATTGAAGCTCTAGAGTTTGTGGCGTTCAGGGAAAATGAGAGGTTGGATTAAAGATGAGCTGAAACGTCTGTTATGAAGTGGAATACCGCTGGAAACCAAGTCTGGACGGTTCCTTTTAACCAATGACAAAAACATTTCAGCTTTGGTCCCAAATCAAACCGAGTCTGTGACTTTAAATTCAATGTGTCAATTTACTTTAGGTTAGCATTAGCATTGAGCCCCAAACACCTTAATACACAGATGTATTCTCCTGGGAACTGGTTACATCACGTGTTAGACCAGTCTGAGATGATCCGCCGCGCGATCTTTAAATATCGATTCTTTTAGTGTGGCTCAGAGAAGACTTCATAGAGCTAGAGTTACATTGTTAACAGCCTTCTGAAGCATCAGATTCTCATGCCCAAAGCACATATTTATCTTAAAATAAAAAACAAATACAATATTAATACATTTTGGTTGCAATTATTTTGAGTTGAAGCCACATGACTTCCAATATTCAATGTATGAATATGATTATTGCCCTCGCCTCTGGTCAGGTGTTAAAACTGTTGAAACAAAGCATCTGGTTTGTCAAATGTAATTGGGATACAAATAATATATTGTGTTGATTTCATTTGTCAACACTCATGCAGTAAAAGCTAGTTCCAGATCATTTTGCATCAATGTTCAGAACACGTTAAATACACAGACTTAACGTCAAGTCAATTGAAACTGCAGAATGAAATGTGAAGTACGAGTTGTTTCTTGTAGTTATTTATTGACCAGGACATCGTACGTTACATAATGCCTGAGGGCAAAGATGCTTGTACCAGATTATGATTTCCATGTGTGACATACTGTGAAAAAGAAGCATATAAAAAGTATACAGTAGGGCAATAAAGGAGAAAGACGAATGACAGAAGAACAGTTACACAATACACACCTTTAGGGCTGAGAAGAACAATTACAATGAGATATTCACTGTACTTTTGGTTACAGTAAATCATGTTCAAGTCAACAGACATTTCAATCATTGTATTTATCCTACAAGACAAACTCTTCCTCAATATCATCTGTTTCAACAAACAAACCAAATGCTGCACGTGATATAGAACCTTTTTCTGTTCTGCAACGTGACGTCAAATATTAAAACATTAAGCGTAAGGGAGGAATTTCACAAGCGTGACATAATGTGCGTGTAACTATGGTAACGCTACAGGACATTCACCACATATGACTTTTGTTTGAAGCATTAGAATAGTCATATTGTTTGGGTGATGAAGCCGTCTCACCACAGGACACCAGACTGTGGTCAAAGGTTACAGCATTAGACTTATTCAAAGAAGTCAAAGATTCTTATCCGAGAGAAGGTTTTAAAGTTATACAGTCACACGAACATGATTTAGTCATTTAAAGTGATCATTATTTATCGCTTTGTACTAATGTATATCACATGGACAGTTGTTTCACACTTCTAATTATGTAGTATTGAAACACCTCAAACTGACTTATGTTTTTTACAGTGCAGGATTGAATGAACGTACATGATGTAAACATCATGTAAACATCATGTAAACATCATGTAAACGTAAACATGATGTAAACATGATGTAAACGTAAACATGATATAAACATGATGTAAACATCATGTAAACATCATGTAAACATAAACATGATATAAACATCATGTAAACATCATGTAAACATCATGTAAACGTAAACATGATGTAAACATGATGTAAACGTAAACATGATATAAACATGATGTAAACATCATGTAAACATCATGTAAACATAAACATGATATAAACATCATGTAAACATCATGTAAACATCATGTAAACGTAAACATGATGTAAACATGATGTAAACATGATGTAAACGTAAACATGATGTAAACATGATGTAAACATGATGTAAACGTAAACATGATGTAAACATGATGTAAACATCATGTAAACATCATGTAAACATCATGTAAACATAAACATGATATAAACATCATGTAAACATCATGTAAACATCATGTAAACGTAAACATGATGTAAACATGATGTAAACATGATGTAAACGTAAACATGATGTAAACATGATGTAAACGTAAACATGATATAAACATGATGTAAACATCATGTAAACATCATGTAAACATCATGTAAACATAAACATGATATAAACATCATGTAAACATCATGTAAACATCATGTAAACGTAAACATGATGTAAACATGATGTAAACATGATGTAAACGTAAACATGATGTAAACATGATGTAAACATGATGTAAACGTAAACATGATGTAAACATGATGTAAACGTGAACATGATGTAAACATGATGTAAACGTGAACATGATGTAAACATGATGTAAAAGTAAACATGATGTAAACATGATGTAAACATGATGTAAATGTAAACATGATGTAAACATGATGTAAATGTAAACATGATGTAAACATGATGTAAACGTAAACATGATGTAAACATGATGTAAACATGAACATGATGTAAACATGATGTAAACATCATGTAAACATGATGTAAACGTAAACATGATATAAACATGATGTAAACATCATGTAAACATAAACATGATATAAACATCATGTAAACATCATGTAAACATCATGTAAACATCATGTAAACATCATGTAAACGTAAACATGATGTAAACATGATGTAAACGTAAACATGATGTAAACATGATGTAAACGTAAACATGATGTAAACATGATGTAAACGTGAACATGATGTAAACATGATGTAAAAGTAAACATGATGTAAACATGATGTAAACGTAAACATGATGTAAACATGATGTAAACATGATGTAAATGTAAACATGATGTAAACATGATGTAAATGTAAACATGATGTAAACATGATGTAAACATGATGTAAATGTAAACATGATGTAAACATGATGTAAACGTGAACATGATGTAAACATGATGTAAAAGTAAACATGATGTAAACATGATGTAAACGTAAACATGATGTAAACATGATGTAAACATGATGTAAATGTAAACATGATGTAAACATGATGTAAATGTAAACATGATGTAAACATGATGTAAACATGATGTAAACGTAAACATGATGTAAACATGATGTAAACATGAACATGATGTAAACATGATGTAAACATGATGTAAACATGAACATGATGTAAACATGATGTAAACATGAACATGATGTAAACATGATGTAAACATGAACATGATGTAAACATGATGTAAAGGTAAACATGATGTAAACATGATGTAAACATGAACATGATGTAAACATGATGTAAATGTAAACATGATGTAAATGTAAACATGATGTAATGTAAACATGATGTAAACATGATGTAAACATGAACATGATGTAAACATGATGTAAACGTAAACATGATGTAAACATGATGTAAACGTAAACATGATGCAAACATGATGTAAACATGATGTAAATGTAAACATGATGTAAATGTTAACAAGATGTAAATGTAAACATGATGTAAATGTAAACATGATGTAAACATGAACATGATGTAAACATGATGTAAATGTAAACATGATGTAAACATGATGTAAACATAATGTAAACATGATGCAAACATGATGTAAATGTAAACATGATGCAAACATGATGTAAACATGATGTAAATGTAAACATGATGTAAACATGATGTAAACATGATGTAAATGTAAACATGCAAACATGATGTAAATGTTAACAAGATGTAAATGTAAACATGATGTAAACATGATGTAAATGTAAACATGATGTAAATGTAAACATGATGTAAACATGATGTAAACGTAATGCAAACATGATGTAAACATGATGTAAATGTAAACATGATGTAAACACGATGTAAACGTAATGTAAACATGATGTAAACATGATGTAAATGTAAACTTGATGTAAACATGATGTAAATGTAAACATGATGTAAACATGATGTAAACATGATGTGAATGTAAACATGATGTAAACATGATGTGAATGTAAACATGATGTAAACATGATGTAAACACGATGTAAATGTAATGTAAACTTGATGTAAACATGATGTAAACATGATGTAAACATGATGTAAATGTAAACTTGATGTAAACATGATGTAAATGTAAACATGATGTAAACATGATGTAAAAATGATGTGAATGTAAACATGATGTAAACATGATGTGAATGTAAACATGATGTAAACATGATGTAAACATGATGTAAACATGCTGGATCAGCCTTTTCACACGTCCGATCCAAACAACACCTCAAAACACCTCTGCTTTATTTGACAAATATCTTGCCAAAAAGATATTACCATGGCAACGCCACAGTCTGTAAAAACAGCTGTGTTTTCTCTTTGAGTTGCTCTGAGAAAGAAGCCAACGAGAAGAGCCATGAGAGCTCGAACTGAACCATGGACCAGAGCTGTTCTTCAACATGAAACTGAAGGAGGACAAAGGCACCGAGAACCAAGCAAAATGGCCTGTGTGGAGCAGTAGGAACCAGGGGCCGGAGCAGTAGGAACCAAGGGCTGGAGCAGTAGGAACCAAGGGCCGGAGCAGTAGGAACCAAGGGCCGGAGCAGTAGGAACCAGGGGCCGGCGCTGATGCTGAGCCTGTTCGCTTAGCGTGGCTAGCTTTTGTAGTTCTTCTTCGGTTTCATGCTGAAGAAAAGAGTGTCAAGAGTGCGTTTCATTTGCCTAACAGTTTTACATTTCAGGTTTTTAGCAAATATCATGAACGTGTTGAAATCAGCCGGAATATTCACTGGTGATGAAATGTTATTTAACCAAATGATTCTTCTCATTTACATAAAACACCTTTGCCAACCAGATCCTTTCCACAATTTGCCGATAATTGAGTCATTTATTAAAGAAGGAAAGGCGACGTTTGTCACACTGGGATTCTGAAATTGGCAGAAAAATAGATGCTTGTGACAGAACAGATGCTCCAAAAACAAGATGTGATCAAAATAAAAATCACAAATGTGTTTACAGTTTATTTTAGGTGGTCAATTATGATATTCAGAGCAGATTAATCTAACGTTATGTTTCCTGTAACCCGAGCGACCTGGAGTTCAAAATAAAGGAAACCCGACCTAAACATATATCTCATATTTACTGGCCGTACGTTTCAAGAACGTCACATTGTGAGAGAGAATCTAAAAGCTGTGGGAAAAGATCATCTGTGGAGATCGTAAGATATGAAAATCGCTGCACTTTTGATAGGTTTGGTTTGACCTACGGCGCATAGATGATCTATGTTTGCAGATGCTCTTTTTGGGCAGCGTGCAGACCACAGCCATGATCACATAATGGATCCACGGGCGCCCGGTGGACATTTGACGTGACTGTGGAAAAGTGCTCACATCATCCAGTGAACGAAGAACATCATAGTGAAGGATCAGATGATTTCCAGGCGACTGCACAGTGCGCCCCAGAATACAACAACAACGCTCACGCTGTCACGCTATGGGCGGGGCTATGGGCGGGGCTATGGGCGGGGCTACTAAGTTGTTTTTCAACCCACAATGTGGAAGGAGGAAAAGATATCGATTTGGTCGAGGATATAATTATAAAATCTTTCTCAAGACGAACTTTTCTAGAAAAGTTAGACATTGTAAGGAGAAGTCGCCCGACGCCGACGCTGCAAAGCCTGAGCAAGTGATCCATCTGGTCTACGAGACTCCAAAGTACGACTGGCACTTACAAGCAATGGTGCTTTGGAAAACTTTGTGGGACGAGTGGATCTGCAGCTCAAGAACACGCACCTCAGGACGCACCACGGGACGCACCTCAGGACGCACATCGGGACGCAGCATGGGACGCACCTCGGGACGCACCTCGGGACGCACCTCGGGACGCACCTCGGGACGCACCTCGGTGCGGGGGCCGCAACAGAGCGGTAATGACTAAAAAGTTGTCTGCTAATGGCTCTTTTCCTGAGTTGGACTAGTATAGATGTAGAGAACTATTTGATTCAATATCTGCACCAATAAGGCCACTTCAAAGCGAAGCGCTCGTTACGCCCCCCAAGTGGTGCAGAATGGTACAGTCCAGGAACAGCGTTGTGACGCGGCAGCGCTCTGTTTGTTTGGACTGTATCAATGAAGCCGATCTGACCAGTCAATACACTGAGTCAAATGCATCTGTCTGGAGTCTTCTTTATTACACAAACAACGCTCAGTTCTGCAAACCTGTGCGAGGACTTAAAAATATATTTAAAAATAATAATAATAATATAACCTACCGACCTGGATTTTTCTTTCAATGTTACTGGAAACATACAATTTTTATTTTTTTTGGCCTCAACGTTTTGCCACACTCTAAATTTCCAATCGGGTTTTATCCTGCAAATAGGAATTAAACTGCTCTAAAGCTGCAAACAGATGCTAACAGATGCTAACAGATGCTAACAGATGCTAACAGATGCTAACGCTCAATCTGAATTCTGGGCATAAGAAAGTGAAAACAAAAGTACTTCAGTATGAGACAAACTATCTTCAAAAGGAACATTTCCATTTGAAAAAAGACTGAAATATGAACTGCTAAATCATAAATAAGAAATCATTGCCATGCTGCTCGGTGGTGGAAGGGTTAGGGCACAACACAGGTATGCCAGGTCGTGAGTTCAAATCCGGACTCTGACAGTTTGCTGCATGTCCTCCCTTCTCTCTCATCCCCCATTTCTCACTCATCTGTCCTGTCTAATAAAGCCTGCGGACAACTAAATATTAAAAAATAACTAATTGCCATCAAAGCAGTGGAATATGACAGTTAAATAGCAGCTGGTTTAGCTGTTCTGAACATCTCTATTTGCCACAAGATGTTTCTACAACATGCCAGCTACGGTAGGTAAGAAAAGCCGACATGTTTTAAAGGTGGAATGGACGATTTTTTTCAGCAAATTTTTCATCTGCAGCCGCATGCGGCTCGTCCTCACGTTTCCGCGTGTCTAAGCGCATGGATCTATCATAATATAGTTCCCTCAGTGTACGGGGCAAAATGAGGACGGAGAAAGACAGTTCGAGCTGACGCAGAAGTGGACTGAAATCTACAGGAGACGAGAGATGCGATGCGATCCGTCGGGCTAATAAACAAACACACGTGTGTGTTGTATCAGTCCACACAGGGGAGTGGCATGAGCACGGGGGAGTGGCATGTGCACGGGGGAGTGGCATGTGCACGGGGGAGTGGCATGTGCACGGGGGAGTGGCATGTGCACGGGGGAGTGGCATGTGCACTTCCGCCTGCGTTCTCAAATCGCCGAAAAATCGTCCATTGCGCCTTTAAGATGAAAATGGGATTTTATTAAGTTAATTGTTAAGAGAAATCAATTGAAAACCAAATTATATTTACTACCAATGAATGAAATGACTTTAAAACATTCCTCTTTTTGCGACCACTCAAATGAATGAGTCTTGCAGTCCTAGTGCATTACATGTGTAAGCTTTATTTAACCCTAAAGAGAGAGGGAACTGGGCTGCATAAGGAGAACGTGCAAAGAAAGAAAAGAAAGAGGATTCCATTGTTTTCAAGGACACATCATGTCATATTCTAGCATTGTTCCCTCATTAGCACAGCTGTGGTACGTGCTTCATTCAAAGGTTCCATGAATCCTGTGTACGAGCTCCTCTTCTCTGCTCCTTCCCTGAGCCTCACTAAAACACCAAAAACACTAAACACCTCCTTTATAATGTCAAAGGTCAAGAGGTTCTCCTGTGCAGTTTTCAACTCCATAAATCCTCACAGAATTGAGTCTTTCTGCATCAAATCACCTTCATTACAACTGTGTGCTCACATAAGCATGTCAGGGCAAGCTAGCTTTTGTGTATTTCCCTCTGCTGCCAGTAGATGGAGATAAGACAAATCCTGATGAGGGAACGCCTGACTGAGAGAAAGTCCTGAGTGGTTTTCAGTGCAGATGATTTGAAGCTCTGTAAAAGTATGTTTATTCTGTCATACAAAGGCGATGGGGACATGTCTTGCCCAAGGACACAATGACAGCATCACTGGTCCAAGATTTAATTTCTTAATAATTTTTTTTACATAAGACTTAAAACGCAGCTGTCTACGCTTCCAAAATAGCCATTAAAAGCATCACGATCATGTCCTTTTTAACGATGACTGTTTCACAGACAGTTTTTGGACACTTGAAAGCTCCGTACACCAAACTAAACACCAAACGATTTCCTTTTACATGAACAAAACATTTCACGCCCTCTGGGAATTCTTGTCAGTATTTCAGACGTAGCGAGGCCCAAATTTAGCAGCGGTGCACAGACGGAGTGTGTCTAATGTGGGCCATTGTGACAACAGACAACACATTAAAGGTGCAACTTTTCAGACTCAATTTAGTGCAGCAATGTGTGAGGAAGATCATTTGTTTTATCAGTTATTGGTTTTAAATGTTGGTGATTTTGTCTTTTTTTCTGTTCTAAATTTGAGTCGCTGAATTATGCAGTATACATGTTCATTGTTTTTCTGAGTTTAAAAATAAAATCAAACTTAAAAATGAACTTCATTTAATATAAATATTCAGTGCAAAGATTTTGAATCCCCCGTATTGAACAGTCCAAATTCAGCGGTCAAAGGCTCGAGTGGTAAAGACATCATTTGTCATAACCACTAAATAAACTTTATTATATTTGTTATTTCCGGAGCCCCCCAACATTGGCTCCAAAAAAGACATTGGTTGGGCCCCAGTGCTGACCTCCCCACTCACCCACTCCCCCACTCCCACCCATCACCCATCACCCATCTTCTTCTTCTTTGGTGTTTTATGGCGGCTGGTATCCAAGAGTTACATTACTGCCATCACCATCACCATCACCAACAAATAACTTAGATCCAAACACGACTTTGACCTAAAGCTGCAGTTCTACGGTTCAATGACTGAACAGCAGCGTCACAAAGAAACCAGTGAAGGAACAAAGCCTTTTAGTCCAGACTGTCACCATGAGGAAATCCAAGGGGTCATAAATAATCATAAGTTTGAATATTGTCCATGTGTCAGCCCGTCAGGTCATATTTCTTCTGCTTATAAACCATCACAGCAGCATCAGCTCCAGTCGTCACGGAAACAAATGACCCAAGTGACAACATCCCATTGAGAGCAAGGACAGGCGGGCCATAGAGCCCAGACAGAGACTCTAACTTACATGTCCAGCCTCATGTCCAGCCTCATGTCCAGCCTCATGTCCAGCCTCATGTCCAGCCTCATGTCCAGCCTCATGTCCAGCCTCATGTCCAGCCTCATGTGAACGGCGGTGTTGGCGTTGGCGTTGGCGTTGGCGTTGGCGTTGGCGTTGGCGTTGGCGTTGGCGACTCTTTCTTTCTCTCTCTTTTCTTTTACGTATAGACAACACAGACTTTGAAGACGTACTACTCCAGCAGGTGGCGGTAAATGCACCTTTCCAGTTGGGGGCTAAACGCCATCAGAAGTAACAGTGACTGCAGAATGCATTACTCAGTCACTGTTTGTGTTTCTTTCTTTTCTGAGAGTTTTTCGGACCGTTTCACAGATCACATTTCTTGTTGGCTTTTCCTCATTCAAGGTTCTTTTTGTAGATATTTTTGGTGTAATTCTTGCTCTTGCGTCTGGTTTCCTTCTTCATTTTGGGGGGGATTTGTCGTCGAGTGTTGGAATAGTAGTAGTAACTTGTTGTACTTGTAGTGTTTTGGTCATTCAGTGATAATGGCCACAGTCCAGGATATGACACTCACTCCTTCAAGGCACTATTTTATTACTGCTTAGGCTGTTTGCTGTAACCCGAGCCAACATGTTTCAAGTGGGTCGGTCGATAGGTAAATTCTTATTTTTTTTACTTTGAAGGGGAAAAAAAAGATCCAAATCGTCACAATTATTTGACTCGGCGTGACCGCCAGGGGTCAGGCTTCCACAGTCCAGGGGTCAGGCTTCCACAGTCCAGGGGTCAGGCTTCCACAGTCCAGGGGTCAGGCTTCCACAGTGCAGGGGTCAGGCTTCCACAGTGCAGGGGTCAGGCTTCCACAGTCCAGGGGTCAGGCTTCAACAGTCCAGGGGTCAGGCTTCAACAGTCCAGGGGTCAGGCTACCACAGTCCAGGGGTCAGGCTTCAGCAGTCCAGGGGTCAGGCTTCAACAGTCCAGGGGTCAGGCTTCCAAAGTCAATGACGGAGAACGTCACGATCAACCCGATCGGGAGACTAAATCTCTAGCCGTTATCCTTTATTTTGGTAGCGTAGGTGAGGGGAAACATGCGGGGGACAATGGCGGCGCCATGTTTGTTGTGATGACGCTGCTGGGCGTGTTTATGTCCCAGAATGCAAAGCGCAGGTCAAATTTAATATGAAATCGACACCATGATGCAGAACGACGTGAGCGGCGGCCACACCAGTGGACAGACAGAGGCAAAGCAACAAAAAGGAAACACTGGTCTAATCCTGCTGGGTCTGTTCAATACAGAAGCATATGGAGGACTAATGTTAACGTAAAAGCGTTGTACAATGCGTTGCAAGTACCATGGGATGAAAGATAAGTTGACCAGCGCTATAAAATTATTCCACACGCGCTTTTGAAAAGAACGGTCGGTGAGTCGGTGAAATATTAGAAAAATAAAATTTTGCGTCATTTTGACAAAATGCTGATATATTTTTCCAGTCGGCTTGTTTTGCACCAGGTCGGTCGGGTTAAAGCCTAAACCCTTTAGTAGTGTGACAGTGAATAAGTCAAAGTGTTCTGTTACTCGCTCTCTAACCGCAGATAAAAAGATTCTAACATCAAACTAACAAGACAAAATATTGTTTTCATTAATATGAAAGTGTTAGTTGAGGCCTAGAATAAGACATAAATACAAATGATGAAGTGAACCCTAAATAAAAGCGTTAAATGTGTGATTGTGATTGGTACAAATCATTTCCTCATTTTCAGTTTGAATCTTCAATAATAAATAATGCTAATCATTTCCAGCGCGTCTGTGTGAGGCCCTCCCAGAAGAGACCACCACCACAGCAACAGTGCTCTTCTTGTCTGCTCTGAATCCTGTCATGGTGCTCGCCCTGCTGCCCCTCGCCACACCGGAATATAAATGCCCCCCATTCTGAGAGGAGCATGTCCTCATCCCTCCAGCATTTCCTGTCCTTTATTCCACTTCAAAGTGTAGCATTAGCCACCACACCAGGGGCCGTGTGGAGGGGGCCGTGTGCAGCGTGTGGAGGGCCCGTGTGGAGGGCCCGTGTGGAGGGGGCCGTGTGCAGCGTGTGGAGGGCCCGTGTGGAGGGCCCGTGTGGAGGGGGCCGTGTGCAGCGTGTGGAGGGCCTGTGTGGAGGGGCCGTGTGGAGGGGGCCGTGTGCAGCGTGTGGAGGGCCTGTGTGGAGGGGCCGTGTGGAGGGGGCCGTGTGGAGGGCCCGTGTGGAGGGCCCGTGTGGAGGGGGCCGTGTGCAGCGTGTGGAGGGCCTGTGTGGAGGGGCCGTGTGGAGGGGGCCGTGTGCAGCGTGTGGAGGGCCTGTGTGGAGGGGCCGTGTGGAGGGGGCCGTGTGGAGGGCCCGTGTGGAGGGGGCCGTGTGCAGCGTGTGGAGGGCCTGTGTGGAGGGGCCGTGTGGAGGGGGCCGTGTGGAGGGCCCGTGTGGAGGGCCCGTGTGTGTGGAGGGGCCGTGTGTGTGAAGGGGCCGTGTGTGTGGAGGGGCCGTGTGTGTGGAGGGGCCGTGTGTGTGGAGGGGCCATGTGGAGGGGCCGTGTGTGTGGAGGGGCCGTGTGTGTGGAGGGGCCGTGTGTGTGGAGGGGCCGTGTGTGTGGAGGGGCCGTGTGTGTGGAGGGGCCGTGTGTGTGGAGGGGCCGTGTGTGTGGAGGGGCCGTGTGGAGGGGCCGTGTGGAGGGGCCGTGTGGAGGGGCCGTGTGTGTGGAGGGGCCGTGTGTGTGGAGGGGCCGTGTGTGTGGAGGGGCCGTGTGGAGGGGCCGTGTGTGTGGAGGGGCCGTGTGTGTGGAGGGGCCGTGTGGAGGGGCCGTGTGGAGGGGCCGTGTGTGTGGAGGGGCCGTGTGTGTGGAGGGGCCGTGTGGAGGGGCCGTGTGGAGGGGCCGTGTGTGTGGAGGGGCCGTGTGTGTGGAGGGGCCGTGTGTGTGGAGGGGCCGTGTGTGTGGAGGGGCCGTGTGTGTGGAGGGGCCGTGTGTGTGGAGGGGCCGTGTGGAGGGGCCGTGTGTGTGGAGGGGCCGTGTGTGTGGAGGGGCCGTGTGGAGGGGCCGTGTGGAGGGGCCGTGTGTGTGGAGGGGCCGTGTGTGTGGAGGGGCCGTGTGGAGGGGCCGTGTGGAGGGGCCGTGTGTGTGGAGGGGCCGTGTGTGTGGAGGGGCCGTGTGTGTGGAGGGGCCGTGTGTGTGGAGGGGCCGTGTGTGTGGAGGGGCCGTGTGTGTGGAGGGGCCGTGTGTGTGGAGGGGCCGTGTGTGTGGAGGGGCCGTGTGTGTGGAGGGGCCGTGTGGAGTTTATATCACATGTTTTATGTTTTCATACAAACAAAAGGCATTTTAAGTGTTAAAACTTTAAATGTCTTTGTTAACTTACTTGACAGATTAAATATACGATTTATTTATTATATATGTATATGTTATATTTGAGTAATTGGACATCAGCAAATATTCAGTACAAGCAGAAAAAGTCTTGTTGACTAAAGTTTGGAGTGTGTCAGGCCTGATGTCCCAGGACCGTCTGTCACCCGCACCACGTCTCACCCGCACCACGTCTCACCCGCACCACGTCTCACCCGCACCACGTCTCACCCGCACCACGTGTCACCTGCACCACGTCTCACCCGCACCACGTCTCACCCGCACCACGTGTCACCCGCACCACGTCTCACCCGCACCACGTCTCACCCGCACCACCTGTCACCCGCACCACGTCTCACCCGCACCACGTCTCACCCGCACCACGTCTCACCCGCACCACGTCTCACCCGCACCACGTGTCACCCGCACCACGTGTCACCCGCACCACGTCTCACCCGCACCACGTCTCACCCGCACCACGTCTCACCCGCACCACGTGTCACCCGCACCACGTCTCACCCGCACCACGTCTCACCCGCACCACGTCTCACCCGCACCACGTCTCACCCGCACCACGTCTCACCCGCACCACGTGTCACCCGCACCACGTCTCACCCGCACCACGTCTCACCCGCACCACCTGTCACCCGCACCACGTCTCACCCGCACCACGTCTCACCCGCACCACGTCTCACCCGCACCACGTGTCACCCGCACCACGTCTCACCCGCACCACGTCTCACCCGCACCACGTCTCACCCGCACCACGTCTCACCCGCACCACGTCTCACCCGCACCACGTCTCACCCGCACCACCTGTCACCCGCACCACGTCTCACCCGCACCACGTCTCACCCGCACCACGTCTCACCCGCACCACGTGTCACCCGCACCACGTCTCACCCGCACCACGTCTCACCCGCACCACGTCTCACCCGCACCACGTCTCACCCGCACCACGTGTCACCCGCACCACGTCTCACCCGCACCACGTCTCACCCGCACCACGTCTCACCCGCACCACGTCTCACCCGCACCACGTGTCACCCGCACCACGTCTCACCCGCACCACGTGTCACCTGCACCACGTGTCACCCGCACCACGTCTCACCCGCACCACGTCTCACTCGCACCACGTGTCACCTGCACCACGTCTCACCCGCACCACGTCTCACTCGCACCACGTGTCACCTGCACCACGTGTCACCCGCACCACGTCTCACCCGCACCACGTCTCACTCGCACCACGTGTCACCTGCACCACGTCTCACCCGCACCACGTGTCACCTGCACCACGTGTCACCCGCACCACGTCTCACCCGCACCACGTCTCACTCGCACCACGTCTCACCCGCACCACGTCTCACCCGCACCACGTGTCACTCGCACCATGTGAACGCCCATGACAGGTTCAAAGAATGACCCCAAAGCCCTGTCCTGATGTGCTGCTGATGTCATGTCAGTGCCTCATGGTGCTCGCCCTCTGGTGGTCAGAGTACAATAACAAAAGAAGATCACACGTCTCCATCTCAAGCTACAACAGCTCCACACAGGCCCACTGATAAGCCCCGCCTCTTCAGAGTGATAAGCCCCGCCTCTTCAGAGTGATAAGCCCCGCCTCTTCAGAGTGATAAGCCCCGCCTCTTCAGAGTGACATTTTCCATATGTCTTCTCATTATTGATGTATATATCCACATTTATTCAACCAGGAAAGTCCCACTGAGACGTTTGACCAATCATCACAACTAAATACAGAGATGTGGGCGGGGATAGGGGGGAGGTGAAAATGTTACTTTCTGGACACTTGAGCCTCAGTTACAGGATCCAATCATAACACAACTGTGAGCAAACTAAAGAGGACACGACTCTGGGCCCCACCAGAGCTTCACCTGGTACCAGAGCCTCACCTGGTGCCAGAGCTTCACCTGGTACCAGAGCTTCACCTGGTACCAGAGCCTCAACTGGTGCCAGAGCCTCACCTGGTGCCAGAGCCTCACCTGGTGCCAGAGCTTCACCTGGTACCAGAGCCTCACCTGGTGCCAGAGCCTCACCTGGTGCCAGAGCTTCACCTGGTACCAGAGCCTCACCTGGTGCCAGAGCCTCACCTGGTACCAGAGCTTCACCTGGTGCCAGAGCCTCACCTGGTGCCAGAGCCTCACCTGGTACCAGAGCCTCACCTGGTACCAGAGCCTCACCTGGTACCAGAGCCTCACCTGGTGCCAGAGCTTCACCTGGTACCAGAGCTTCACCTGGTACCAGAGCCTCACCTGGTACCAGAGCCTCACCTGGTGCCAGAGCTTCACCTGGTACCAGAGCCTCACCTGGTGCCAGAGCTTCACCTGGTACCAGAGCTTCACCTGGTGCCAGAGCCTCACCTGGTACCAGAGCTTCACCTGGTACCAGAGCCTCACCTGGTACCAGAGCCTCACCTGGTGCCAGAGCCTCACCTGGTGCCAGAGCCTCACCTGGTACCAGAGCTTCACCTGGTACCAGAGCCTCACCTGGTACCAGAGCCTCACCTGGTGCCAGAGCCTCACCTGGTACCAGAGCCTCACCTGGTGCCAGAGCCTCACCTGGTACCAGAGCCTCACCTGGTACCAGAGCCTCACCTGGTACCAGAGCCTCACCTGGTGCCAGAGCCTCACCTGGTGCGTGGTGCTCCTCTGCAGCTCGGTCACGGCCCTCCTCCTGGTCCTCCTGGTCCTGGTCCTGGTCCTGGTCCTCCTCCTGGTCCTGGTCCTGGTCCTGGTCCTCTCGCTCCTCTGGACAAATTACGCTCCCTCTTCAACACTAAAGTGTCCCCAAAACCGAATGACTGATGCCGCTCTGGGCTGGTCGTAGTCGGATCAAGCCTTCAGATGTCCACACCGCCTCACATGGTCCTGGTGCTGGTCAGGAGCCCGCGGTGCTGGTCAGGACGGGGTAAACCCTGGACGGTGACTCCGCGTGAAAAAATGACTCGAGCAATTGAAAAATGAAAAGAAAAACCGGAAAATAAAACTGTCACCCGTTTTTTTCCAGCGGATGCTGCTTTGCTTCCATCCGCCGTGAGACAAATACCGTGGATAATTCCCGTGGGGATGAAGGGACCGTCCCGCGGGGCTCCGGTGGGTCGTGTGCGGGAGCCGGGGACAGCGGTAAATCCTCCGGTGGCCTGGGCCGGGGATGAGACGCGTTTCTACCTCCGCGTACGTCCTCCGCGCGATGACCTGCCGTGCTCGCGCTGCCTCGCGACTGTGCGCAGAGCTGGCTGTCGGGCACGCGCACGCACCGTCACCGTGACCGACCCACGCGCGGCGACGGGAGCGTGCCGCGCCGTGCCGCGCCGTGCTGATGACGCGTCGTTCCTGCAGTGCTATTTCCCCCTCCGCGTAAAAATACAGAGCGGAGAGAGAGGAGCTGGTCGCCCTGGCAACCGCAGCGGTGTGACCTCAATATGCGAGGTCCCGCTTCAAATACGTGATTCTTCTGGTGGTTAAAAATAATCACGTGTAATAAGTGTTTCCGCTGTGATTGACAGCAGCATCCAGACCTGCATCAGCGTGACGTCACAGGGCTTTAAAGGGACAAATCCTTTTACTTTTTTTACTCCCTCCCTCTCTCTCTTCCTCTCTCTCTCTCTCTCTCTCTTGCTCTCTTCCTCTCTCTCTCTCTCTTCCTCTCTCTCTCTCTCTCTCTTGCTCTCTTCCTCTCTCTCTCTCTCCCTCTCTCTCTCTTCCTCTCTCTCTCTCTCTCTCTTCCTCTCTCTCTCTCTCTCTCTTGCTCTCTTCCTCTCTCTCTCTCTCTCTCTCTCTTCTCTCCTCTCTCTCTCTCTCTCTCTCTCTTCCTCTCTCTCTCTCTCTCTCTTGCTCTCTTCCTCCTCTCTCTCTCTCTCTCTCTCTCTCTCTTCCTCTCTCTCTCCTCTCTCTCTCTTCCTCTCTCTCTTCCTCTCTCTCTCTTCCTCTCTCTTCCTCTCTCTCTCTTTCTCTCTCTCTCTCTCTTCCTCTCTCTCTTCCTCTCTTCCTCTCTCTCTTCCTCTCTCTCTCTCTCTTTCTCTCT
>NW_027315857.1:1269482-1349482 GCF_026437365.1 Eucyclogobius newberryi | reverse complement strand
GACAGGTGAGGCAGGGACACGGTGAGGCAGGGACAGGTGAGGCAGGGACACGGTGAGGCAGGGACAGGTGAGGCAGGGACAGGTGAGGCAGGGACAGGTGAGGCAGGGACACGCTGAGGCAGGGACAGGTGAGGCAGGGACACGGTGAGGCAGGGACACGGCGTGGCAGGGACACAGTGAGGCAGGTAGCGGTGAGGCAGGGACAGGTGAGGCAGGGACACGCTGAGGCAGGGACAGGTGAGGCAGGGACACGGTGAGGCAGGGAAGCAGTGAGGCAGGTAGCGGTGAGGCAGGGACAGGTGAGGCAGGGACACGCTGAGGCAGGGACAGGTGAGGCAGGGACACGGTGAGGCAGGGACAGGTGAGGCAGGGACAGGTGAGGCAGGGACACGGTGAGGCAGGGACAGGTGAGGCAGGGACAGGTGAGGCAGGGACAGGTGAGGCAGGGACACGGTGAGGCAGGGACAGGTGAGGCAGGGACAGGTGAGGCAGGGACACGGTGAGGCAGGGACAGGTGAGGCAGGGACACGGTGAGGCAGGGACAGGTGAGGCAGGGACACGGTGAGGCAGGGACAGGTGAGGCAGGGACACGGTGAGGCAGGGACAGGTGAGGCAGGGACAGGTGAGGCAGGGACACGGTGAGGCAGGGACAGGTGAGGCAGGGACACGGTGAGGCAGGGACAGGTGAGGCAGGGACAGGTGAGGCAGGGACAGGTGAGGCAGGGACAGGTGAGGCAGGGACACGGTGAGGCAGGGACAGGTGAGGCAGGGACAGGTGAGGCAGGGACAGGTGAGGCAGGGACACGGTGAGGCAGGGACACGGTGAGGCAGGGACAGGTGAGGCAGGGACACGCTGAGGCAGGGACAGGTGAGGCAGGGACACGGTGAGGCAGGGACAGGTGAGGCAGGGACAGGTGAGGCAGGGACACGGTGAGGCAGGGACAGGTGAGGCAGGGACACGGTGAGGCAGGGACAGGTGAGGCAGGGACACGGTGAGGCAGGGACAGGTGAGGCAGGGACACGGTGAGGCAGGGACACGGTGAGGCAGGGAAGCAGTGAGGCAGGTAGCGGTGAGGCAGGGACAGGTGAGGCAGGGACACGCTGAGGCAGGGACAGGTGAGGCAGGGACACGGTGAGGCAGGGAAGCAGTGAGGCAGGTAGCGGTGAGGCAGGGACACGGTGAGGCAGGGACAGGTGAGGCAGGGACACGGTGAGACAGGGACACGGTGAGGCAGGGACACGGCGTGGCAGGGACACAGTGAGGCAGGTAGCGGTGAGGCAGGGACACGGTGAGGCAGGGACACGGTGGGACACAGTGAGGCAGGTAGCGGTGAGGCAGGGACAGGTGAGGCAGGGACACGGTGAGGCAGGGACACGGTGAGGCAGGGACACGGTGAGGCAGGGAAGCAGTGAGGCAGGTAGCGGTGAGGCAGGGACAGGT
The DNA here is from genome assembly GCF_026437365.1 of Eucyclogobius newberryi. Lineage (NCBI taxonomy): Eukaryota > Metazoa > Chordata > Actinopteri > Gobiiformes > Gobiidae > Eucyclogobius > Eucyclogobius newberryi. The sequence continues at coordinate 1,348,041 of NW_027315857.1, read as the reverse complement.
GAGGCAGGGACACGCTGAGGCAGGGACAGGTGAGGCAGGGACACGGTGAGGCAGGGAAGCAGTGAGGCAGGTAGCGGTGAGGCAGGGACACGGTGAGGCAGGGACACGGTGGGACACAGTGAGGCAGGTAGCGGTGAGGCAGGGACACGGTGAGGCAGGGACACGGTGGGACACAGTGAGGCAGGTAGCGGTGAGGCAGGGACACGGTGAGGCAGGGACATGGTGAGGCAGGGACAGGTGAGGCAGGGACAGGTGAGGCAAGGACAGGTGAGGCAGGGACACGGTGAGGCAGGGACAGGTGAGGCAGGGACAGGTGAGGCAGGGACACGGTGAGGCAGGGACACGGTGAGGCAGGGACAGGTGAGGCAGGGACACGGTGAGGCAGGGACAGGTGAGGCAGGGACAGGTGAGGCAGGGACACGGTGAGGCAGGGACAGGTGAGGCAGGGACACGGTGAGGCAGGGACAGGTGAGGCAGGGACAGGTGAGGCAGGGACAGGTGAGGCAGGGACACGGTGAGGCAGGGACAGGTGAGGCAGGGACAGGTGAGGCAGGGACAGGTGAGGCAGGGACACGGTGAGGCAGGGACACGGTGAGGCAGGGACAGGTGAGGCAGGGACACGCTGAGGCAGGGACAGGTGAGGCAGGGACACGGTGAGGCAGGGACAGGTGAGGCAGGGACAGGTGAGGCAGGGACACGGTGAGGCAGGGACAGGTGAGGCAGGGACACGGTGAGGCAGGGACAGGTGAGGCAGGGACACGGTGAGGCAGGGACAGGTGAGGCAGGGACACGGTGAGGCAGGGACACGGTGAGGCAGGGAAGCAGTGAGGCAGGTAGCGGTGAGGCAGGGACAGGTGAGGCAGGGACACGCTGAGGCAGGGACAGGTGAGGCAGGGACACGGTGAGGCAGGGAAGCAGTGAGGCAGGTAGCGGTGAGGCAGGGACACGGTGAGGCAGGGACAGGTGAGGCAGGGACACGGTGAGGCAGGGACACGGTGAGGCAGGGACACGGCGTGGCAGGGACACAGTGAGGCAGGTAGCGGTGAGGCAGGGACACGGTGAGGCAGGGACACGGTGGGACACAGTGAGGCAGGTAGCGGTGAGGCAGGGACAGGTGAGGCAGGGACACGGTGAGGCAGGGACACGGTGAGGCAGGGACAGGTGAGGCAGGGACACGGTGAGGCAGGGACAGGTGAGGCAGGGACAGGTGAGGCAGGGACACGGTGAGGCAGGGACAGGTGAGGCAGGGACACGGTGAGGCAGGGACAGGTGAGGCAGGGACAGGTGAGGCAGGGACAGGTGAGGCAGGGACAGGTGAGGCAGGGACACGGTGAGGCAGGGACAGGTGAGGCAGGGACAGGTGAGGCAGGGACAGGTGAGGCAGGGACACGGTGAGGCGGGGACACGGTGAGGCAGGGACAGGTGAGGCAGGGACACGCTGAGGCAGGGACAGGTGAGGCAGGGACACGGTGAGGCAGGGACAGGTGAGGCAGGGACAGGTGAGGCAGGGACACGGTGAGGCAGGGACAGGTGAGGCAGGGACACGGTGAGGCAGGGACAGGTGAGGCAGGGACACGGTGAGGCAGGGACAGGTGAGGCAGGGACACGGTGAGGCAGGGACACGGTGAGGCAGGGAAGCAGTGAGGCAGGTAGCGGTGAGGCAGGGACAGGTGAGGCAGGGACACGCTGAGGCAGGGACAGGTGAGGCAGGGACACGGTGAGGCAGGGAAGCAGTGAGGCAGGTAGCGGTTGAGGCAGGGACAGGTGAGGCAGGGACACGGTGAGGCAGGGACACGGTGAGGCAGGGACACGGCGTGGCAGGGACACAGTGAGGCAGGTAGCGGTGAGGCAGGGACACGGTGAGGCAGGGACACGGTGGGACACAGTGAGGCAGGTAGCGGTGAGGCAGGGACAGGTGAGGCAGGGACACGGTGAGGCAGGGACACGGTGAGGCAGGGACACGGTGAGGCAGGGAAGCAGTGAGGCAGGTAGCGGTGAGGCAGGGACAGGTGAGGCAGGGACACGCTGAGGCAGGGACAGGTGAGGCAGGGACACGGTGAGGCAGGGAAGCAGTGAGGCAGGTAGCGGTGAGGCAGGGACACGGTGAGGCAGGGACACGGTGGGACACAGTGAGGCAGGTAGCGGTGAGGCAGGGACACGGTGAGGCAGGGACACGGTGGGACACAGTGAGGCAGGTAGCGGTGAGGCAGGGACACGGTGAGGCAGGGACATGGTGAGGCAGGGACAGGTGAGGCAGGGACAGGTGAGGCAAGGACAGGTGAGGCAGGGACACGGTGAGGCAGGGACAGGTGAGGCAGGGACAGGTGAGGCAGGGACACGGTGAGGCAGGGACACGGTGAGGCAGGGACAGGTGAGGCAGGGACACGGTGAGGCAGGGACAGGTGAGGCAGGGACACGGTGAGGCAGGGACAGGTGAGGCAGGGACAGGTGAGGCAGGGACACGGTGAGGCAGGGACAGGTGAGGCAGGGACAGGTGAGGCAGGGACAGGTGAGGCAGGGACACGGTGAGGCAGGGACAGGTGAGGCAGGGACAGGTGAGGCAGGGACACGGTGAGGCAGGGACAGGTGAGGCAGGGACACGGTGAGGCAGGGACAGGTGAGGCAGGGACACGGTGAGGCAGGGACAGGTGAGGCAGGGACACGGTGAGGCAGGGACAGGTGAGGCAGGGACAGGTGAGGCAGGGACAGGTGAGGCAGGGACACGGTGAGGCAGGGACAGGTGAGGCAGGGACACGGTGAGGCAGGGACAGGTGAGGCAGGGACACGGTGAGGCAGGGACAGGTGAGGCAGGGACACGGTGAGGCAGGGACAGGTGAGGCAGGGACAGGTGAGGCAGGGACAGGTGAGGCAGGGACACGGTGAGGCAGGGACAGGTGAGGCAGGGACACGGTGAGGCAGGGACAGGTGAGGCAGGGACACGGTGAGGCAGGGACAGGTGAGGCAGGGACACGGTGAGGCAGGGACAGGTGAGGCAGGGACACGGTGAGGCAGGGACAGGTGAGGCAGGGACACGGTGAGGCAGGGACAGGTGAGGCAGGGACACGGTGAGGCAGGGACAGGTGAGGCAGGGACACGGTGAGGCAGGGACACGGTGAGGCAGGGACAGGTGAGGCAGGGACACGGTGAGGCAGGGACAGGTGAGGCAGGGACAGGTGAGGCAGGGACAGGTGAGGCAGGGACACGGTGAGGCAGGGACAGGTGAGGCAGGGACACGGTGAGGCAGGGACAGGTGAGGCAGGGACACGGTGAGGCAGGGACAGGTGAGGCAGGGACACGGTGAGGCAGGGACAGGTGAGGCAGGGACACGGTGAGGCAGGGACAGGTGAGGCAGGGACACGGTGAGGCAGGGACAGGTGAGGCAGGGACACGGTGAGGCAGGGACAGGTGAGGCAGGGACACGGTGAGGCAGGGACAGGTGAGGCAGGGACACGGTGAGGCAGGGACAGGTGAGGCAGGGACACGGTGAGGCGGGGACACGGTGAGGCAGGGACAGGTGAGGCAGGGACACGGTGAGGCAGGGACAGGTGAGGCAGGGACACGGTGAGGCGCGGACACGGTGAGGCGGGGACACGGTGAGGCGGGGACAGGTGAGGCAGGGACACGGTGAGGCAGGGACAGGTGAGGCAGGGACACGGTGAGGCGGGGACACGGTGAGGCGGGGACACGGTGAGGCGGGGACACGGTGAGGCAGGGACAGGTGAGGCAGGGACACGGTGAGGCAGGGACAGGTGAGGCAGGGACAGGTGAGGCAGGGACAGGTGAGGCAGGGACACGGTGAGGCAGGGACAGGTGAGGCAGGGACACCGTGAGGCAGGGACAGGTGAGGCAGGGACAGGGTGAGGCAGGGACAGGTGAGGCAGGGACAGGTGATGCAGGGACACGGTGAGGCAGGGACAGGTGAGGCAGGGACAGGTGAGGCAGGGACACGGTGAGGCAGGGACACGGTGAGGCAGGGACACGGTGAGGCAGGGACAGGTGAGGCAGGGACACGCTGAGGCAGGGACAGGTGAGGCAGGGACACGGTGAGGCAGGGACAGGTGAGGCAGGGACAGGTGAGGCAGGGACAGGTGAGGCAGGGACACGGTGAGGCGGGGACACGGTGAGGCGGGGACAGGTGAGGCGGGGACACGGTGAGGCAGGGACAGGTGAGGCAGGGACACGGTGAGGCAGGGACAGGTGAGGCAGGGACAGGTGAGGCAGGGACAGGTGAGGCAGGGACACGGTGAGGCAGGGACAGGTGAGGCAGGGACACCGTGAGGCAGGGACAGGTGAGGCAGGGACAGGGTGAGGCAGGGACAGGTGAGGCAGGGACAGGTGATGCAGGGACACGGTGAGGCAGGGACAGGTGAGGCAGGGACAGGTGAGGCAGGGACACGGTGAGGCAGGGACACGGTGAGGCAGGGACACGGTGAGGCAGGGACAGGTGAGGCAGGGACACGCTGAGGCAGGGACAGGTGAGGCAGGGACACGGTGAGGCAGGGACAGGTGAGGCAGGGACAGGTGAGGCAGGGACAGGTGAGGCAGGGACACGGTGAGGCAGGGACAGGTGAGGCAGGGACACGGTGAGGCAGGGACAGGTGAGGCAGGGACACGGTGAGGCAGGGACAGGTGAGGCAGGGACACGGTGAGGCAGGGACAGGTGAGGCAGGGACAGGTGAGGCAGGGACAGGTGAGGCAGGGACACGCTGAGGCAGGGACAGGTGAGGCAGGGACACGGTGAGGCAGGGACACGGCGTGGCAGGGACACAGTGAGGCAGGTAGCGGTGAGGCAGGGACAGGTGAGGCAGGGACACGCTGAGGCAGGGACAGGTGAGGCAGGGACACGGTGAGGCAGGGAAGCAGTGAGGCAGGTAGCGGTGAGGCAGGGACACGGTGAGGCAGGGACACGGTGGGACACAGTGAGGCAGGTAGCGGTGAGGCAGGGACACGGTGAGGAAGGGACACGGTGGGACACAGTGAGGCAGGTAGCGGTGAGGCAGGGACACGGTGAGGCAAGGACATGGTGAGGCAGGGACAGGTGAGGCAGGGACAGGTGAGGCAAGGACAGGTGGGGCAGGGACACGGTGAGGCAGGGACACGGTGAGGCAGGGACAGGTGAGGCAGGGACACGGTGAGGCAGGGACAGGTGAGGCAGGGACAGGTGAGGCAGGGACAGGTGAGGCAGGGACACGGTGAGGCAGGGACAGGTGAGGCAGGGACACGGTGAGGCAGGGACAGGTGAGGCAGGGACACGGTGAGGCAGGGACAGGTGAGGCAGGGACACGGTGAGGCAGGGACAGGTGAGGCAGGGACACGGTGAGGCAGGGACAGGTGAGGCAGGGACACGGTGAGGCAGGGACAGGTGAGGCAGGGACAGGTGAGGCAGGGACAGGTGAGGCAGGGACACGGTGAGGCAGGGACAGGTGAGGCAGGGACACGGTGAGGCAGGGACAGGTGAGGCAGGGACACGGTGAGGCAGGGACACGGTGAGGCAGGGACACGGTGAGGCAGGGACACGGCGTGGCAGGGACACAGTGAGGCAGGTAGCGGTGAGGCAGGGACAGGTGAGGCAGGGACACGGTGAGGCAGGGACACGGTGAGGCAGGGACACGGTGAGGCAGGGACACGGCGTGGCCACAGTGAGGCAGGTAGCGGTGAGGCAGGGACAGGTGAGGCAGGGACACGGTGAGGCAGGGACACGGTGAGGCAGGGACACGGTGAGGCAGGGAAGCAGTGAGGCAGGTAGCGGTGAGGCAGGGACAGGTGAGGCAGGGACACGCTGAGGCAGGGACAGGTGAGGCAGGGACACGGTGAGGCAGGGAAGCAGTGAGGCAGGTAGCGGTGAGGCAGGGACACGGTGAGGCAGGGACACGGTGGGACACAGTGAGGCAGGTAGCGGTGAGGCAGGGACACGGTGAGGCAGGGACACGGTGGGACACAGTGAGGCAGGTAGCGGTGAGGCAGGGACACGGTGAGGCAGGGACATGGTGAGGCAGGGACAGGTGAGGCAGGGACAGGTGAGGCAAGGACAGGTGAGGCAGGGACACGGTGAGGCAGGGACACGGTGAGGCAGGGACAGGTGAGGCAGGGACACGGTGAGGCAGGGACACGGTGAGGCAGGGACAGGTGAGGCAGGGACACGGTGAGGCAGGGACAGGTGAGGCAGGGACAGGTGAGGCAGGGACACGGTGAGGCAGGGACAGGTGAGGCAGGGACAGGTGAGGCAGGGACAGGTGAGGCAGGGACACGGTGAGGCAGGGACACGGTGAGGCAGGGACAGGTGAGGCAGGGACACGGTGAGGCAGGGACAGGTGAGGCAGGGACAGGTGAGGCAGGGACAGGTGAGGCAGGGACACGGTGAGGCAGGGACAGGTGAGGCAGGGACACGGTGAGGCAGGGACAGGTGAGGCAGGGACAGGTGAGGCAGGGACAGGTGAGGCAGGGACACGGTGAGGCAGGGACAGGTGAGGCAGGGACAGGTGAGGCAGGGACAGGTGAGGCAGGGACTCGGTGAGGCAGGGACACGGTGAGGCAGGGACACGGTGAGGCAGGGACAGGTGAGGCAGGGACACGCTGAGGCAGGGACAGGTGAGGCAGGGACACGGTGAGGCAGGGACAGGTGAGGCAGGGACAGGTGAGGCAGGGACAGGTGAGGCAGGGACACGGTGAGGCAGGGACAGGTGAGGCAGGGACACGGTGAGGCAGGGACAGGTGAGGCAGGGACACGGTGAGGCAGGGACAGGTGAGGCAGGGACAGGTGAGGCAGGGACAGGTGAGGCAGGGACACGGTGAGGCAGGGACAGGTGAGGCAGGGACACGGTGAGGCAGGGACAGGTGAGGCAGGGACACGGTGAGGCAGGGACAGGTGAGGCAGGGACACGGTGAGGCAGGGACAGGTGAGGCAGGGACACGGTGAGGCAGGGACAGGTGAGGCAGGGACAGGTGAGGCAGGGACAGGTGAGGCAGGGACACGGTGAGGCAGGGACAGGTGAGGCAGGGACACGGTGAGGCAGGGACAGGTGAGGCAGGGACACGGTGAGGCAGGGACAGGTGAGGCAGGGACACGGTGAGGCAGGGACAGGTGAGGCAGGGACACGGTGAGGCAGGGACAGGTGAGGCAGGGACACGGTGAGGCAGGGACAGGTGAGGCAGGGACACGGTGAGGCAGGGACAGGTGAGGCAGGGACACGGTGAGGCAGGGACAGGTGAGGCAGGGACACGGTGAGGCGGGGACACGGTGAGGCAGGGACAGGTGAGGCAGGGACACGGTGAGGCAGGGACAGGTGAGGCAGGGACACGGTGAGGCAGGGACAGGTGAGGCAGGGACACGGTGAGGCAGGGACAGGTGAGGCAGGGACACGGTGAGGCAGGGACAGGTGAGGCAGGGACACGGTGAGGCAGGGACAGGTGAGGCAGGGACACGGTGAGGCAGGGACACGGTGAGGCGGGGACACGGTGAGGCAGGGACAGGTGAGGCAGGGACACGGTGAGGCAGGGACAGGTGAGGCAGGGACAGGTGAGGCAGGGACAGGTGAGGCAGGGACACGGTGAGGCAGGGACAGGTGAGGCAGGGACACGGTGAGGCAGGGACAGGTGAGGCAGGGACACGGTGAGGCAGGGACAGGTGAGGCAGGGACACGGTGAGGCAGGGACAGGTGAGGCAGGGACACGGTGAGGCAGGGACAGGTGAGGCAGGGACACGGTGAGGCAGGGACAGGTGAGGCAGGGACACGGTGAGGCAGGGACAGGTGAGGCAGGGACACGGTGAGGCAAGGACAGGTGAGGCAGGGACACGGTGAGGCGGGGACACGGTGAGGCAGGGACAGGTGAGGCAGGGACACGGTGAGGCAGGGACAGGTGAGGCAGGGACACGGTGAGGCAGGGACAGGTGAGGCAGGGACACGGTGAGGCAGGGACAGGTGAGGCAGGGACACGGTGAGGCAGGGACAGGTGAGGCGGGGACACGGTGAGGCAGGGACAGGTGAGGCAGGGACAGGTGAGGCAGGGACAGGTGAGGCGGGTAGCGGTAGCAGAGATGATGAAAGTGAAGCATAGATGTGTTGTTCTTACACAACGAGGCTGGAGCAGGGTGTGGTCAGGGCCAATGTTTATGAGCCATGGGTCAAATGTCAGTGCAGGAGTGTCCTGCTGTCTGAGCGAGTGAGACTGGGCAGTGCCACTCACCTGGAGGTGGAGGGTGGCAGGCTCCAGGTGGTGCAGGGGACAATGAGGGACACACATTTTATATGTATACATGCACATAACTCCCTTACACAGCGAATGGAGCTAGTGCACAAACTGAACAGGAAGCTCAAAGATTTGAACAGTAACTCTGTGATAATAGTGGGACTGGAACTGTACCACAGACAGACAGGGGCCCCATCCGAGTGCAGCCGCCATGTTGGCCAGTGTGACACATGGAGACAGTGCCACCCCTCAGCACATCAGTATACATGGGTCAGGGGGTCAGGGGTCAGTATACATGGGTCAGGGGGTCAGGGGTCAGTATACATGGGTCCGGGGGTCAGGGGTCAGTATACATGGGTCCGGGGGTCAGGGCTCAGTATACATGGGTCTGGGGGTCAGGGGTCAGTATACATGGGTCCGGGGGTCAGGGGTCAGTATACATGGGTCAGGGGGTCAGGGGTCAGTATACATGGGTCCGGGGGTCAGGGCTCAGTATACATGGGTCCGGAGGTCAGGGCTCAGTATACATGGGTCCGGGGGTCAGGGGTCAGTATACATGGGTCAGGGGGTCAGGGGTCAGTATACATGGGTCCGGTGGTCAGGGCTCAGTATACATGGGTCCGGGGGTCAGGAGTCATATACATGGGTCCGGAGGTCAGGGCTCAGTATACATGGGTCCGGGGGTCAGGGGTCATATACATGGGTCCGGAGGTCAGGGGTCAGTATACATGGGTCCGGGGGTCAGGGGTCAGTATACATGGGTCCGGGGGTCAGGGGTCAGTATACATGGGTCAGGGGGTCAGGGGTCAGTATACATGGGTCCGGGGGTCAGGGCTCAGTATACATGGGTCCGGGGGTCAGGGCTCAGTATACATGGGTCCGGGGGTCAGGAGTCATATACATGGGTCCGGAGGTCAGGGCTCAGTATACATGGGTCCGGGGGTCAGGGGTCATATACATGGGTCCGGAGGTCAGGGGTCAGTATACATGGGTCCGGGGGTCAGGGGTCAGTATACATGGGTCCGGGGGTCAGGGGTCAGTATACATGGGTCAGGGGGTCAGTATACATGGGTCCGGGGGTCAGGGCTCAGTATACATGGGTCCGGGGGTCAGGGGTCAGTATACATGGGTCTGGGGGTCAGGGGTCAGTATACATGGGTCCGGGGGTCAGGGGTCAGTATACATGGGTCCGGGGGTCAGGAGTCATATACATGGGTCCGGTGGTCAGGGCTCAGTATACATGGGTCCGGGGGTCAGGAGTCATATACATGGGTCTGGGGGTCAGGGCTCAGTATACATGGGTCCGGGGGTCAGGGGTCATATACATGGGTCCGGAGGTCAGGGGTCAGTATACATGGGTCCGGGGGTCAGGGGTCAGTATACATGGGTCCGGGGGTCAGGGGTCAGTATACATGGGTCAGGGGGTCAGGGGTCAGTATACATGGGTCCGGGGGTCAGGGCTCAGTATACATGGGTCCGGGGGTCAGGGGTCAGTATACATGGGTCTGGGGGTCAGGGGTCAGTATACATGGGTCCGGGGGTCAGGAGTCATATACATGGGTCCGGAGGTCAGGGGTCAGTATACATGGGTCGGGGGGTCAGGGGTCAGTATACATGGGTCCGGGGGTCAGGGGTCAGTATACATGGGTCCGGGGGTCAGGGGTCAGTATACATGGGTCCGGGGGTCAGGGGTCAGTATACATGGGTCCGGGGGTCAGGAGTCATATACATGGGTCCGGAGGTCAGGGCTCAGTATACATGGGTCCGGGGGTCAGGGGTCATATACATGGGTCCGGAGGTCAGGGGTCAGTATACATGGGTCCGGGGGTCAGGGGTCAGTATACATGGGTCCGGGGGTCAGGGGTCAGTATACATGGGTCCGGGGGTCAGGGGTCAGTATACATGGGTCCGGGGGTCAGGGGTCAGTATACATGGGTCCGGGGGTCAGGGGTCAGTATACATGGGTCCGGGGGTCAGGGGTCAGTGGGCACTAATTAAGGCAAAAATCACTGCACTCTGTGACATTGATGCACCGACACGCTACTTCTTCAACTTAGAGAGAAAGGGCAGAGTAGATAACGACCTAATGCATGAGGTCACGGATGACCCCTCTTTAATGCGGCAGAAGCCCATAGACCTTTACTCTGAACTGTTTGGGGCCTGTGAGTGTGACGGAGAGTCGGAGGCAGATGGCGGAGGGGCTGCCCAAGCTGGAGGAGTGGGAGGCGGCATCTCTAGCTTCACCTGTCACTATGGAGGAGATGACAGCTGCAGTGCAACAGCTTCACTGTGGGCGAGCCCCGGGAATCGATGGCGAGCCCCGGGAATCGATGGACTACCTCCAGACTTCTGTAAAAGATTCTGGTCAGTGTTGGGGCAGGACATACATATGGTCTTCACGTCAGCGTTGGCTCAGGGCAGACTTCCACGCAGCTGTACTAGAGCGGTCTTGGCACTTCTTCCCAAGAAGGGAGATCTGACTTTGTTGGAAAACTGGAGACCAGTCTCATTGCTTTGCACCGATTACAAAATAGTTGCAAAGGTGTTCTCCAATAGACTAAAGGACTATTTGGACTCAATAATCCGCCAGACTCAAACGTACTGTATCCCAGGCCGGACTATTATGGACAACCTCTTCCTCATTCATAACATTATTGATATTGCAGGAGTAAAGGGGTTGGACGTGGGCCTCCTGTCGATCGACCAGAAGACGAAAACGTTTGGTTTTCCCACACCAATTTACCACATGGATTAAGACTCTATACGCAGGAGCTTCAGTGTTGCTAAGGGTAGAGGGTGGGCTGAGCCGGCCGGTGGCAGTAAGTAGGGGCATCCGACAGGGTTGTCCTTTATCAGGAATGCTCTTGTCATCGCCGTTGAGCCTCTGCTCCATCAGCTCAGGAGTGGGTTGAGGGGACTTCCTCTGGGGCAGGCATCACATCCCTTTTGTGTGTCGCATACGGAGACAATATCACGGTGTCATCGCGGGGCAATCAGATGTGGTGACCTTGCAGCGGGTGCTGCCATGAACGTGCCTCATCTGCCTGTGTAAACTGGAATAAATGCAAAAGTTGCAGTGTGTGCAGTGAGGGAGGGGCTGTGTGCAGTGAGGGAGGGGCTGTGTGCAGTGAGGGAGGGGCTGTGTGCAATGAGGGAGGGGCTGTGTGCAGTGAGGGAGGGGCTGTGTGCAGTGAGGGAGGGGCTGTGTGCAATGAGGGAGGGGCTGTGTGCAATGAGGGAGGGGCTGTGTGCAGTGAGGGGCTGTGTGCAGTGAGGGAGGGGCTGTGTGCAGTGAGGGAGGGGCTGTGTGCAGTGAGGGAGGGGCTGTGTGCAATGAGGGAGGGGCTGTGTGCAGTGAGGGAGGGGCTGTGTGCAGTGAGGGAGGGGCTGTGTGCAGTGAGGGAGGGGCTGTGTGCAATGAGGGAGGGGCTGTGTGCAGTGAGGGAGGGGCTGTGTGCAGTGAGGGAGGGGCTGTGTGCAGTGAGGGAGGGGCTGTGTGCAGTGAGGGGCTGTGTGCAGTGAGGGAGGGGCTGTGTGCAGTGAGGGAGGGGCTGTGTGCAGTGAGGGAGAGGCTGTGTGCAATGAGGGAGGGGCTGTGTGCAGTGAGGGAGGGGCTGTGTGCAGTGAGGGAGGGGCTGTGTGCAGTGAGGGAGGGGCTGTGTGCAATGAGGGAGGGGCTGTGTGCAGTGAGGGAGGGGCTGTGTGCAGTGAGGGGCTGTGTGCAATGAGGGAGGGGCTGTTTGCAGTGAGGGAGGGGCTGTGTGCAGTGAGGGAGGGGCTGTGTGCAGTGAGGGAGGGGCTGTGTGCAGTGAGGGAGGGGCTGTGTGCAGTGAGGGGCTGTGTGCAGTGAGGGAGGGGCTGTGTGCAGTGAGGGAGGGGCTGTGTGCAGTGAGGGAGGGGCTGTGTGCAATGAGGGAGGGGCTGTGTGCAGTGAGGGAGGGGCTGTGTGCAGTGAGGGAGGGGCTGTGTGCAATGAGGGAGGGGCTGTGTGCAATGAGGGAGGGGCTGTGTGCAGTGAGGGAGGGGCTGTGTGCAATGAGGGAGGGGCTGTGTGCAGTGAGGGAGGGGCTGTGTGCAGTGAGGGAGGGGCTGTGTGCAGTGAGGGAGGGGCTGTGTGCAGTGAGGGAGGGGCTGTGTGCAATGAGGGAGGGGCTGTGTGCAGTGAGGGAGGGGCTGTGTGCAATGAGGGAGGGGCTGTGTGCAGTGAGGGAGGGGCTGTGTGCAGTGAGGGAGGGGCTGTGTGCAGTGAGGGAGGGGCTGTGTGCAGTGAGGGAGGGGCTGTGTGCAGTGAGGGAGGGGCTGTGTGCAATGAGGGAGGGGCTGTGTGCAGTGAGGGAGGGGCTGTGTGCAGTGAGGGAGGGGCTGTGTGCAGTGAGGGAGGGGCTGTGTGCAATGAGGGAGGGGCTGTGTGCAGTGAGGGAGGGGCTGTGTGCAGTGAGGGAGGGGGAGCTGCTTTTACTTTTGTAAATATGGAAAAAGGTCTCATGATGTTTGACTGATTTGTTGTCTGTTTTAAAATGAGCTGTCAATCAATGTCATCGTAAAGTCAACTCTCCCCCTCTTTCCCTCTCTCTGCTCTGAGCGGCTCCTCTCTGCTCTGAGCGGCTCCTCTCTGCTCTGAGCGGCTCCTCTCTCTGCTCTGAGCGGCTCCTCTCTCTGCTCTGAGCGGCTCCTCTCTCTGCTCTGAGCGGCTCCTCTTTCTTCTCTGAGCGGCTCCTCTCTCTGCTCTGAGCGGCTCCTCTTTCTGCTCTGAGCGGCTCCTCTCTTCTCTGAGCGGCTCCTCTCTCTGCTCTGAGCGGCTCCTCTCTGCTCTGAGCGGCTCCTCTGAGCGGCTCCTCTCTCTGCTCTGTGCGGCTCCTCTCTGCTCTGAGCGGCTCCTCTCTGCTCTGAGCGGCTCCTCTCTGCTCTGAGCGGCTCCTCTCTCTGCTCTGAGCGGCTCCTCTCTCTGCTCTGAGCGGCTCCTCTCTGATCCGAGCGGCTCCTCGCTCTGATCCGAGCTGCTCCTCTCTGCTCTGAGCGGCTCCTCTTTCTGCTCTGAGCGGCTCCTCTCTCTGCTCTGAGCGGCTCCTCTCTGCTCTGAGCGGCTCCTCTCTCTGCTCTGAGCGGCTCCTCTCTGCTCTGAGCGGCTCCTCTGAGCGGCTCCTCTCTCTGCTCTGAGCGGCTCCTCTCTGCTCTGAGCGGCTCCTCTCTGCTCTGAGCGGCTCCTCTCTCTGCTCTGAGCGGCTCCTCTCTGCTCTGAGCGGCTCCTCTCTCTGCTCTGAGCGGCTCCTCTTTCTGCTCTGAGCGGCTCCTCTCTCTGCTCTGAGCGGCTCCTCTCTCTGCTCTGAGCGGCTCCTCTCTCTGCTCTGAGCGGCTCCACTCTCTGCTCTGAGCGGCTCCACTCTCTGCTCTGAGCGGCTCCTCTCTGCTCTGAGCGGCTCCTCTCTGCTCTGAGCGGCTCCTCTCTCTGCTCTGAGCGGCTCCTCTCTGCTCTGAGCGGCTCCTCTCTCTGCTCTGAGCGGCTCCTCTCTCTGCTCTGAGCGGCTCCTCTTTCTGCTCTGAGCGGCTCCTCTCTCTGCTCTGAGCGGCTCCTCTCTCTGCTCTGAGCGGCTCCTCTCTCTGCTCTGAGCGGCTCCTCTCTCTGCTCTGAGCGGCTCCTCTCTCTGCTCTGTGCGGCTCCTCTCTGCTCTGAGCGGCTCCTCTCTGCTCTGAGCGGCTCCTCTCTGCTCTGAGCGGCTCCTCTCTCTGCTCTGAGCGGCTCCTCTCTCTGCTCTGAGCGGCTCCTCTCTGATCCGAGCGGCTCCTCGCTCTGATCCGAGCTGCTCCTCTCTGCTCTGAGCGGCTCCTCTTTCTGCTCTGAGCGGCTCCTCTCTCTGCTCTGAGCGGCTCCTCTCTGCTCTGAGCGGCTCCTCTCTCTGCTCTGAGCGGCTCCTCTCTGCTCTGAGCGGCTCCTCTGAGCGGCTCCTCTCTCTGCTCTGAGCGGCTCCTCTCTGCTCTGAGCGGCTCCTCTCTGCTCTGAGCGGCTCCTCTCTCTGCTCTGAGCGGCTCCTCTCTGCTCTGAGCGGCTCCTCTCTCTGCTCTGAGCGGCTCCTCTTTCTGCTCTGAGCGGCTCCTCTCTCTGCTCTGAGCGGCTCCTCTCTCTGCTCTGAGCGGCTCCTCTCTGCTCTGAGCGGCTCCACTCTCTGCTCTGAGCGGCTCCACTCTCTGCTCTGAGCGGCTCCTCTCTGCTCTGAGCGGCTCCTCTCTGCTCTGAGCGGCTCCTCTCTCTGCTCTGAGCGGCTCCTCTCTGCTCTGAGCGGCTCCTCTCTCTGCTCTGAGCGGCTCCTCTCTCTGCTCTGAGCGGCTCCTCTCTCTGCTCTGAGCGGCTCCTCTCTCTGCTCTGAGCGGCTCCTCTCTCTGCTCTGAGCGGCTCCTCTCTCTGCTCTGAGCGGCTCCTCTCTGCTCTGAGCGGCTCCTCTCTCTGCTCTGAGCGGCTCCTCTCTGCTCTGAGCGGCTCCTCTCTGCTCTGAGCGGCTCCTCTCTCTGCTCTGAGCGGCTCCTCTCTCTGCTCTGAGCGGCTCCTCTCTCTGCTCTGAGCGGCTCCTCTTTCTGCTCTGAGCGGCTCCTCTCTCTGCTCTGAGCGGCTCCTCTCTCTGCTCTGAGCGGCTCCTCTCTCTGCTCTGAGCGGCTCCTCTCTCTGCTCTGAGCGGCTCCTCTCTCTGCTCTGAGCGGCTCCTCTCTCTGCTCTGAGCGGCTCCTCTCTGCTCTGAGCGGCTCCTCTCTGCTCTGAGCGGCTCCTCTCTCTGCTCTGAGCGGCTCCACTCTCTGCTCTGAGCGGCTCCTCTCTGCTCTGAGCGGCTCCTCTCTGCTCTGAGCGGCTCCTCTCTGCTCTGAGCGGCTCCTCTCTGCTCTGAGCGGCTCCTCTCTCTGCTCTGAGCGGCTCCTCTCTGCTCTGAGCGGCTCCTCTCTCTGCTCTGAGCGGCTCCTCTCTCTGCTCTGAGCGGCTCCTCTCTCTGCTCTGAGCGGCTCCTCTCTCTGCTCTGAGCGGCTCCTCTCTCTGCTCTGAGCGGCTCCTCTCTCTGCTCTGAGCGGCTCCTCTCTGCTCTGAGCGGCTCCTCTCTGCTCTGAGCGGCTCCTCTCTCTGCTCTGAGCGGCTCCTCTCTCTGCTCTGAGCGGCTCCTCTCTCTGCTCTGAGCGGCTCCTCTTTCTGCTCTGAGCGGCTCCTCTCTCTGCTCTGAGCGGCTCCTCTCTCTGCTCTGAGCGGCTCCTCTCTCTGCTCTGAGCGGCTCCTCTCTCTGCTCTGAGCGGCTCCTCTCTGCTCTGAGCGGCTCCTCTCTCTGCTCTGAGCGGCTCCTCTCTCTGCTCTGAGCGGCTCCTCTCTGCTCTGAGCGGCTCCTCTCTGCTCTGAGCGGCTCCTCTCTCTGCTCTGAGCGGCTCCACTCTCTGCTCTGAGCGGCTCCTCTCTGCTCTGAGCGGCTCCTCTCTGCTCTGAGCGGCTCCTCTCTGCTCTGAGCGGCTCCTCTCTGCTCTGAGCGGCTCCTCTCTCTGCTCTGAGCGGCTCCTCTCTGCTCTGAGCGGCTCCTCTCTCTGCTCTGAGCGGCTCCACTCTCTGCTCTGAGCGGCTCCTCTCTGCTCTGAGCGGCTCCTCTCAGAGACCTAAACTCACGGTGCTTTACAACGGGGCACATTGTGCACATGATCTTATCACCAAAGGCACAGAGCTCCATGAAGTGCTGGTTTTTGGATACATCCTGTATTTCAGGTTCTTCACAGGCTCCATCAGCTGGTGTCTTTTCTGCCCTGAGACTGTGAGACGAGGCTGGAGGTGGGTCTCACAGAACGAGGACAGACGGACCAGGCAGGATTTCAGGGCCTTCAGCTTTGGCTCAGAGCAGACGTCACATGACACATCTCCAGGTTTGGAACGCTGTGACTTTGACTTTTCAGCCTCTAGTTTAAAGTGAGAGATCATGTCCACACATGTAGTGTGTGTTACACATAGGACATCTCAGGAGCCCAATCATGTCCCAGGGCCCAATAGGGGCCCAGGCCTCACAGATGTAGCGTTTGCAGAAGTTGTGTCCACATGGAAGGGTCACTGGCTCAAAGAACTCCTCCAGACAGACGGAGCATCGGAACATCTCCTCAGAGCAGCTTTCACTTGTGGAGGACGTCTCTGAATCACAAGGTCAATATCACAGATACTTTCATCATCTTCAAAGTGAAAACTCTTATTTTGACAGGAAAAGAGATTTAAGTTATAGAATTTGCTGAAGACTGAACTAGAAGAGTCTGAAATAGTTGTTGTTGTTGTTGTTGTTGTTGTTTTATGGCGGTTGACATCCGAGTGTTGCATTACCGCCAGACTTTATTCCTTAGACTTTGTCCTCAGACTCTGCCGTAGTCCGTAAAAGTACTCCTTCCATTGCTTTGGTGTTACAAAGCCCATGAGGTCATGATATGTCTTTGTGACCGGCTTTATTCCAGGGAGACTCTTCTTCATCTTCCTCTCCTTCTTTGACGTTCGGTGCTTCCGCCGTACAGCTTTATTCTTTAGGCTTCATTCTTTAGGCTCTAATATTTCCACTGATGTCGCTGCTTGGTAGCCGTGCGTCTACGAGACTGGGCGAGGACAGGAGACCACCCCCACCCCCATCTCGTCACTCTGATCACTCTGACTCCCCACAAGCAGACCCCCATCACTCCGACTCCCATTTAGCGCCTTTAGCCTGTTTTCTATATCTGCCCAATCAAGCTCCTTTGTTCCAAGGAATCTCCCTGCAGCTTTAGCAATGATCCTGATCCTTTCAGTTCTGCTTTGAGTCTGAGCAGCACAGTTTACAACATCCACCATAAAGAGCACAAAATCCTCTCTATCCACAACCAGGGTATTCTCATTAATTCTGGAACCTGCACACTTGGGACCTCCACTCTTGAAACCTTCACACTTCTTGGGAGCCACGCTGGCCTCTCTCATTTCGCCCTGGCTGGGAGCAGCACTGGCACCTCTCTCTGTATTTACTCTAAACTCGTTACTTGAAACTTTCTTGACTGCATCTGCATAGGATACACCTTGAGAGACCTTTTATTTTCTGCACCTCAGCAGCTCTTTTGCTAAACCTGCATCCCCCGTAGGCAGAGCTATGTTCTTCCCCACAGTTACAGCACTTCAGTTTTGCACCCACGTCACACTTCCCATACTCATGATCTCCTGCACATTTACCACACCTTTGCCTCCCTCTACAGACCGCTGCAATATGCCCAAAGCGCTGGCACTTAAAGCAACGCAGGGGCGGTGGAACATATGGCCTGACGCTATAGCACATGTACCCAATCAACACCTTACTAGGCAGGCACCTCCCTTCAAGTGTTACCATTACCGACAAACTGTCACATCTTACCCCAGACCGGGTCACCTTCAAACGCCTAGCGTCCACCACCGTAACTCCCGTCAAATTCTCCTTAACTTCATCCACAGACGTCGCCGTAGGGACGCCTACGATAACTCCTCTGACCGTGTTTCTTTCAGCATTAGACACAAGAATGTCCTTTCCACCCAGACGTTTAGTTCCAATCGCCGTTGCTGAGCCGCGTCCTTGCACACGACCAGCAGCGAGCCATCTCTAAGGACACTCGCACTCTTGATCACTCCCACAGCTACAGTTAGGCTCTTTGACAATGCCACTGAATTCCACTCCTTAAAGGATGCACTATCCTGTGCAAGCTTTATGATCACCTTACAGTCTCTGCTCTCACCCCGGACATCAATAGCTTCAGCCTCATCCTGCTGCTCATTCCCAGAACCCTCGGACGAGCTAAGGGACTTTTTACGTTTCCGGGCACGTGCAGGCAGAAAAGGCTGCTCCTCCACGCCGTCCAGAACGTCTTCCATCCCCGATCCACTCTCCTCCCGCTTTGACTTCATGGGCCTAGAAACGCCAAAGTGATGGAAGAAGGACTTCTAAAGGATAAAACGACAAAGACGTCCCATGACCTCATGGGCTTTGTACTTCCCAAAGCACCGAACGTCAAAGAGGGAGAGGAAGATGAAGAAGAGTCTCCCTGGAATAAAGCCGGTTGGTCTCTGACACAACAACAAGTGTGCAGGTTCCAGAATTAATGAGAATACCCTGGTTGTGGATAGAGAGGATTTTGTACTCTTTATGGTGGATGTTGTAAACTGTGCTGCTCAGACTCAAAGCAGAACTGAAAGGATCAGGATCATTGCTAAAGCTGCAGGGAGATTCCTTGGAACAAAGGAGCTTGATTGGGCAGATATAGAAAACAGGCTAAAGGCGCTAAATGGGAGTCGGAGTGATGGGGGTCTGCTTGTGGGGAGTCAGAGTGATCAGAGTGACGAGATGGGGGTGGGGGTGGTCTCCTGTCCTCGCCCAGTCTCATAGACGCACGGCTACCAAGCGGCGACATCAGTGGACATATTAAAGCCTATAGAATGAAGCCTGAAGAATAAAGCTGTACGGTGGAAGCACCGAACGTCAAAGAAGGAGAGGAAGATGAAGAAGAGTCTCCCTGGAATAAAGCCGGTTGTTGTCTCTGAAAGTTTGGGATCTCTGTCAACAACAGGCTTTATACTTTAGGCTTTATTCTCTAGACTTTATTCTCGAGGCTTTAAGATATGCCTGCACTTGGATGCCAACTGCCATAAAAAACAACAACGACAACAGTTTGGATATTACGGCAACATAGAGGAACGCCTCGGTCCGTATGACGGGGAAGAAGAAGAGGAAGCGTGACCTGGTCGGTGACGATATGAACAGCGGGGAGGACTCCCCTGGAGCCACTGATCCTGTGCAGCGTAGGGCGTCTTCTTGCTCGTCTATGGAGGGCTCTCTCAGTGAGGAGCAGGGCGGGGGGGTTGCAGATGTCGGGGATGTGAGTTCAGAGTGTAAGGTGTTCATAAAGCTCGCGCAGGATAATGCGTCCTTTAAGGGGTGGGATCCGATGGCGTTGACAAGGAGCCTGACTGTAGCTGTGGGAGTGGTCAAGCATGCGAGTGTCCTTAGGGATGGCTCGCTGCTGGTCGTGTGCAAGGACGTGGCTCAGCAAAGGAAGGCGATTGAAGCTAAGTGTCTGGGGGGGAAGGACATTCTTGTGTCTGATGCTGTAAGAGGCACGGTCAGGGGAGTTATAGTAGGCGTCCCTACTACGACATCTGTGGATGACATAAAGGAGAATTTGACTGGAGCTAAGGTGGTGGATGCTAGGCGGTTGAAGATGACCCGGGATGGGGTAAGGTGTGACAGCCTGTCGATAATGATTAGATTTGAAGGTGGGATCCTGCCTCGTGTGGTGTGCGTTGGGTACATGCGCTATGGCGTACGCCCATATGTTCTGCCGCCCCTGCGTTGCTTCAAGTGCCAGCGCTTTGGGCATATTGCAGCGGTCTGTAGAGGGAAGCAGAAGTGTGGTAAATGTGCAGGAGACCACGAGTATGGGAAGTGTGACGACGGAGCAAAACTCAAGTGCTGTAACTGTGGGGGAGAGCATAGCTCTGCCTACGGGGGATGCGTGTTCAGCAAGAGGGCTGCTGAGGTGCAAAAAGTTAGAGCCTCTCAAGGCATATCCTACGCGGATGCGGTCAAGAAGGTGTCTGGTAGTCAGGTGACGGTGGATGCAGTGGGGGCTGCCAGTGCTGCTGGTGTCCTAGGCGACAGGGGAGGGGGCAGCGTTGCCC
Source organism: Eucyclogobius newberryi (assembly GCF_026437365.1). Lineage (NCBI taxonomy): Eukaryota > Metazoa > Chordata > Actinopteri > Gobiiformes > Gobiidae > Eucyclogobius > Eucyclogobius newberryi. Next base: position 1,328,201 of record NW_027315857.1, on the reverse strand, counting down.
GCGGCCAGGGTGAGGTTCCCACTGGGATGCCTGTGAGTGTGGCTTCCACGGGCAGAGGCCCTGTGGGTGCGGAGGATGTACTGGTTGTGAAGAGGAAAGATTTCTTCCTCTTTATAGTGGAAGTGATTAACTGTACTGGTCAAACCAAGACGTGATCCGAAAAGACTAGGATCATCGCTAAGGCTGCAGGGAAGTACTTTGGAGCTGGGGGCCCCGAGTGGACGGAGATAGAGGATGCACTGCGGGAGGGCGCCCTGCCCCATTCTGGCAGTGGGAGTGGGGGGGCTCCCGATGCGCCGTCAGGTTCCGGGGGCTCATAATGGCGGTGGTTGTCTTGCAATGGAATGCGCGTAGTCTTCGTGCTAATGGCCAGGAATTTAAGCATTTTGTCTCTACCTTGTTGAACAAGCCTCACGTTATGTGCGTGCAGGAGACTTGGTTACGACCTAGGTGGGGTTTTGGGATACAAGGGTATGTGTGTGTTAGGAATGATAAGGAGCAGGGTAGAGGCGGAGATGTGGCTGTGTTTGTCCGAGATGACCTAAATTACGTTGTTGTCAGTGTGTGTAAAGCGCCGGAGGCCCTGGCGGTGAGGGTCTGGCTGGGTGGTGAAGCTGTTACTGTGGTTAACCTTTATAATCCGTGTGGTGAGTTAACGTTAGAGTCCTTACATAGTATCGGTAAGGATGTTCGGGGAAAGGCCGTGTGGTGTGGGGATTTTAATGCGCATAGCGCTTTGTGGGGCGGTAGTGGTACCGATAGGTATGGGCAGGTGGTAGAGGGTTTTATCAATCAAAGGGAGTTGGTTTGTCTGAATGATGGGGGTGGGACCCGCTATGATATGGGGGCTGGTACGGAAAGTGCAATAGAGGTGGGGGGTGTTGGAGACTGAGCCGAGGATGAGGAGCAAGAGGATGTTCTAACGCGCTTGGACTTCATGGGCCTAGAAACGCCAAAGTGATGGAAGAAGGACTTCTAAAGGATAAAACGACAAAGACGTCCCATGACCTCATGGGCTTTGTAAAACAACAAAGACGTCCCATGATCTCATGGGCTTTGTACTTCCAAAGCACCGAACGTCAAAGAGGGCGAGGAAGGTGAAGAAGAGTCTCCCTGGAATAAAGCCGGTTGGTCTCTGACACAACAACTATTCTAGTCACAAAAACACATCATGACCTCATGGGCTTTGTAACGCCAAAGCAATGGGAGGAGTACTTTTACGGACTACGACAGAGTCTGAGGACTACAAAACGTCTGAGGAATAAAGTCTGGCGGTAATGCAACACTCGGATGCCAACCGCCATAAAACAACAACAACAACAACAACATCTCTTGTTGTCTCTGCTCTCTCGACAGAGAGACACTCAGTACAGCGCGTTCATTCAAACCAACCATGAGCCATTTCCTCAGATTCTGATCTGTTCCCAATCTGAGCAATTCAGTCTGAAACATTCAGTCGGTCAGTTCCTCCGAGGACTCACCCAGCGCGATTCCACAGCTCCAAACACCATCAGCTCCTCCGCACCTGCGTCTCTCACGGACCCCACCTCCGGGACACTCCATGTCACCTCCGGGCGTCCACACAGAACACCGACCTCCACTCCACAGCAACGGCCTGGACCCACGCGCTCCTTCTCGCTCTCTGACCCTCATTTTAACCGGGCGCTATCCGAGCTTCCGGAGCGGGGCACGGCTCCCGCGCCGGCCGGCGCGCTCCGTGCGTTGCTCCGTGTGCTGCGCCCAGGCGCGCGTCTCCACTCAGGTGGACACCAGAGACCGTACCGCAGCGGGCGCACCGGGCCGAAGCCGGTGGACATTTCTTTCAGACGCTACGTCAATAAATATCCATGTTTTCGTCAGCCTCACTTCCTGGTTCCACGTCCGTCCGGAGGCGCGCAGCCGATGACGTCACCCCCTCGGCTGTACCAGCGCCTTACGTCATAAGGCGCTGGTACAGCTGGCAGCCCGGTGTAAACGCTCTCTCTTCTTTCTCACACTTATTGTGCTTTATCTCCTATATTTTGTAAATATAGTTAGTATATTTTAACTATTTTACTGTACGATAGGGACACGCGCTGGAATAGTTTTTTAATTCAACTGTTTTTGACTTTTTTCGGCTGGATTTGAGCGTTTTTCGTTGCGTTCGTCGTGTTGTTGTGACGTGAGCTAGCTCCGAGCGAGCCCACCAGCCCCCCCGCGCCCTCCGGCCGCGCTAAAGTACGGCGTGTCGTCGGTACACGTTTATATACACGTTTATATGAAAGAGGAACTTCACCAACGATCGGGACACGCACTGGAATCGCTTTAAATTAACTTGTTTTGACTTTATTCGGCTGGATTGAGTGTTTTCGTCGTGTCGTTGCGATGTGTCTTGGCTCTGAGCCCCCCGGCCCCGCCCCCGGCCCCGCCCCCCGGCTCCGGCCCCGCCCCCCGGCTCCGGCCCCGCCCCCCGGCCGGCGCCGTACCGCGTTTCCACAAAGGAGGAACTCATGAAACTGAGGAGAACAGTCGTCTTACCCGGAGATCGTCACGTTATCCCGTCGCAATACTGACCTAACCTAATACTGATGTGCAATTCTGTCATATGTGCAATTACTGTTGGAATTCATGTGCAATCTATGTGCTGTCGTGACACATATTCATGTGCAATTACTGTCGGGATCACATGCAATGGTATTTATTTATTTATTTGTCTATGGGAGTTTTTATTTATTTATAGGAGATCTTCTACTGAAAGTGTTTTTCAGACTTCCTATAAGTGATCTGTTCTTCTGGATCTACCTCTGTATCTACCTGCGTTGCACCAATGAAATTTCCCCATGTGGGACAATAAAGGAATATCTTATCTTATCTTATTGCTCCACGGGCCGCAGCGCGACCTTTCAGCTCCCCCTGGTGGCGGGAGCCAGGTTGTACAACTCAATTTAAAGCAGATTAAACAACGTTCATAGGGACTCTGCAATGTCCCAGCTTGTCTTAACAATGTTGAGTTCAAACGCTCCCTCTTTTCTCAATCTTTCATCAATTCTCATCACCTTTGCTGCAGCTGCACTCGACTCCCTCAACATGCTTTCCTCTATCCCTCCTCTGTACCTACATTTTACTGCATGTACCATCAACGTACCATCTTCTCTGCGCTGGCTCTTTACCATCCACTATCATTCTGGCTTAAGCTAATCTTTCTTTCGCCCTCTGTTCATGCTGTTCATCGTTCCTACTCTTCTCACGTGAACTCTCAAGCTTCCTTTTCTTTTCTCATGCAACCTTCACACCTCGTAGGCTCACAATTCATGCTTCCACTAAATTACTTTCACGTCACATTCAGCTGTCTGGCTTCGCCGCCACATGTTAGCCACAGGTATCATCAAAGATTCTGTTTCTAGCATTCCAGCAGGTTCTCATCTTCTCATTTGCGTATTACCTTAAGTAAAAAAAAAAATAAAATAAATAAATAATCCCCAGCTCTGGCTTTTCATGCTACCTCATCTTACCATGTTCGCCTTGCAGCTCAACGCGCAGGCTCAACGCGCAGGCTCAACGCGCAGGCTCAACGCGCAGGCTCAACGCGCAGGCTCAACGCGCAGGCTCAACGCGCAGGCTCAACGCGCAGGCTCAACGCGCAGGCTCAACGCGCAGGCTCAACGCAACTCTCATCTCTCAGCTCAAAAGCTCAATTCACAGCTACAGCTCACAGCTCAATAGCTCAACTCACAGCTCAATAGCTCAACTCACAGCTCAATAGCTCAACTCACAGCTCAATAGCTCAACTCACAGCTCAATAGCTCGGCTCACAGCTCAATAGCTCGGCTCACAGCTCAATAGCTCGGCTCACAGCTCAATAGCTCAACTCACAGCTCAATAGCTCAACTCACAGCTCAATAGCTCGGCTCACAGCTCAATAGCTCAACTCACAGCTCAATAGCTCAACTCACAGCTCAATAGCTCGGCTCACAGCTCAATAGCTCGGCTCACAGCTCAATAGCTCGGCTCACAGCTCAATAGCTCGGCTCACAGCTCAATAGCTCAGCATCCACGCTCGCCCCAGAGCATCCACGCTTGCCCCAGAGCATCCAGAGCATCCACGCTCGCCCCAGGCATCCACGCTCGCCCCAGGCATCCACGCTCGCCCCAGAGCATCCACGCTCGCCCCAGAGCATCCAGAGCATCCACGCTCGCCCCAGAGCATCCAGAGCATCCACGCTCGCCCAGAGCATCCAGAGCATCCACGCTCGCCCAGAGCATCCACGCTCGCCCAGAGCATCCACGCTCGCCCCAGAGCATCCACGCTCGCCCCAGAGCATCCACGCTCGCCCCAGAGCATCCACGCTCGCCCCAGAGCATCCACGCTCGCCCCAGAGCATCCACGCTCGCCCCAGGCATCCACGCTCGCCCCAGAGCATCCACGCTCGCCCCAGAGCATCCACGCTCGCCCCAGAGCATCCAGAGCATCCACGCTCGCCCCAGAGCATCCAGAGCATCCACGCTCGCCCCAGAGCATCCAGAGCATCCACGCTCGCCCCAGAGCATCCAGAGCATCCACGCTCGCCCAGAGCATCCAGAGCATCCACGCTCGCCCCAGAGCATCCACGCTCGCCCCAGAGCATCCACGCTCGCCCCAGAGCATCCACGCTCGCCCCAGAGCATCCAGAGCATCCTCGCTCGCCCCAGAGCATCCAGAGCAGCCACGCTCGCCCCAGAGCATCCACGCTCGCCCCAGAGCATCCTCGCTCGCCCCAGAGCATCCAGAGCATCCTCGCTCGCCCCAGAGCATCCAGAGCAGCCACGCTCGCCCCAGAGCAGCCACGATCGCCCCAGAGCATCCACGCTCGCCCCAGAGCATCCACGCTCGCCCCAGAGCATCCAGAGCATCCACGCTCGCCCCAGAGCATCCACGCTCGCCCCAGAGCATCCAGAGCATCCACGCTCGCCCCAGAGCATCCAGAGCATCCACGCTCGCTCCAGAGCATCCACGCTCGCCCCAGAGCATCCAGAGCATCCACGCTCGCCCCAGAGCATCCAGAGCATCCACGCTCGCCCCAGAGCATCCTCGCTCGCCCCAGAGCATCCAGAGCATCCTCGCTCGCCCCAGAGCATCCAGAGCAGCCACGCTCGCCCCAGAGCAGCCACGCTCGCCCCAAAGCAGCCACGCTCGCTAAGAGCCCAGCCGGCAACATGTTCACTCCAAGCACGAATCTCATCAGCAGCCGCGCCCACGCGCTCGCCCCGACCCGCGGCAGCGTCCTCATGCTCGCCATGTATTCATTTCCCAGAGCCTCTCTCTGAGCCACCGGGCACAGGGACGTCTACCACAGAGCCACCGGGATACGCCCCTCTGGTTCTCAACAGTCTCTCCTTCGACCCTCTGCTCGCACAGTCCGTTCTCCACTCGATCTTTCGACTCTTCATTCATCCCTCCCTTAATCACTCATCCCGCTCTATTCCCCCCCCCCCCCTCCCCTTCCCCATTCAGCCAAACCATTCGACCCCTTCCCCATTCATCCCACATCCCACTCAAGCTTTTCTGCGTCCTCACCAGGGTCTCATCGGGCACCGGGAAGCAGTCTCTCTCCGGAACAGTCACCGGGCACCGGGATGCTCATTCATCTCATATTCCCTCCTCCTTTTCAGAAGAAACATCTCTCAACATGCACCTTATCCACCGCGCATCGGTTGGCGCATTGGAGACCGCTCGGAGCGCTCCGGCCCCTTCCAACCCATTCCAGCTGCAGTGCGTACTACACGGTCCTCAGGCGCTTAGTCTCCTCTACCAGGCATTCACATAATGCCAGAATTATACCCCACTATCGTTCTGGACATTTTGGGGGTTTGATCAGTCGGAAGGCTTATTCAACACCTCTCTAGTAGATCAATAAGGGATATCTTACTATGCGCAACTCATAATACTCAATCTATTCCCCTCTTATCAATCCGTCTCCTGCATTGCTCATACTCAAGTCACCGTAATTGACCAACTCCTACTCTCGATTCACCGTCCCAAATCCGACGCTCTACGATCGCTTCAATTCCTACTCCTCAATACTACTACCCTCATATCTTTCATTCCTCTCATTCTCAATCTCATTAATCTCAATTAAGTTCCCTCATTCATCGCTCATATCAACTTCTTTGCTACCCGCAGCTCGTCAACGCCTAAATCCATGCAAACATTTCGCTCTCCACTCCGGAGCAAGGAGACTCCACTATAAATCCAGTTCTTTTGACTGTCCGTTCAATCCTATCACTCTTGCATCTTATTCTCCATCTGCTTCCGTCGACGACCACAAACGCCAAAACACTATTCAAATGTACCAGAATTAACCCTCGTCTCAGTAACGGACGGACTGCTTTCGATTTCATCCAGCTACTCTTCAAGAGTGCTTGGCTTTCCAGCTCCTCTTCCCCCATGCCACTCTTAACATTATTTTCAGCCAGGCTTACGTCAAGATCCAGATCAACTTCCTTCATTTAAATCATTTTGGGGGTTCTGAATCGGCTGGGCTGATTACCCGAGACAGAGCCCCCATCCTGAGTTTCTACCCAGCCATCTCATCGATCTCTCTCTCATCTCATCGATCTCTCATCGACCCATCATGACTTATCAATAAACATTCTTTCGTATTTCATTGTTTTGGCGTGGTCCTTGCTAGTGAAGTGTAGTTGGAGATGTAATTGCTAACTTAGATTCGGGAGCAGGACCACGCCTCAACCTCTTACCTCCCCAGCAACCACACCTCCACTCTTTAACCACGCCTCTTATTACCCAGAAGGCCTATACATGCACAGGCCAATCCCAGCATCTCTTGTTGTCTTTGCTCTCTCGACCCCGCCCTCCCACCCCATGTCTCTATCATTGTCACCTTAACACATAACCATCCATGGAGGGGGGTTCTGAATCGGCTGGGCTGATTACCCGAGACAGAGCCCCCATCCTGAGTCTCTACCCAGCCAACTCTCATCAATCTCATCTCATCGATCTCTCTCATCTTATTGATCTCTCTCGCTCTCGCTCCCTCTCTCTCTCTCTCTCTCTATCGCTCTCTCTCTCGATATCGCTTTATCGCTCTCTCTCTCTCTATCTCTCTCGATATCGCTCTCAATATCTCTCTCTCTCGCTCTCTCGATATCTCTCTCATCTCATCGAGCTCTCTCTCTCTCATCTCATCGAGCTCTCATCGATCTCTCATCGACCCATCATGACTTATCAATAAACATTCTTTCGTATTTCATTGTTGTGGCGTGGTCCTTGCTAGTGAAACATCTTTGTGGAGCGTCCAGCCTCTCTCAAAGAGATGGGTTCCAGAGCCCAAACTGTGCGTGGAGGTGAAGCCGACTATGAACCGATCACCACCTGGTGGTGAGTTGGATCCGCTGGCGCAGGAGGAAGCCAGACAGACTTGGCAGACCCAAGATTGTGGATATAAGCGATCAAAATGAGTTTCCTCCATCTGATGCCTGGGCGCTCCCTTAGATAAAGGTGAGGAGCTCAGTCACATGGGAGGAGCTCAGAGTAGAGCCGCTGCTCCCCCAGCTGAGATGCCTCCTGGGCGCCTCCCTGGGGAGGTGCTTCGGGCATGTCCCACCGGGAAGAGGCCCCGGGGAAGAACCAGGACACGCTGGAGGGACTATGTCTCTCGGCTGGCCTGGGAACGCCTCAGGATCCCCCCGGAGGAGATGGAGGAGGTGTCTGGGAGTCCATGCTTGGATAAGCGAAAGAAGATGGATGGATGAAATAAGACAGGTAAATTGGAATGAGTTGGTCAATAAGATGCAATTTAGCATCCAATGATTTAATAACAAGGTTCACACGGCTCATTTCTAAATATTCCAAATGTAAAGGAAAAATCTCTCTACACTGGTTGAGAGATGATTTTTGGAAACTGATGAGAGTGAGAGACTTGCCCATAAACATGCATTTAAAAACGGGGCTTACAACTGATCGATTTGTACATAACGGCCTTGGAAAACAAAGTCACTCAGCAATTTAGAAAAGCTAGAGCAACATTTTTTCTCAATGTAATCAAACAGGCCAATGGAAACAAAACAGTTTTGTTAAGCAGTTGAAAAACTGACTGGAAGAGGGAAACCAAAGTGCAGGACAATAGAGCTTAAAGTAGATGGGACTTACATAAAGGACGGGCCGACAGTTGCTGAACATTATAGTAAATTAAATCACACAGCAAACCTCTGGATCATTTTATTTTTCTTTACCACCTATTCCATCTTCCAAAAGTTTCAAATGCATTGATCAAGCCAAAACAGATCAAATAATCCAATATCTTTCTAATTCGAAGGCCAAAGACTAATGAGGACTGGATGGCACACTCATTAAAAAACATAGGGAGAAAACCAATTATGACATGGATTGCTAATAAATCAATAAATCAAATAAAAGTGTGTTTTCCCGTGTCTTCAGAAATGCAGTCATAACACCAATTCACAAATCAGGACATGCGTTCTTTAATCTTTTAGTTTTGTAATTGTAGGGAATAGATTATTTTATTTTAACGACCATATATTGTCTTGTTATTCTCAGTATATTAGAACCTAACACACCGAAGCTACTTGCTGCTACCTGACAGGAAGCATCAAAGCTTACTGGACAGAGGGGGGGCAGTGGCGGCTGTAACCCAGTAAACCACTGTGTTACTGGACAGAGGGGGGGCAGTGGCGGCTGTAACCCAGTAAACCACTGTGTCCTCCTGTCCAGCTCTCTTATTATAATCTCTCTACCCAAGTTTTGCAGTGGCTGAATTCACTTCTCTCAGATCAGACGCAGTGTGTCTGAATCGATAATGCAATGTCCTCTCTGAGGCCCTACACAACAGGCGACCCACAGGGGTCGATTTTGGGACCAAAATTAAATGCTGCTTAAAATCAGTAATTGGCTTCAATCCTCATGTCTAACACTCAATATTAAGATAAGATAAAATAATCCTTTATTGTCCACAAATGGGGAAATTTCATTGTTGCAACGCAGGTAGATACAGAGGAAAAGAACAGATAATTTATAGCAAGTTTAAAAAACACTCTCAATAGAACTCTTACACATTTAAAAAAAAAAAAAAAGACAGCTGGTATATATTTGAGCCAAAATTAAAGATATACCTAACATCTATGTTAAAGGTTGAATGGCCCAAATCTGAGTCTCATTTCCTCGTGGTGTGGACTGCCGATTAGTCCTGCCACGTATCAATCATAAAACTTAAATTTTAGAGGCCGAAATCTGGAAATGGTCCGACCAAGAGGCTGCATTCTGCGAAGTGGCCACTACTCAATTTGGAGCCAGAGGCAGAGGGGGCGTGGCCTATCCAGATAATACATCCATGGTGTTACATTACCGCCAGACTTTATTCTTAAGACTTTATTCTTTTCTTTAGACTTCATTCTTCAGATTCCTCCAGACTTTATTCCAGGGCTCACTCTTCTTCCTCTTCCTCTACTTCTTTGGTGTTGTTGTTGTTGTTGTTTTATGGCGGTTTGCATCCAAGTGTTGCAGTACCGCCAGACTTTATTCTTTCGACTTCATCTATCAGATGTTCGGCGCTTCCGCCGCACAGCTTTATTCTTCAGGCTTCATACTTTAGGCTTTGATACTTCCTCTTATGTCGTTGCTTGGCATCTTTCAGAGTCCGACCGGCTTTATTCCAGGACTGACTTCCTCCGCTTCTTTGATGTTCGGTGCTTCCGCCACACAGTTTTACTCTTCACGCTTCATTCTTTAGGCTTTGGTAGCTCCACTGATGTCGGTGCTTGGCAGCCGTGCATCTACTAGACTGGGCGAGGACAAGAGACCACCCCCACCTCCATTTCTTCACTCTGATCACTCTGAATCCCCAAAAGCAGACCTCCATCACTCCGACTCCCATTTAGCGCCTTTAGCCTGTTTTCTATATCTGCTCAATCAAGCTCTTTTGTTCCAAATCAAATCAATTTATTTTTGTAAGGCCCAAAATCACAACAACAGTTGCCTCTGAGGGCCACAGGCAGAAATGAATCAACAATGTCTGTGGTGGCGATGGAGTCAGACAATGTCTGTGGTGGCGAGGGACGATGTCCCAGGGTCCTCTGTCCTTAGACTCTCCTTCTCGGCCAGGAAAAACTACAAAAAAAACCTCTTTGGGAAAAAAGCGTAGAAACCTGGAAAAGTTCCAGTGAAGGAGAGATCCGACTCTCACAGACGGACAGACGGACACAAGGAGACTGGAGCTGGACCCACTCTTCAGGCAGATGAGGGACCGACTGAGTCGAGCTGGACCCACTCTTCAGGCAGATGAGGGACCGTCCACACAGGGCAGGGACCACTTCACCAGGGGAGGGACATCTGGGTCCACAGGTCCTCAGGAGTGAGAGAAAGAAAAAGAAGGCGGTGAACAGTTTGCAAGTGGAATTAAAAAATGAATATTGTTTGATAGCATAAGTAGTCAGAAGAAGAGGATAGTGCTCAAGCTGTCATACTTCCCCCAGCATAGTTACTCCTAGGGCAGCGTAGCTAAAGCTGTGGGTTTATGTTTCTGATCCTAACTAGTCTGACCATAAGCGATTTCGAAGAGGAACGTTTTAAGCCTGGACTTAAATGAAGAGACTGTGTCAGCATATTTAACATGGGTCGGGAGCTGATTCCATAACACAGGAGCTTGGTAGCTAAACGCTCTACCTCCTACAGTACTTTTATAGACTCTTGGCACCACCAGAAGGCCAGCATTCTGAGAGTGAAGAGCTCTGTTTGGATGATATGGTTCTATAGCATCTTTGAGGTAGGATGGGGCCATGTCATTTATGGCTTTGTAGGTCAGGAGTAGAATTTTAAATTTGATTCTAAACTCAACAGGAGCCAGTGAAGAGACTTCAGCACCGGCGTAATGTGCTCTCTTCTTTTTGTTCCTGTTAGTAATCTTGCTGCTGCATTTTGTACCCGTTGAAAGCTTTTTATGGAGCTTTTAGGACACGCTGTGAGCAGGAGTTACAGTCTAATCTAGTCGTTACAAATGCATGGATAAGTTTTTCAGCATCACTTTTAGGCAGGATTCTTCTGATTTTGGCTCTTGTTGCGCAAATGGAAATAGGCTGTTTTACAAGCTTGATTTATATGAGCTTTAAATGAGAGCTCCTGGTCAAATAAGACTCCAAGGTTTCTTACAGTAGAACTGGAGGCTACACTAACATTGTCCAGTGTGACTATCTGCTCAGATAGAGCGTCTCGTACATGTTTAGGACCAGCACAATGACCTCAGCTTTTTTCAGGGTTAAGAAGCAGGTAGTTAAGTGTCATCCAGGTTTTTATCTCCTTCACACAAGTACTAAGTCTGTCTACTTGATCGCTCTGATCAGGTTCATTGATAAATACAGCTGAGTGTCATCTGCAGAGCAGTGGAAGTTAATGCCATGTGACCTGATAATGTTGCCTAATGGCAGCATATAAAGAGTAAACAGAATTGGACCGAGTACCGAACCCTGTGGCACACCGTAAATTACTTTAGAGCTTGGTGAGGAGCTCTGGTTTACATGAACAAATTGGAACCTATCAGATAGATAGGATTTAAACCAGCTGAGGGCTGTTCCTCCAACACCTACATCACATTCTAACCTCTGCAGTAGAATGTTGTGGTCGATGGTCAAACGCTGCGCTGAGGTCCAACAGAACCAGGATTGAGACCAGTCCATCGTCAGCGGCTAATAACAAATCATTTGTGACTTTAACTAGTGCAGTTTCAGTGCTGTGGTGGGCTCTGAATAGGCCTAATGACCTTCTGTTTTAACGGCGCTACAACGTCAAGAGCAGACTTCAGAGAATTCATGGTCAAGTCGACAAATTGATCACTTAAACTGGGACTAAAACTATTCTCAGCAGGATCACATGACATGATCACATGACATGATCATATGACATGATCACATGACATGATCACATGACATGATCACATGACATGATCACATGACATGATCACATGACATGATCACATGACATGATCACATGACATGATCACATGACATGATCACATGACAGGATCACATGACATGTCACTGAATATTGGCTCTATTATTTCCTTGAATTTTGAGATAGATTTTTCAGATATTGTCCTTTTCATTATAACTTTATTTTGTGGGACTGGATGATCTTTAAGAATAAACTGAAAGGTAATTATGAAATGATCTGACAATATAGGGTTTTGAGGGAGGACAATGAGGTCACTAATCTCTGTTCCATACGTTAGGACAAGATCCAGAGTGTTCTTGTGAGTGTGAGTCGGTTTATTTACATTCTGAGTGAAACCGATGCAGTCTAACAAGGCGCTGAAGGCGTTACTGAGAGAGTCATCACTCATGTTTACGTGGATATTAAAGTCTCCAGCTATAACTATTGTATCCCAGGCTAACACTAGGTTTGATATAAAGTCAGAAAACTCTGTTAAAAACTCTGAATAGGGACCAGGAGGTCGGTAAATAACAATGAACAAAACTCCTTTTTGGTTTTTCATATTTGGACATGTGATTGACAGCATGAGGCTTTCAAATGAGTGAAATGCATTGTTAGTTTTAGGGCTCATGAGTCGCTTGAGTGTGAGATCACTGCCACACCACCACCTCGGCCTGTGCTCCTGGCAGTCTGAAAGTTGTTGTTGTTGTTGTTGTTGTTGTTTTATGGCGGTTGGCATCCGAGTGTTGCATTACCGCCAGACTTTATTCCTCAGACTCTGTCGTAGTCCGTAAAAGTACTCCTCCCATTGCTTTGGCGTTACAAAGCCCATGAGGTCATGATGTGTTTTTGTGACTAGAATAGTTGTTGTTGTTGTTGTTGTTGTTGTTGTTGTTGTTTTATGGCGGTTGGCATCCGAGTGTTGCATTACCGCCAGACTTTATTCCTCAGACGTTTCGTAGTCCTCAGACTCTGTCGTAGTCCGTAAAAGTACTCCTCCCATTGCTTTGGCGTTACAAAGCCCATGAGGTCATGATGTGTTTTTGTGACTAGAATAGTTGTTGTTGTTGTTGTTGTTGTTGTTGTTGTTGTTTTATGGCGGTTGGCATCCGAGTGTTGCATTACCGCCAGACTTTATTCCTCAGACGTTTCGTAGTCCTCAGACTCTGTCGTAGTCCGTAAAAGTACTCCTCCCATTGCTTTGGCGTTACAAAGCCCATGAGGTCATGATGTGTTTTTGTGACTAGAATAGTTGTTGTGTCAGAGACCAACCGGCTTTATTCCAGGGAGAGTGATAGAGATGTCTGAAAGTTAACATGGGTGGGTGGGGTTAACATGGGTGGGTGGGGTTAACATGGGTGGGTGGGGTTAACATGGGTGGGTGGGGTTAATATGAGTGGGTGGGGTGGACTCATTTAGTCTGACGTAGTCGTCTTGTTGAAGCCACGTTTCAGTTAGAGCTAGAAGATCTATGTTATAGTCACTAATTAATTCATTAACTAAGAGCGATTTGGAGGAAATTGCTCTAATGTTTAGCAGTCCACATTTTACGTGTTTATTCATTTGTATATTTGTGTCGTTTGTGATTGTTATTTTCCTTAAGTTATTTGGTCTGACGCCTGAAATAGTTTTTCTGAGAAGTGACTTTTTGGCATTATTTGTACGAGGGACACGAGGGACACACACAGTCTCTATCTGTCTTGAATCTGAACACTTCACATGTGACAGAGCGGGCGAGAGTTCAGCGACAGAGGAGCGTCTTGAACTGCTGCTCTGCGCCCGGGGCTCATCCCTAGATGGTCACTTAACACGATTAAGACTATCGGTCAAATTCCGAACTAATAGGGATGTACCCTCCGAAGTCAGATGGATGCCATCCCTGCGTATGAGCCCGGGCTTTTCCCAAAACACACTCCAGTTATCAATAAAGACTACGTTGTTTTGAGGGCACCATCTAGATAACCAGTTGTTGAATGCTGAAAGACGGCTGTACAATTCAGCATTGATCCGATTGGGCAGGGGACCAGAAAATACTACAGTGTCTGACATCGACTTCGCTAGGTCACACACCACGGCTACTTGAACGTCGTTACCACCTGCGTGAATCACGACTCGCCGGAAACGGGTCCTACTCTGCTTTAAGATCCTAAGGTTTCCTTCGATGTCACCCATTCTGGCCCCCGGGTAACACCTAACGCTAGCAGCTGGCAGCTTCACGTCTCTAACAATAGAACTCCCGATTACAAGAGTTTCTCTCGTGTGTTCAGCGGGCGTGTGATCGCTGAGGGGAGAAAACCTATTATAGACGTGAAGCTCACGGCGCTCTAAGGTTCGGCGTTTAGCGCCTTGTCCCCTCCAAACTGTCACAAATTGGTTCCTATTCTGTTCCTGGTCTAGTCCCGGCTGCACGGGAGACGCTGAGGGGCTGAGCTCGGCCTTACTGCTACTGCTAATGCTAATGCTACGCCCTGGAGCGCGGTCCAGTAGCCCTCGCGCTAAAAACGAACTATAACTGGACTTTAGCTCCTCTAAACAGCGGATCCGCGCTTCTAACTCCGTAACCCTGGCCTCCAAAACTACCACTACACTGCACTTCACGCACCTGTCATCAGAGAAGGAGCCAGGGTTCTGACTCGACATATGATAAAGGTAGGTCCAGCCATGACGCTAGCGGCTAGGCTGCGCTAGGCTAGTTCAGGCTGGAGCTAGAGAGTGAGGAGGGCTTTTAATCCACGAAATACTGAAAAGTGAGCGGTTTGATTGTTTGCGGAGAAATCAAACGCTCACTTTCGTGTATATGATGCGTAAATAGTGTGTATAATTCGTGGATTAATCGGTAAAAGGCTCTAAGAACGAACAGCTCTGAAAACGCGACACACTCACCGGAAATGACGTCCTCACCTCAAGGAATCTTCCTGCAGCTTTAGCAATGATCCTCGCGCCCTTTCTCTTCACCCTCTACACTGCAGACCTCAGACACGACATGGACAGCTGTGTCCTGCAGAAGTTCTCTGATGACTCTGCCATCATCGGACTCATCACGGACGACGATGACGCGTACAGAGGACTGGCGCAGGACTTTGTGGACTGGTGTCAGCGGAACCACCTCCTCATCAACGCGGGGAAGACCAAGGAGATGGTGGTGGACTTCCACAGAGGCCACGCCCCCTTACCAGTGAACATCCAGGGACGGGACATTGAGAGAGTGACTCATACAAGTACCTGGGTGTTCATCTGAACCACAAACTGGACTGGACTCATAACACAGACGCACTGTACAGGAAGAGCCAGAGTCGGCTCTACCTCTTGAGGGGACTCAGGTCTTTTGGAGTGACAGGGCCACTCCTGAAGACCTTCTATGACTCTGTGGTGGCATCGGCCCTCCTGTAGGTGTGGTCTGCTGGAGCAGCAGCATCACAGAGAGGGAGAGGAAGAAGCTGGACAGAGTCATCAAGAAGTCCAGCTCCGTCCTGGGCTATGCTCTGGACTCGGTGCAGGAGGTGGGGGACAGGAGGGTCCTGGCTAGATTCACATCTATGCTGGACCATGAGTGTCACCCCCTGCAGGACACTCTGTCCCCTGCAGGACACTCTGTCCCCTGCAGGACACTCTGTCCGCTCTGGAGAGCAGCTTCAGTGAGAGACTGATCCACCCTCGCTGTGTGAAGGAAAGGTTCCGTAGGTCTTTCCTTCCTGCTGCTGTCAGACTTTATAACAAACACTGTTAGTCCTGAACACTCGCAAGACTGACCTAACCATGTGCAATTCTGTCATATGTGCAATTACTGTGAAATTCATGTGCAATCTATGTGCTGTCGTGACACATATTCATGTGCAATTACTGTCGGGATCACATGCAATGGTATTTATGTATTTATTTATTTGTCTATGGGAGTTTTTATTTATTTATAGATCTTCTACTGAAAGTGTTTTTCAGACTTTCTATAAGTGATCTGTTCTTCTGTATCTACCTCTGTATCTACCTGCGTTGCACCAATGAAATTTCCCCATGTGGGACAATAAAGGAATAACTTATCTTATCTTATCCTTTCAGTCCTGCTTTGAGTCTGAGCAGCACAGTTTATAACATCCACCATAAAGAGTACAAAATCCTCTGTCCACAACCAGGATATTCTCATTAATTCTGGAACCTGCACACTTGGAACCTTCACACTTCTTGGGAGCCACGCTGGCTTCCCTCACCTTGCTCTGGCTGGGAGCAGCGCTGGCTTCTCTCTCTGTATTTACTCTAACCTCGTTACTTGACACTTTCTTGACTGCATCCGCATAGGAAATACCTTGAGAGACCTTCATTTTCTGCACCTCAGCAGCTCTCTTGCTAAACTTGCATCCCCCGTAGGCAGAGCTATGTTCTTCCCCACAGTTACACAGTTTTGCTCCTTCGTCACACTTCCCATACTCGTGATCTCCTGCACATTTACCACATCTTTGCTTCCCTCTGCAGACCGCTGCAATATGCCTAAAACGCTGGCACTTGGTGTTTGTCTCTTCCGCCGTACAGCTTTATTCTTTAGTCTATATTCTTTAGGCTTTATTCTTTAGGCTTTATTCTTTAGGCTTTATTCTTGTTGTTGTTGTTGTTTTATGGCGGTTGGCATCCGAGTGTTGCATTACCGCCAGACATTATTCCTCAGACGTTTTCGGCTTTATTCTTTAGTCTGTATTCTTTAGGGCTTATTCTTTAGGCTTTATTCTTTAAGGCTTATTCTTTAGGCTTTATTCTTTAGGCTTTATTCTTTAGGCTTTCAGAATCTTGCCTTTGTGACACTGAATCAGTGATGTCATGATTCAGTGTCATAAAGGCCAAGACTTGAGATACCCTCCTGAGATGGCGGAGGAGAGTGGATCGGTGGTCGAAGACGTTCTGGACGGCGTGGAGGAGCAGCCTTTTCTGGCTGCACGTGCCCAGAAACGTAAAAAGTCCCTTAGCTCGTCCGAGGGTTCTGGGAATGAGCAGCAGGATGAGGCTGAAGCTATTGATATCCGGGGTGAGAGCAGAGGTGATTGTAAAGCTTGCACAGGATAGTGCATCCTTTAAGGAGTGGAATTCAGTGGCATTGTCAAAGAGCCTAACTGTAGCTGTGGGAGTGATCAAGAGTGCGAGTGTCCTTAGAGATGGGTCGCTGCTGATCGTGTGCAAGGACGCGGCTCAGCAACGGAAGGCGATTGGAACTAAACGTCTGGGTGGAAAGGACATTCTTGTGTCTGATGCTGAAAGAAACACGGTCAGAGGAGTTATCGTAGGTGTCCCTACGGCGACGTCTGTCGATGAAGTTAAGGAGAATTTGACGGGAGTTACGGTGGTGGACGCTAGGCGTTTGAAGGTGACCCGGTCTGGGGTAAGATGTGACAGCTTGTCGGTAATGGTAACACTTGAAGGGAGGTGCCTGCCTAGTAAGGTGTTCATTGGGTACATGTGCTACAGCGTCAGGCCATATGTTCCGCCGCCCCTGCGTTGCTTTAAGTGCCAGCGCTTTGGGCATATTGCAGCGGTCTGTAGAGGGAGGCAAAGGTGTGGTAAATGTGCAGGAGATCATGAGTATGGGAAGTGTGACGTGGGTGCAAAACTGAAGCGCTGTAACTGTGGGGAAGAACATAGCTCTGCCTACGGGGGATGCAGGTTTAGCAAAAGAGCTGCTGAGGTGCATAAAATAAAGGTCTCTCAAGGTATATCCTATGCAGATGCAGTCAAGAAAGTTTCAAGTAACGAGTTTAGAGTAAATACAGAGAGAGGAGCCAGCGCTGCTCCCAGCCAGGGCGAAATGAGAAAGGCCAACGTGGCTCCCAAGAAGTGTGAAGGTTCCAAGAGTGGAGGTCCCAAGTGTGCAGGTTCCAGAATTAATGAGAATACCCTGGTTGTGGACAGAGAGGATTTTGTGCTCTTTATGGTGGATGTTATAAACTGTGCTGCTCAGACTCAAAGCAGAACTGAAAGGATCAGGATCATTGCTAAAGCTGCAGGGAGATTCCTTGGAACAAAGGAGCTTGATTGGGCAGATATAGAAAACAGGCTAAAGGCGCTAAATGGGAGTCGGAGTGATGGGGGTCTGCTTTTGGGGAGTCGGAGTGATCAGAGTGACGAGGTGGGGGTGGGGGTGGTCTCCTGTCCTCGCCCAGTCTCGTAGACGCACGGATACCAAGCAGCGACATCAGTGGAAATATTAGAGCCTAAAGAATGAAGCCTGAAGAATAAAGCTGTACGGCGGAAGCACCGAACGTCAAAGAAGGAGAGGAAGATGAAGAAGAGTCTCCCTGGAATAAAGCCGGTCACAAAGACATATCATGACCTCATGGGCTTTGTAACACCAAAGCAATGGAAGGAGTACTTTTACGGACTACGGCAGAGTCTGAGGACTTTAATTGGATGCCAACCGCCATAAAACAACAACAACAACAACAACAACAACAACAACAACAACTACAACAAAGTCTGAGGAATAAAGTCTGACGGTAATGCAACACTTGGATGCAAACCGCCATAAAACAACAACAACAACAACATCTGCTGTAGGGCTTTTAGGACCTCCCCTGTCTCGGCGCTGCAGGTTGAGTTGGGGGAATTGCCGTTACGGCTCCGGAGGCTAGAACTTTACTGGGTGAATGTGCAAGGTCATACGAGCTCTCACCCGGTGAGGGACTTTCTCAGGGTTGATGGGGGACAGAATGAGGCGGGCAGTATGGTTTTTAGCTAGATAGGAAATGCGAAAGCGCGGCTTGCGGTGGTTGGTGATCTGCGTGTGAGCCTGTCGGTGGCTTTGTCTACTATAGCTCTGTGGACGTTTGTCACCGCTCCTGTTGATGCTAGCTTGCATGGCAAGCTTAGAGGAGTCGGTGGGAGGGCACCGCAGTTTGCCGTTCAAGGGCTCATCGATAGGCACTCAGGTGATGTGTTTATTTATACCGACGGGTCTAGGGATCCTGAGAGTGGTCGGACTGGCGCTGCTTATTTTGTGCCTGACTTGGGGCTGGCGGTCAAGAAGAGGTTGACAGATCGCCTTTCTGTTTTCACGTCGGAACTCATAGCGATACGGTTGGCGTTGGAATGGGCGGAATCTGCTTTACAGTGTTGCGGCATTGTGGTGGCCTCTGACCGCCTTTCTGCATTGCAAAGCATTAAATCTGGGAAATTGGATTGCAGACAGGATGTGTCTAATGGCATATTCTGTCTGATACTCTCCCTGTCCAGGAAGGATGTGAGGGTTTCCTTCATTTGGGTTGTTCTCTACAGCCTCCGGAGCACCTCTGCTTCTCCTGGTGTCTTGAGGAGCACCTCTGCTTCTCCTTCTTCTAGAAGATCCTATAAACAAAAACTCCCATAGACAAAACCTCCCATTTCCCAACAAGGGATGGAGGGGAAAAATAATAAAGATAAAATAAATAAATAAATACCATTGAAAGTGATCACGACAGTAATTGCACATGAATATGTGTGACGACAGTAATTGCACACGAATTTCACATGAATTGCACAGTAATTGCACATGAATCACGACAGTAATTGCACATGAATATAACAGTATTGCGAGTGTTCAGGACTAACAGTGTTTGTTATAAAGTCTGACAGCAGCAGAAGGAAAGACCTGTGAAACGTCTCCTTCACACAGCGAGTATCTGCTTCTCCTGGTGTCTTGAGGAGCGCCTTTTGTTTCTCCTATTGTTCAAGAGGAGCACCTCTGCTTCTCCTGGTGTCCTGTGGAGCACCTCTGCTTCTCCTGGTGTCCTGTGGAGCACCTGTGCTTCTCCTGGTGTCTTGAGGAGCACCTCTGCTTCTCCTGGTGTCCTGAGGAGCACCTCTGCTTCTCCTGGTGTCTTGAGGAGCACCTCTGCTTCTCCTGGTGTCTTGAGGAGCGCCTTTTGTTTCTCCTATTGTTCAAGAGGAGCACCTCTGCTTCTCCTGGTGTCCTGTGGAGCACCTCTGCTTCTCCTGGTGTCCTGTGGAGCACCTCTGCTTCTCCTGGTGTCCTGTGGAGCACCTGTGCTTCTCCTGGTGTCTTGAGGAGCACCTCTGCTTCTCCTGGTGTCTTGAGGAGCACCTCTGCTTCTCCTGGTGTCCTATGGAGCACCTCTGCTTCTCCTGGCGTCTTGAGGAGCAACTCTGCTTCTCCTGGTGCCCTGAGGAGCACCTCTGCTTCCCCTGGTGTCTTGAGGAGCACCTCTTGTTTCTCCTATTGTTCAAGAGGAGCACCTCTGCTTCTCCTGGAGTCCTGCGGAGCACCTCTGTTTCTCCTGGTGTCCTGAGGAGCACCTCTGCTTCTCCTGGTGTCTTGAGGAGCACCTCTGCTTCTCCTGGTGTCTTGAGGAGCGCCTCTTGTTTCTCCTATTGTTCAAGAGGAGCACCTCTGCTTCTCCTGGTGTCCTGTGGAGCACCTCTGCTTCTCCTGGTGTCCTGAGGAGCCCCTCTGCTTCCCCTGGTGTCTTGAGGAGCACCTCTGCTTCTCCTGGTGTCTTGAGGAGCACCTCTGCATCTCCTGGTGTCTTGAGGAGCACCTCTTGTTTCTCCTGGTGTCCTGAGGAGCACCTCTGCTTCTCCTGGTGTCCCTCGTATGGAATATTCGGGGTAAAAAAAAGGAGCTCGCCTTTGTACTGGAAGTCTCTTATGCATGAGTGCATAAGATGAAGGCTGCAAAGGTTTATCAGTTGCTGCTCTTGGTTGGCCCCAGGCGATGTGCTCTCTCTTTTATGATGGGGGGACCTCAACTCCAGAGCCTACAAGAAGCTCAGGGATGATCTTCTCCAGATAACTTTCAGTATCATCTCCCTGCTCGCCCTCTGGGAGCCCCCAAGTCTGAGGTTGGGCCTACATGATCTGGACTTATTTTTCACATTATTGTTCTCCGTCTGCAGTGTCATCACCATGACTCGCAGCGACTCCACCTCAGCCCTCATTGACTGCAGATCATCTGCATTGTCTGATATACGCTGCTCAGCTTCATCCATGCGAGCTCCGCTTCCTCCCTCCACTTTCAGCTCCTTAGCGATTGCTGCTATTACTTCTGCTCTCAAAGACGCCATATCACGCGGCATTTCTCATTTTATTTCACACATCATGAGCACTGAAATCCTGCCTGGTCCGTCTGTCCTCGTTCTGTGAGACCCACCTCCAGCCTCGTCTCACAGTCTCAGGGCAGAAAAGACACCAGCTGATGGAGCCTGTGAAGAACCTGAAATACAGGATGTATCCAAAAACCAGCACTTCATGGAGCTCTGTGCCTTTGGTGATAAGATCATGTGCACAATGTGCCCCGTTGTAAAGCACCGTGAGTTTAGGTCTCTGAGAGGAGCCGCTCAGAGCAGAGAGGAGCCGCTCAGAGCAGAGAGTGGAGCCGCTCAGAGCAGAGAGAGGAGCCGCTCAGAGCAGAGAGGAGCCGCTCAGAGCAGAGAGAGGAGCCGCTCAGAGCAGAGAGGAGCCGCTCAGAGCAGAGAGGAGCCGCTCAGAGCAGAGAGGAGCCGCTCAGAGCAGAGAGGAGCCGCTCAGAGCAGAGAGTGGAGCCGCTCAGAGCAGAGAGAGGAGCCGCTCAGAGCAGAGAGGAGCCGCTCAGAGCAGAGAGGAGCCGCTCAGAGCAGAGAGTGGAGCCGCTCAGAGCAGAGAGTGGAGCCGCTCAGAGCAGAGAGAGGAGCCGCTCAGAGCAGAGAGAGGAGCCGCTCAGAGCAGAGAGAGGAGCCGCTCAGAGCAGAAAGAGGAGCCGCTCAGAGCAGAGAGAGGAGCCGCTCAGAGCAGAGAGAGGAGCCGCTCAGAGCAGAGAGGAGCCGCTCAGAGCAGAGAGAGGAGCCGCTCAGAGCAGAGAGGAGCCGCTCAGAGCAGAGAGGAGCCGCTCAGAGCAGAGAGAGGAGCCGCTCAGAGGAGCCGCTCAGAGCAGAGAGGAGCCGCTCAGAGCAGAGAGAGGAGCCGCTCAGAGCAGAGAGGAGCCGCTCAGAGCAGAGAGAGGAGCCGCTCAGAGCAGAAAGAGGAGCCGCTCAGAGCAGAGAGGAGCAGCTCGGATCAGAGCGAGGAGCCGCTCGGATCAGAGAGGAGCCGCTCAGAGCAGAGAGAGGAGCCGCCAAGAGCAGAGAGGAGCTGCGAGGATCAGAGCGAGGAGCCGCTCAGATCAGAGAGGAGCCACGAGGATCAGAGCGAGGAGCAGAGCGAGGAGCAGAGAGAGGAGCAGAGCGAGGAGCAGAAAGAGGAACATTAAAACAATTTTTCGACGCCAATTTAGACCCTAGACCCTAGTGAATTGGCAAAGTCGATGTCAGACACTGTAATATTTTCTGGTCCCCTGCCCAATCGGATCAATGCTGAATTGTACAGCCTCTTTCAGCATTCAACAGCTGGTTATCTAGATGGTGCCCTCAAAACAACGTAGTCTTTATTGATAACTGGAGTGTGTTTTGGGGAAATCCAGCTCATACGCAGAGGGTACATCTCTACTTCTGAGGGTACATCCCCGATAGCCTTAGTGGCCTAAAGTGAGCACCCAGAGATGAGCCCCGGGCGCAGAGCAGCAGTGTAAGGCGCTCCTCTGTCGCTGAACTCCTGCCCTCTCTGTCACATGTGAAGTGTTCGGAGGCAGATAGAGACTGTGTGTGTCCCTCGTGTCCCTCGTGCAAATAATGACAAAAAGTCAAACCATTTCAGGCGTCAGACCAACAAATAATGTAAGAAAAATAACACTCACAAATGATACAAATAAACAAATAAATAAGAATATAAAATGTGGACTGCTAAACATTTGGTGAATTTCCTTCAGATTGCTTTTTGTTAATGAATTAATTAGTGATTATAACATAGATCTTCAGCTCTGACTGAAACTTGGCTTCAACAAGACAATGATGTCAGACTAAATGAAACTAAAACTACACCCACCTATGTAAACCCCACCTTCCCATGTTAACCCCACCCACCCATGTTAACCACACCCACCATGTTAACCCCACCCACCCAACCCCAAGGGGTAAGATAAGATAAGATATTCCTTTATTGTCCACACATGGGGAAATTTGATTGTTGCAAACGCAGGTAGATACAGAGGTAGATACAGAAGAAAAGAGCAGATCACTTATAGGAAGTTTGAAAAACACTCTCAGTAGAAGATCTCCTATAAACAAAAACTCCCAAAGACAAAACCTCCCATTTCCCAACAAGGGATGGAGGGGAAAATAATAAAGATAAAATAAATAAATAAATACCATTGCATGTGTCACGACAGTAATTGCACCTGGTTAGGTCAGTATTGCGAGTGTTCAGGACTAACAGTGTTTGTTGTAGAGTGTGACAGCAGCAGAAGGAAAGACGTGTAAAACGTCTCCTTCACACAGCGAGGGTGGATCAGTCACTGAAGCTGCTCTCCAGAGAGGACAGAGTGTCCTGCAGGGGACAGAGTGTCCTGCAGGGGACAGAGTGTCCAGCAGGGGGCGAGACTCATGGTCCAGTACAGATGTGAGTTTAGCCAGGACCCTGTCCTCCACCTCCTGCACCGAGTCCAGAGCACAGCCCAGGACGGAGCTTTGTCCAGCTTCTTCCTCTCCCTCTCTGTGATGACCACACCTACAGGAGCTGATGCACCACAGAGTCAGAGAAGGTCTTCAGGAGTGGCCCTGTCAGGAGTGGCCCTGTCAGGAGCGGCCCTGTCAGGAGTGGCCCTGTCAGGAGTGGCCCTGTCAGGAGCGGCCCTGTCAGGAGTGGCCCTGTCACTCCAAAAGACCTGAGTCTCCTCAGGAGGCGGAGCCCACTCTGGCTCTTCCTGTACAGTCTGTGTTATGAGTCCAGTTTGTGGTTCAGATGAACATCAGGTACTTGTATGAGTCACTCTCTTAATGTCCCGTCCCTGGATGTTCACTGGTGAGGGGGGCGTGGCCTCTGTGGAAGTCCACCACCATCTCCTTGGTCTTCGCCGCGTTGATGAGGAGGTGGTCCCACTGACACCAGTCCACAAAGTCCTGCTCCAGTCCTCTGTCCTCCACATCATCGTCGTCCGTGATGAGTCCAACGATGGCAGAGTCGTCAGAGAACTTCTGCAGGACACAGTTGTCCATGTCTGAGGTCTGCAGTGTAAAGGGTGAAGAGAAAGGGCGCGAGGACAGTAACCTGGGGGGCCCCCACACTGCAGGTCAGAGTGTCAGACACACAGTTCCGGGCCCTCACAAACTGGGGTCGGTCTGTGAGGTGGTCCAGGATCCACTCTGCAGGTTGTACTCCACACCAGCCGTCTCCAGCTTGTCCCTCAGGAGCTGATGGTGTTGAAGGTGCTGGAGAGATGAAAGAACAGGATCCTCACAGAGCTGCCAGGCTTTTCCAGGTGAGAGAGAGAGCGGTGCAGCAGGAGATGACGGCGTCTTCCACTCCGATTTTAATCCTCTTCAGCTCTCTCCTCACCTGTGCTGCTGTGACAGTCAGTGCTTGGCAGGGGAACTGTGTGCTGTATGACTCCCACTATTCGCCCTGAACAAGCCCAAGCTGTAAAACTAGTGTCACATGTTGTATAAGCCAACTCCAACTAGAGTTGCTTATGTTGTAGACGGCATGATGGTTGACGCACTAGCTCACTGTTTTGTGTGATCCCAGGAAGTTCACAGAGGCAGTTCCAATGTTTATGGCTTCCTTTATTAATTACAAGTCTTAAAAACAATCCAAGCAGTGCTTCATTTCATATCCAAAAAATAAAATACATAATCACCATAACGCCATCACCACATAACAGTTCCGCTGGAAGCGGTCAACAAACTGTGCGCTTGCCCGTCTAGCAACCTGTCCCCAGCACCAAGGTTTCACCTAAATATCCTTTGCTCATGAGGCCACAGCACCACCCTGTGGCCTCTCCTTCCCAACACTACATCGATAAGACGCTTTGGCTCCTACACACCCTCTCCATAATTGTTCACACCTTTGAACAATTCTTTAAACTATTACTTGGGAGGAGCCACAATACAACTGGAAAATAAATAAGTATACAGAACTTTGTGATAGGTCTCTGTGTTCAATTGTTCAATATACCATGAAACAGGGTATGATGGAGGAAACCACATATCTTACACCTGGAACGGTTTCACAGTGTCGCCTCACACGTCCTGCGCCTAAACAGCCAAAGCAGAGACCCCTTTACTGCAGCATTTCAATTTTTTCGTCATGCGCCTTTCCATGAACATTTGGACAATCTTCTACCCAGTGACCTTGTGAACAAAAAATGTTGAAAGGTCTGTATTTTCCACAGTCGCTATGGCAGTTGCAAAGCTACTGCTTCTCACAGTGTTTGCCAATGGTGGCCTTGGTCCATTGTTGCTGTTCCTTGAACTGGATGTTGCAAATGGTGCATCTTGGATATTTCTAAATAGCGGATGAGATGACATTTTTACATAGCGTTCCAAAAACACAACCAAGTCCGTAAAAGATGCTCGATGCTCCGTAGTTTCCAATCTGTCGAATGCAACTGACCTCCACCGTTCACGAAGTTTATAGTGTAGTTTTGACAACATTGTCCGCATATTACTAGGCATATTCATCTCTGACATATAATGAAACTCTACCATAACGTTGCAACAACCACGAAGAAAAATTGTATATGACTAAAGCCTTCACAGCTTCAGATTTGACCATGGGCCATGTTAGTGCTCTCTCCATATACGCAGTAACAATACTGAATTCATTACCAAAATGCTCCTGCCAGAGTTGCTTTGCTTTAGCATAACTTCGTTCTGGTTCCATGTGTTGACAGCTGTGCACTAATTCTGGAGGTTGACCTGCTGTAAACTGTTCTTGATAGAACAAACAGTCAGCTTGACTGGCCTTTGATTCTACTCCTTGTTCGAATGCCCTTTTAAATGACAGGTACAGTAAAGGGTCTCCACTAAATGTTGGGATAGCTCTGGGCGGTAGTGACATTAAACGCTGTTGCTGCACGAGAGCTGCTGTTATTTCATTCTGCCTGATCAAAATGGAGCGGTAATCATTTTGTTTCCCCTGTTGAGTGCTGGATGTTTGGTGCAAAGGGAAAATGTAATCAGTCTCACTTTGAAGCCCCTCATTTCGGTTTACATTGTCCTTTAAATGAGTGTCATATGGCGCCACAGAGCTACGTCCCCTTTTAAATCGTATTCTTTTGCCATGGGATTGAGTGTGGTCATTTTGACCTTTTCTTTCACTAAGGATGTCTGTCTTGTTTTTGATCAGTTTGAGCCGTTCACAGACACGTTTCTGTGAACATGTTTCAAAAGCTCGGAAGACAGCTAGTTTAGCTTCCGATGCTGCTAACTTTACTTCCATTTCCAGCTCTTCTTTTCTTTGCTTTATTCTCTGTTCCTGCTCCTCTAGTGCATGTCTTTCCTTTAAGATTCTTGCTTCTGCACGCAATGCAGCTCTGTCAGCTTCAGCCCTTATCCTTGTATAAAACTACGAGAGCTCCTTTTAGATGAACGGCTGGAGGCATTTGATACACTGTCGTCAGGACAAATGCTCTCTTTGTCCTTATTAGAATCGGATGCAGCACATTTTTCTTTAACCACGAGTGCGCTCGCAGTATCTTCACTGTCCAAGTTAAAATTGTTTGATTGAGCCCCGGTGGGCAGATCTTCTTCACGCGCTTCCATTACAAGCCGAATAAACAATTAGCGCGACTATATTCCCCAACGTTTACCACCGATGCGTTGATCTCTACTGCGTTGAGCGCCGTATCTGCAGCTGAAGAGTAGACTGGGCATAGGATGAATCCAAGCAGAAAGATGAGCTCATCAAGAGATGTACTCGTAATACACTCGAACAGGTGTGACGACGAACCGGCCTCACCGCCGCTGCTCACCGCCGCTGCTCACTCACCATAACACCATCACCACATAACAGTTCCACCGGAAGCGGTCAACAAACTGTGCGCTTGCCCGTCTAGCAACCTGTCCCCAGCACCAAGGTTCCACCTAAATACCCTTTGGTCATGAGGCCACAGCGCCACCCTGTGGCCTCTCCCAACATTACATCCATAAGACGCTTTGGCTCCTACACATATAAATCCACCAGTAAATTTAGAAATATTCAGCTGTTGATCAAGCAGAGAGAACTTCAGCCATTATGTCCTTTAAAAGCTCAACTTGTGTCATAGACCTCATTCCAAGCTCCTCAAAGACATTCTCCCCCTAATTATAGACTATTCTGAATATAATAAATACTTCACTCGAAAGTGCGACACCAGACCCAAGGTGTAGCTGTGCAAAGGACCCTAAGACCATCCGCACATAACTGCAGGTGCAGAGGCTGCAGGGACATCACACATGGAGCTCCATCACCAGGAGCTGACATAGTGAACAGAAACATCTGTGCAGAGCACGGGCTGGAGACCCCAAGGACAAGGTGGAAACACCTCCAAAGGTGGAGAACGACCGAGCCAAGGTCCTCTGGGACTTCCAGATACAGACAGAATGTAATGGAACCAACTGGACATAGTGGTGGTCTCAAGGGATCTCAAGGGTCTTCCTGGGATCTGCTCAAGATGTCTGATGTAAAACATCAGACATCTCGGTCCCGAAAATATAATATAATATAATATTATTGTGAGTTGGGTCGCCTCGGGTCGCCTTGGGTCGCCTCTCCACAGATCTGGCCTGCTTGTTTCCCTTGTTTCCCATTGCTATTGATGGGCATTTAAAGCTGTAAAGTAGATCATTCCAGACAAAGTAATAACAGAAAGGTTAATGCACCTTAATGCATATATATATATATATATATATATATATATATATATATATATATATATATATGTATCTGATGTATGATGTATCTGATGTATCTGATGTATCTGATGTATCTGATAAATCAGATATATCTGATATATCTCATGTATCTGATATATCTGATATATCTCATGTATCTGATATATCTGATGTATCTGATGTATCTGATGTATCTGATATATCTGATATATCTCATGTATCTGATATATCTGATATATCTCATGTATCTGATATATCTGATGTATCTGATGTATCTGATATATCTGGTGGTACTCAGATCATTTCCTCAGTGTTACTTGGTGTAGAAAGTTTGAGAATCTCTTATAATATCTTACAATGTGTTTTTATATTTTCGGTTCATGGTTGGAATGACTTTAGTTGTAGCAGAGCCACCTGGAGACACCAGGACACAAACATCCCACATGAGCACACAAACTGACATGATACATTAAAGGGCCTGTAGCCTACATCGTTGCATACATTGTAAAGCATTTCTTTGGCTGAAATGAGACCACAGGGCTTTATTCTCCCTGAAGCAGGAAGTGTGTTGTTAGCCATTTGAATCTTTGTTAGCTTTACCTTGACGGACACTCTTGCTTTGAGAGAGTTCTGAAAAGCCCTTTTAAAAAAGTGTTTCATGTTGTTTACATGTCAAAATCAAGAGCCTTTAATAAAATTAACATTTTATTTATTCAACAAAGTTATTTAGCTGTTCAGTTTGAAGTTTTGAAACCGTTCCTTAAAAGAACAATGCTTGACCCGTCCAGTTTAGTGAGAGTATTACAGTGTTCATAGCCCACATGGCCCACTTTAGACAACTTTTCTTGGCAATAGCACTTTCCGAACAAGGCTGAGGAGTCCAGAGAGCCGGACGGTCCTTTGCCCAACTGAACATGACCAGGAAACTAAACAGAAGATCGAGGACAAAGAAAAAGGTAACTTCATTGCAGCACACGGCCCAAACACGCAGACGTTGGCCCAGCGGCGAGTCACGGATGTCCCACTCTGTCCGCACACTTCTGCCCTATGACTGGGCCTGACCCCCTCAGTAAACTCAGTGCAGCCACTGGACCGTAACAGAGCGCCGGACCTGGGCATATCAGGGCCACGTAAAACACATTTCAAATACACCTAACACTAATCATACAGCAAGACACAAAGTTGGCACATTAATGGAAAAAGTAGTCCTAAATTTGTTTCCCATTCGGTCCAAAATGTCCCTACCACTAAAAACATGTTGTGAGAGTGAATGTGGGACAGCAGATCATGTGTTTCATGTATATTCATTTACTTCATTCATGAACTTCATTAACATGCACTTTCCAGCTAAATAAATATCTAAATAAAGTGTGGGAGTCTTGAGGGCCCAAGAGCAAGACGCTTTAAGAGATGACAAACCTGGAAAAGGCAAGAGAGGAAATGCTTCAGATTCCCACAAACTAACGGCTATTTCTAGAGTAGCTCCAGAGGGACAGGTGGTCCTTTAATACAGGTGGTCCTTTGATACAATTCCATTCATTTTTGTGATGGCCAAAATCAAAAGAGTAGTTGCCTCGAGGTGCAACAGTGAAAGACAGATTGAACAATGTTCATAGGGACTTGGCGATGTCCCAGCATCCTGTGTCCTTAGACAAATGTCCAAGCTCCCCTGTCCTTAGACCCTCCTTCTCGGCCAGGAAAAACTACCAAACCTCTTTGGGAAAATGTCAAAACCTGGAGGAGTTCCACATGAAGGAGAGATCTGACTCTCACAGACGGGAAGGCGAACGCAAGAGAGACAGTGAAGCTGGAGCCACTCAGGAGGAGACCCAGTTCTTCAGGAGGAGACCCAGTTCTTCAGGAGGGGACACAGTTCTTCAGGAGGAGAACCAGTTCTTCAGGAGGAGAACCAGTTCTTCAGGAGGAGACCCAGTTCTTCAGGAGGAGACCCAGTTCTTCAGGAGGGGACACAGTTCTTCAGGAGGAGACCCAGTTCTTCAGGAGGAGAACCAGTTCTTCAGGAGGAGACCCAGTTCTTCAGGAGGAGACCCAGTTCTTCAGGAGGGGACACAGTTCTTCAGGAGGAGACACAGTTCTTCAGGAGGAGACCCAGTTCTTCAGGAGGAGACCCAGTTCTTCAGGAGGAGACCCAGTTCTTCAGGAGGAGACCCAGTTCTTCAGGAGGGGACCCAGTTCTTCAGGAGGGGACCCAGTTCTTCAGGAGGGGACACAGTTCTTCAGGAGGAGACCCAGTTCTTCAGGAGGAGAACCAGTTCTTCAGGAGGAGACCCAGTTCTTCAGGAGGAGACCCAGTTCTTCAGGAGGGGACACAGTTCTTCAGGAGGAGACCCAGTTCTTCAGGAGGAGAACCAGTTCTTCAGGAGGAGACCCAGTTCTTCAGGAGGAGACCCAGTTCTTCAGGAGGAGACCCAGTTCTTCAGGAGGAGAACCAGTTCTTCAGGAAGAGACCCAGTTCTTCAGGAGGGGACCCAGTTCTTCAGGAGGAGAACCAGTTCTTCAGGAGGAGACCCAGTTCTTCAGAAGGAGAACCTGTTCTTCAGGAGGAGAACCAGTTCTTCAGGAGGAGACCCAGTTCTTCAGGAGGAGAACCAGTTCTTCAGGAGGAGACCCAGTTCTTCAGGAGGAGACCCAGTTCCTCAGGAGGAGGCCCAGTTCTTCAGGAGGAGAACCAGTTCTTCAGGAAGAGACCCAGTTCTTCAGGAGGAGACCCAGTTCTTCAGGAGGAGACCCAGTTCTTCAGGAGGAGACCCAGTTCTTCAGGAGGAGACCCAGTTCTTCAGGAGGAGACACAGTTCTTCAGGAGGAGAACCAGTTCTTCCTGGAGTAGAGACCGTTTCTCCAGGAGAGGATCATCTGGGTCCACAGGTCATCGATGTGTCTGTCCCACTCCCGACGGGAAGTGGGAAAAGAAGAAGAAAAGGCAATGAACAGATTTGCAAGTAAAATTTGATATAAAATAGTTTGATGGAATAAGTTGTCAGAAGCAGAGGACAGTGCTGTGTTCATGACGTCGTGCACATGCTCCATGGCGGTGGGAGGCGGCGCTCTAATACACACTCTTTACCTTTCTATGGATCAACTCGACCTCGTTCCTTCCGATGCATCGGCCCGACTCAGGCCTCACCTCGCCCAGGACAGGAGAGCCACACCGGGCCATCCTCCACTGGTGTCCCACTGGACCGGTCCCATCAGCTGTTCTCACAGGCACAGCTCTCACTTATGGCCAGGCTCCCGTCAGCAGACCGGCGTCCCGCCTCGGATCACCTCTGCTGGTCCGGTATTGAGATCGCTGTGCGTCCTGCGCCCCCCTCCCAGCGGCCCGGTCATCCCAGCGGCCCGGTCATCCCAGCGGCCCGGTCATCCCAGCGGCCCGGTCATCCCAGCGGCCCGGTCATCCCAGCGGCCCGGTCATCCCAGCGCTCACCTCGCAGCCTCACTCGTTAAGCGCGTAATTCTTTACATTGACGGCAGGTCTCCAGAACGCGCTCAAGAAGAAGCTTTTGTTTTCCCGGCGCCGTCAACAAATCACGTTGTTTAAACTTCTCTTCGGCACAATTCGCCGTTCACTCTTTTTCCACTCCAGAGATCTGCCCTGCCCACTTTCCGTTGTCTCCTTCCTCCTCCGTTGTCTCCTTCCTCCTCCGTTGTCTCCTTCCTCCTCCGTCGTCTCCTTCCTCCTCCGTCGTCTCCTTCCTCCTCCGTCGTCTCCTTCCTCCCGCACAGAGCTGCCCATCACTTAAGCCTTGGAAGCCTCTCTTCTAGTTGCAAGACTTGATCACCTCTCCCCCCTCCTCTCCTTTCTCTCCCCCCTCCTCTCCCTTCTCTCCCCCCTCCTCTCCTTTCTCTCTTCCCCTCCTCTCCTTTCTCTCCCCCCTCCTCTCCTTTCTCCCCCCCTCCTCTCCTTTCTCTCCCCCCTCCTCTCCTTTCTCTCCCCCTCCTCTCCTTTCTCCCCCCCTCCTCTCCTTTGTCTCTCCCCCCTCCTCTCCTTTCTCTCCCCCCTCCTCTCCTTTCTCTCTCCCCCCTCCTTTGTCTCTCCCCCCTCCTCTCCTTTCTCTCTCCCCCCTCCTTTCTCTCTCCCCGTCCTCTCCTTTCTCTCCCCCACTCCTCTCCTTTCTCTCTCCCCCCTCCTCTCCTTTCTCTCTCCCCCCTCCTCTCCTTTCTCTCCCCCCTCCTCTCCTTTCTCTCCCCCCGTCCTCTCCTTGCGAGTCCCCACTCGTTCCTTGATTCCACTCGTTTCTCAGGGCCACGGTGACAGGTCCCACTTCCCCTTCTCTCTCTCCCCACTTCCCCTTCTCTCTCTCCCCTCCATCCCCTCTCCTCGAGCACCAGTTCGCTAGCTTTCTCTTCTGGCATCAGGTCGCCAGATCCCAGTCTTTTCTCCTCTGGTATCTGCTCTCCTCTGGCCAGGTCCCGGTCCCTCCCCCCTCCATTTCTTTCCACCCCTCTCTCACCCTCACCCTCATGCATTTCTCTCCCCCCTCCTTGATCGCCAGTTTGCTAGACATTTTCATCCTCGAACACCAGGTTCCATCGTTTATCCTCTGGCACGGCGTCGCCAAGTTCCTGCGTTTTTTCCTCTGGCTCTGCGTTGTCAGGTCCCAGAATTTCATCCTAGGTTACCGAGTTTTGTCCTCTGACTCAAAGTTGCCAGCTTCTAGCTTCTGTTCCAGTGTTTTATCCTCGGGCAACATGTTGCCAGGTTCCAGCATTTTCATCCTGTTACCGCGCTTTGTCCTCTGGCTCAGAGTTGTTAGGTTCCAGCCATACCAGGTTCCAACGTTTCCTCCTCGGGCACCGTGTTGCCAGGTTCCACCCTATGTTCCACTTTCCTTCAAGCCCGGGCTTCCTGGCCTGCCCCCCAAGCAGTTTTGCCAGGATCCACTCCAGCCTCCTCATCCACTCCAGCCTCCTCATCCACTCCAGCCTCCTCATCCACTCCAGCCTCTTCATCCACTCCAGCCTCCTCATCCACTAAAGTCTCCTCATCCATTCCAGCCTCCTCATCCACTCCAGCCTCCTCATCCACTCCAGCCTCCTCATCCACTCGAGCCTCCTCATCCACTCCAGCCTCCTCATCCACTCCAGTATGTGCCGCACGCGGCACGCACCACCTCAAGCCGCACGCGGCAGCACAAACCGCACGCGGCACGCGGCAGCACGAGCGGCACCGCTTCTCCTCCGCTGCACCGGCGTTTCCACGTCCGAACACCGGCTCCACGCTCCCTCACCCGCCGCCCCGGAGGTCTGTACCTGGCCAAAGGTGTGGCCCCAGCCCGCCACAGGAGCAGAAACGGAGAGCGGGGCACCGATACCACCGCCGCCGCCACCGCATGGAACCGAGCACGCCGCAGTCTGGTATGTTGACTGCCGCTTCTGTCCCAACGTCTTTCTTTTGTCATTTCCATTGTTTTGTTTTGTTCCTGCGTCTCTGTGTTGTCTTCTGTCTTCATATCCGTGTTCCTTCATCTCATCGGACATTGCTGCACCTGCCTATCACTCATCTCCTCCCTCACTCCTGGACTATCCACTGCGCTAGCTGCCAGCTAACTGGATTAAGATGGATTAACACCTGCTGAGGCCCGTCATGGCATCGCGGGGCTTACCTGCCGTGCAGACAAGGTCTGGGCTTCTAGCTAACCAGCTTCCAGCCACCACCAACATTCTAACTGGATTACTCCCATCTGCTGTTACGTTCCATCTCCTCCTCGGACTATCACTCCCTCGTCTCCAGGCCACCGCTCCACCATCTTCTCGCCCACTCACCTACACTGCTGCCAACCTTGATCTCCTCAACCATAACCACCATCTCCCAGCTGCTGCTGCCTCTGCAGCTAGCTCAGCTGGGATCCTTCGCCGGCCCCGCTACATCCCCCGGGGCTCTGGTCTCTCCCAAAACCAACACTCCAACGGTGGCTCACCTATCCCCTCACTCTGGACTAGTTTTCGCCCCCCCGCCACCCCCACCTGCCGCACTGCCAACCTCAGCAACCTCAGCAACCTCCGCCTCCCCACCCCTGTGCCCCCATCCATCTCCCTTGCACTGCTTAACTGCCGCTCCCTCTCACCTGTTATATTTGAACTGCTACTGGACAATAACATTGATCTGCTTCTCCTCTGTGAAACATGGCAGCAGCCCCTGGACTTCCATGCTCTCAACCAAGCCACGCCATCCAACTACACTTACACTGCCAAACCCCGCCTCTCCGGGCGTGGGGGAGGTCTTGCTGTTATTCATAAAAAATCGACATCACTGAACTAAAACCTCAACCTTCCATCCATCTCATCATTTGAATATCTCGCCTTCTCCCTCCCCAACTCTATCACCGCTATCCTAATCTATCGTCCCCCAAAGCCCCACCCCTCTTTCCTCACTGAATTGTCTGAACTCCTCACCATCGCATCCTCTCTCTCTGCCCGCCTCTTACTCACTGGTGACTTCAACATGCCCAATGCCCCACTGACGTCCGACTTCCTCTCTCTCCTGGACTGCTTCCATCTCACCCAATACATTGACTTACCCACCCACACCAAAGGCCACACCCTGGACTTAGTCTGTTCCTCTCTCCAACCCATATCTAAGCCCCACCCCTCTCTGATCATCTCTGTATCCTTTTCTCCGCCCCCCTACCCTCCCCCCACAACCCCAAAAAACGCACCATTACCTACCGCAATATCAAGTCAGTCAACCCCCTCTCGCTCTCCCAGCTCATATCCTCTGCTTTCCCCCCTGACTCCGCCCCCTCTTCCCCCGACGACTATGCTGCCATGCTCAACACCACCCTCTCCGACTCCCTTGACTCCCTAGCTCCCTGGAAAACCTCCTCTGTTTTATACATCAACCCCGCCTCCTGGTACACCCCTGAACTCCGCCCCATGAAGCAGACTGGCCGCCAACTCAAACGACTCCTCAAAAGAACCCGCCTCACCGTCCACGCCGAAGCCTTCAAACTACACATCTCCTCCAACCGTGATGCTCTCCAAGCCGCCAAATCTGCCCACCTCTCCACCCTCATCAATAGCTCTCACCGGAGCCCCCGCACCCTGTTCTCCACCGTCAACAAGCTGCTCCAGCCACCGGACATCACTCCACCCTCCTCCCCCGACCTCTGCAACTCTTTCCACTCCCTGACTGCTGTCTCATCAACTCTATCACCCCCCCTCCCACCACTGCCCCCCCTCTCCCTGGCCACCCACCCCTCCCTCCCCTCACCACCTTCTCCTCTGTTAACTCCTCTCATATCCTAGACATCATCACCGCTTCCAAAACCACCACCTGCTCTCTCGACCTCCTCCCAACTACCCTAACCAAGGCTTGCCTCCCTGCTCTCATCCCCCATCTCACCACCCTCTTCAACCAATCTCTATCCCTTGGCCATGTTCTACAAACTGGCCTCCATCACCCCCATCCTCAAAAAAACCACCCCGCCAACCTCTCCAACTACCGCCCCATCTCTAACCTCCTCTCAAAAACGCTGGAACGCATCGTCGCCGCCCAACTCCACACCCACCTCCAGTCAAACAACCTCTATGAACCCCTCCAATCTGGCTTCCGCCCACTTCACAGCACTGAAACAGCCCTGGTCAAAGTACTCAACGATCTCCTCACCTCTGCAGACTCCGGGGCCCTCAACATCCTGTTACTACTAGACCTCAGCGCAGCCTTTGACACTATAAACCATTCCATCCTCCTACAAAGGCTGCGCCAACTGGGTGTTGAGGGCTCTGCACTTGACTGGCTCACATCCTCCTCACCAACAGGCAACAGTTCATCTCCCTCTCCGGTCACTCATCCACCCTCTCCCCACTAACGCAGGGGTCCCCCAGGGCTCAGTCCTCGGCCCCCTCCTCTTCATCTGCTACCTCTTCCCCCTTGGTCACATCCTTCGCCAACTCAACCTGGACTTCCACTGCTACGCTGACGACACCCAGATCTACGTCACCACCAAATCCACCCTCACCCACACCCTCACCCACACCCAAACCCTCCCCTCTCCCACACCCAAACCCTCCCTTCACCCACATCCAAACCCTCCCCTCACCCACATCCAAACCTTCATCTCTACAATAAAAACATGGCTAACTCTCAACTTCCTCAAACTGAGCAGTGACAAAACTGAGCTCCTCCTCATTGGCACCAAATCCACTCTCAATAAAACTGGTCCCTTTTCACTCACCATCGATACCTCGACCATCACCCCCTCCACCCTGGTACGCAATCTCGGTGTCATCATGGACCCCACCCTCTCCTTCACTCCCCATGTCAGCCACATCGTCAAGACCTCATACTTCCACCTCCGCCGCATCGCCAAAATCCAACACTGCCTCACCCTCTCCGCTGCTGAATCCCTCATCCATGCCTTCATCTCCTCCCGCCTTGACTACTGCACCTCCCTCCTCACTGGCATCTCCTCCCATTCCCTCCATAGACTCCAAATGGTCCAGAACTCCGCTGCGCGCCTCCTCACCCACACCCGCCTCCTCACCCACACCTGCCTCCTCACCCACACCCGGTCCGTGAACACATCACCCCCGTTCTCCGCTCTCTCCATTGGTTCCCCATCAAGCAGCGCATAAACTTCAAAAAACTCCTCCTCACCTTCAAAGCTCTTCACCACCTAGCCCCCCCCCTACCTGTCTGACCTCCTCATCCCCCACCGCCCCTCCCGAGCCCTCCTGTCCTCCTCCATCGCCCCTCCCGAGCCCTCCGCTCCTCCACCACTCTCACCCTGGCCGCACCAACATCCCGACTCAAAACTTTTGGTGACAGAGCATTCTCCCGAACAGCACCCCGACTCTGGAACTCCCTCCCCCGACCTGTCAGCCACTCTCCCTCACTCACAACATTTAAATCCCGCATAAAAACATACCTCTTCACCCAAGCCTATGACCTACCCTACCCCTAGCCTCCTCTACCACATTGCCTACTCTTCTACCCCCTGTTACATCCCCATCTTTTTCTTTCTACTTCTTCTGTCTTGTTCATTTTATCTGTAAATTATTGTGTATTGTACGTGCTGTCCCCCCCTGTCTGTAAATACCCCCCCTTTTTTGTATATGTTAAAGGCGCAATGGACGATTTTTCGGCGATTTGAGAACGCAGGTGGAAGTGCGCATGCGCACTCCCCCGTGTGGACCGATACAACACACATGTGCGTTTGTTTATTAGCCCAACGGAGCGCATCGCACCTCTCGTCTCCCGTAGATTTCTGTCCACTTCTGCGTCAGCTCGAACTGTCTTTCTCCGTCTTCATTTTGCCCCGTACATTGAGGGAACTATATTATGATAGATCCATGCGCTTAGGCACGCGGAAACGTGGGGACGAACCGCACGCGGCTGCAGGTGAGCAATAGGTGTGTTTTATGATCGATACGTGGCAGGACAAATGATTTATCCACGCCATGAGGAAATATGATAACAAATTTGCTGAAAAAAAACGTCCATTCCACCTTTAAGCGTCTTTGGGTCACGGATTACCCTCTTGCTCTAACCCAGAAGGGCTGCGTCCACCCACCGGTCTCTGTGCCAGAATACTTTCAGCCTCACGCTTTGATGTCCTGCTGAACCAATTAAATCCCAGGTCAGCTTCTTGCTGGCCGCCTCTTGACTTCTTTCGGCCCCAGATACGCCTTCAACTCCAGCTGAACTGTTCTACTATCTCGAAGCACTAGTTCTCCTCCTGAGTGGTCCCAACTCCAGTCTAGCTGCAACTGAAGCGTGTCTGCCTGTCCGTCGGAGAGAGTCGGATACCCCCCTTCACCGTGAAACTCCTCAAGGTTTCTACTTTTTCCCAAAGAGGTTTTGTAGTTTTTCCTTGCCGAGAAGGAGGGTCTAAGGACATGGGACCTGACTCATCCTAACTTTGCCATGCAAACTCATGCCACCTAAGCTACTTCCTTCATACATATTTTTCATCCACTTTTTTTTTTAAGTCGTGGATGGTCATCACAGATCAGTCTTTTCATAGTATCAGCTAGCATCTCCTAATCCTTTAATTCCCCAGAGCCGCATTCGAGCACCGGGATGCCGCCTCTTCTCTCTTCCCTCATACTGCCGCTTCCTTCTTGCAACCGCTTCCCTCTTGCAGCCGCTTCCCTCTTGCAGCCGCTTCCCTCTTGCAGCCGCTTCCCTCCTGCAGCCGCTTCCCTCTTGCAGCTGCTTCCCTCTTGCAGCCGCTTCCCTCTTGCAGCTGCTTCCCTCTTCCCTCTTGCAGCCGCTTCCCTCTTGCAGCTGCTTCCCTCTTCCCTCATGCAGCCGCTTCCCTCTTCGGGCACCGGGATGCCGCCTCTTCTCTCTCCATCAACAAATACATTCAGAACATTTATTCCTGAGGTGGAACCGTCATCGACCCAAGTTCCTCCATCCTCAGCTACCACGTTCCACACATAAACCCCGCTTCAGGCAACCTTCTCTTCCTAGACCACCCGGCACCGTTTCCGTTCCTTCCATCATGGCTTCAATCTACCTTTACCGCGTTTAACCTTCTTTCCTTATTAACTTATTACTTCTCATTCACCTTCGACTACCAGTCTTCATTTGCAGGTACTCAAAGCCTACCCGAGCTGCATCAACATATTTTCAGGTTTGTTCCCCTGCTTAGAGGTTGCCTTGTCCACAACAGTTCTCCTCGCCCCGGCATCAAGGACCTCCAACCAACGCTAGTCTTCCCCTAAAACAAGCAAGATCACAGTGGTAGTTCAAACACGATTGACTTGTTCAAGCTAAATCGATTCTGAGACCCTTTTCAATCTTCCAGGACCTTGCGTATTGGTCGTCAAGTGGCACTTCCCCTCAGGACTTAATTCTCTAGCGACCAAGGCCAGATTGCATCAGGGTCTGGTTCATCCTTTACTTAAAGTAGATCCTGGCCTGGTCCCCACATTTCCTACCAAACTTTTCCCGCATTGGCGCTGCCACATCTGCCTCCAGTTAAGGAGTTGTTGACCGCCTCAAAATAACATGGAGCACTGGTTCTCCATGGCCTTCCAGGTCTACACCCACCACTACCTCCCGGTTCTCCAGTCTGCCAATCCGCACTGCCTCTGTTAAACTTCTTTTAGGGGTATCGAGGCCCGGGAGCCTTCAGTCCTCATCGCAAGAAGCCCCAAAACGGTATCAACTTCTGTACATTTGTGTTGTTCATGTTTCTCGCCTGCCAATAAACATTTTGCATCGTAGCTGGGGTCGTGGTCCTTGCTAGTGAATTCCCTGTTGCTGAGCTTGTCTGTCCCAGACCTGCTTGCCTCACCTCTGCCCTAGATATTACCTCAGCCTTTTGTCTTCGACCACGAGTTTCGCCTGTTCCCTCCTGGTAAGACACCTGCTCGGCTCTGTGGCTAAACCGCTCACCACTGGACCTGCCTGCCAGTTAGATGATAACCATGAACCAAGACTTTTCATCCTGACTCTATACTCTGAACGGTTAAAGTCTGCTGTTATAAATAAAGGTCATTATTGAGTGATATTCCGTCTGCCAGTGTTGCTTTTGGGTCCTCACCATACCCGTGACACACCGGTTAGTAATCTTGCTGCTGCATTTGGAACCAGTTGAAAGCTTTTTATGGAGCTTTTAGGACATGCTGTGAGCAGGAGTTACAGTCTAATCTAGACATTACAAATGCATGGATAAGTTTGTCAGCATTGCTTTTACGCAAGATTTTTCTAATTTTAGCAATATTGTTCAGATGGAAATAGGCTGTTTTACAGGCTGCTTTAAGACTATTAACCCTCCACTAGTGACCCTCCACTCGACTGTCCACTGGGGCTTCAGCGTGACCCTCCACTCCACTGTCCACTGAGGCTTCAGCGTGACCCTCCACTCGACTGTTCACTGGGGCTTCAGCGTGACCCTCCACTCGACTGTCCACTGAGGCTTCAGCGTGACCCTCCACTCGACTGTCCACTGAGGCTTCAGCGTGACCCTCCACTCGACTGTCCACTGGGGCTTCAGCGTGACCCTCCACTCGACTGTCCACTGAGGCTTCAGCGTGACCCTCCACTCGACTGTTCACTGGGGCTTCAGCGTGACCCTCCACTCGACTGTCCACTGAGGCTTCAGCGTGACCCTCCACTTGACTGTCCACTGAGGATTCAGCGTGACCCTCCACTCGACTGTCCACTGAGGCTTCAGCGTGACCCTCCACTCGACTGTCCACTGAGGCTTCAGCGTGACCCTCCACTCGGGGCAGAGCCTGGTCGTGCGGAGCAGATGAAGCCAAAGGGGGAGGTAACATTTCACTCAACACGTAGAATTTAAGAGCTTCTTTTTGCAATCAAGGAAGCTTTGCTGCACCAGACACTTCCTCTGCATCTCACACAAACATATGCTCTTAGCAATCGCTTTGCACTGATTCACTTTAAGAAATACTACATGTTTTACCACAGTTGGCTTTAAATATAAATTGAAATTTTAAAAGATGAATCACCGTAGATATGAACGTTTTATCGGGCTCTGGACAAATGCAGTCTAAATACTGATTAGAGTTAGTTCAAGTAGAGGAAATAGAAGCTACAGTGAATGATATAGAATTAATGTATGTAATTTGATGGTGGTTATTATTATCATTATTAATAATATTTTATTTAGTTTGTGTTTTTGAGGATTTTTTAGGCTGGTCTTGGACAAAGACTTTTTTTGCAAGACGACGTGGAACAATGAGCTTATCACATATTTTTGCTCCTGTTTATGATTTTTTTTGACACATGAGCGACTGAGATTCAGTTTTGTTTTGCTAATAGTGCCGTTCTGTAACTTTAAATGGATTTGGTGGGTTTTAGAAGATAAACCTTTTGCTAAATTAATTTTGGAGGTCCCAAGATCACTATGAGACTGTGGCAATATTTTGTATTGTTTTTTTATACATGCAGCGAAACAGACCAGACTGACCTCTGACCTCTGACCTCTGCTCTCACGCAGACTAAACATAGAGTCGAGTTTGCAGCTGTGAAAAGCGATCCTATCTGCAGAGCACACAGCGACTGAAGAACTATGTCGAACTATGTTCTGCTGCAGAACTAATTGTTGTTGTGAGTGTTCTCTCACCTCTACAGGCTCCTGGCTTTGACCCTTGACCTGTACAGGCTCCTGGCTCTGACCTTTGACCTGTACAGGCTCCTGGCTCTGACCTTTGACCTGTACAGGTCCTGGCTTTGACCTTTGACCTGTACAGGCTCCTGGCTTTGACCTTTGACCTGTACAGGCTCCTGGCTTTGACCTTTGACCTGTACAGGCTCCTGGCTTTGACCCTTGACCTGTACAGGCTCCTGGCTTTGACCCTAGCTTGCTTCGATCCTTGACCTCTCACCCTCGTCCTGCCACCGCTCTGACCCTGGGAACAGTGGAGGCCACAACAGGAAGTATTGAATATATTTTAAAACCGTTAGTCAGGAATTTAGTATTTCACGCTTTGGCTTTGCAATAAACAAAAAAGAAATCAACTAAATTCTAATAAATAACGAATACGTAATAATTTTGGAAATTAGGAAGTCTAAATCTACAAAAGTAGTATTTTTCCTAAGGCTTGTGGGTAATTGCATGATGGTAATTTTTGTGTGTTTTTCGTCTGAGGTGTTTCCAGAGAGAACCTGACGTGCCATCATGGTCAGAGAGGAGGTGCATGAGACTGGTCCAGGGCAGAGGGCGTGGCAGAGGGCGTGGCAGAGGGAGAGGACGAGGAGGTCAAGGAGGCAGCAGGAGGACGTCAGGGACGTCTCACCTGACACAAAGAACACTGATGAAAAGAGTCACATGACCAGGTGAAACACACTGTAGATGTGAACATTAGGGATGTTATGAGTAAGTTCAGTCAAATCATTGATTTTACAGCTTTAAAGGTTATTACTATGTGTTTTTGGATTGATTCTGAAATCTCAATCAATTTTGAATCAAGTCAGAGTTTCCACTGTATATCACAGTAAAATGCTGTTAATAAACTGGTAAAAGTAGATTTAAACTATTGAATAATGCTTTATGATGTAACTTCATGGAAACATAGACTTGAGCTGGGATAGAGGCTATGTTGTTATTGTTGTTAGCAGGGGGAAAGCTAATGGCTAACTACAGCTAATGGCTAACTACAGCTACAACATGTGTCGGAGTTAAAGGGCCAGAGTACCATTTGTCATGAAATAGAATATTAAATGCATTAGACTGTATTGATAATTAACTTTGTCAAATAGACTAAAATAAATGTGATCATGATCCACAAAAGATAATATTTATAAAGAGAGAATCAAAAAAAGTTTCAAAAACCTAATTTAGTACGATTTTTTTTTTTTTAAATCACAATAAAGAGTTAATTGCCTAAAGATTCACAGCCTAGTGACAAACAGAAGTGAAGAAGGATGAACTGTAAACTCAATCATGTTAAAGGTTGAATGGATGATTTTTTTGGCCCAAATCTGAGTCTTATTTCCTCGTGGCGTGGACGGCAGATTAGTCCTGTATCAATCATAAAACACACCTACCGCTCACCTGCATCTGCTCGACCCACATTTCCGCGTGTCTAAGCGCATGGATCTATCATAATATAGTTCCCTCAGTGTACGGGGCCAAATGAAGACGGAGAAAGACAGTTTGAGCTCATAAGAGACTGAAATCTACAGGAGACGAGAGATGCGATGCGATCCGTCGGGCTAATAAACAAACGCACGTGTGTGTTGTATCAGTCCACACAGGGGAGTGGCATGAGCACGGGGGAGTGGCATGTGCACAGGGGAGTGGCATGTGCACGGGGGAGTGGCATGTGCACGGGGGAGTGGCATGTGCACTTCCGCCTGAGTTCTCAAATCGCCGAAAACTTGTCCATTGTGCCTTTAATGCATGAGAAACGTTGTATAAAGATGATACTAGAAGCATCAGAAGTGTCATCTATTTATTATTAGAATCATCTCAGAACATGAAAAGAATGAGTAAATTCAGCAGGTGTAAACTTGGAAAAGCTTTAGAGTAAACTTAATTACTGAGAGTTCTGTAGATTATTAAAGATCAAGAATGGTTGTTTTGATTGACAGCAATCAAAATATTGAAATGTTTTGTTAAACTTGTTCCAACAAGAGGTAAAGAACAATTCTAATTTTGAAAACTGTAAATATTTGGGGGGATGTGATCACAGACAGGGCACTTCCTGTCCCCGACATAGTCACAGACAGGGCACTTCCTGTCCCCGACATAGTCACAGACAGGGCACTTCCTGTCCCCGACATAGTCACAGACAGGGCACTTCCTGTCCCCGACATAGTCACAGACAGGGCACTTCCTCTTCCTGTCCCCGACATAGTCACAGACAGGGCACTTCCTGTCCCCGACATAGTCACAGACAGGGCACTTCCTCTTCCTGTCCCCGACATAGTCACAGACAGGGCACTTCCTGTCCCCGACATAGTCACAGACAGGGCACTTCCTGTCCCCGACATAGTCACAGACAGGGCACTTCCTGTCCCCGACATAGTCACAGACAGGGCACTTCCTCTTCCTGTCCCCGACATAGTCACAGACAGGGCACTTCCTGTCCCCGACATAGTCACAGACAGGGCACT
The DNA here is from genome assembly GCF_026437365.1 of Eucyclogobius newberryi. Classification (NCBI taxonomy): domain Eukaryota; kingdom Metazoa; phylum Chordata; class Actinopteri; order Gobiiformes; family Gobiidae; genus Eucyclogobius; species Eucyclogobius newberryi. The sequence continues at coordinate 1,285,042 of NW_027315857.1, read as the reverse complement.
TCCTCTTCCTGTCCCCGACATAGTCACAGACAGGGCACTTCCTGTCCCCGACATAGTCACAGACAGGGCACTTCCTGTCCCCGACATAGTCACAGACAGGGCACTTCCTCTTCCTGTCCCCGACATAGTCACAGACAGGGCACTTCCTGTCCCCGACATAGTCACAGACAGGGCACTTCCTCTTCCTGTCCCCGACATAGCCACAGACAGGGCACTTCCTGTCCCCGACATAGTCACAGACAGGGCACTTCCTGTCCCCGACATAGTCACAGACAGGGCACTTCCTCTTCCTGTCCCCGACATAGTTACAGACAGGGCACTTCCTCTTCCTGTCCCCGACATAGTCACAGACAGGGCACTTCCTCTTCCTGTCCCCGACATAGTCACAGACAGGGCACTTCCTCTTCCTGTCCCCGACATAGTCACAGACAGGGCACTTCCTGTCCCCGACATAGTCACAGACAGGGCACTTCCTCTTCCTGTCCCCGACATAGCCACAGACAGGGCACTTCCTGTCCCCGACATAGTCACAGACAGGGCACTTCCTGTCCCCGACATAGTCACAGACAGGGCACTTCCTCTTCCTGTCCCCGACATAGTTACAGACAGGGCACTTCCTCTTCCTGTCCCCGACATAGTCACAGACAGGGCACTTCCTCTTCCTGTCCCCGACATAGTCACAGACAGGGCACTTCCTCTTCCTGTCCCCGACATAGTCACAGACAGGGCACTGTGGTGTAAAAATGTAATGTCTTTGCCTGATGCCTTAGAACTTAGGTCACATATGTTTAACATCTGGGTGACACTTCTTATGACTCTGTCTGCAGACGTCCCTGGGTAAACAGACTGACAGCTGCGGATCCAAGGATGTCTCACATGAGGTAGAACATTGAGTGTGTGTCTCTGCAATATGTTTAGACTGGTTTTGTGCATATGTGGCACCTGTTGTGCCTTAATAAGCTGAACTCAATGTTTGCTCTGGTCAGATCAGGAGGGACAGAACGGCAAATGTCAGGGAGAGCTTTTTTGGCTGTGCACGGCTAAAATAAAGAACCACTTTTGAACAAGACAACTTGGTTATATTTTGCCTCATTTTCTCTGTCATTTGTTATAGAATAGTTTCCGCAACAGCACTTCCTGTCCCCGACATAGTCACAGACAGGGCACTTCCTCTTCCTGTCCCAACATAGTTACAGACAGGGCACTTCCTGTCCCCGACATAGTCACAGACAGGGCACTTCCTCTTCCTGTCCCTGACATAGTCACAGACAGGGCACTTCCTCTTCCTGTCCCCGACATAGTCACAGACAGGGCACTTCCTCTTCCTGTCCCCGACATAGTTACAGACAGGGCACTTCCTGTCCCCGACATAGTCACAGACAGGGCACTTCCTCTTCCTGTCCCCGACATAGTTACAGACAGGGCACTTCCTCTTCCTGTCCCCGACATAGTCACAGACAGGGCACTTCCTGTCCCCGACATAGTCACAGACAGGGCACTTCCTCTTCCTGTCCCCGACATAGTTACAGACAGGGCACTTCCTGTCCCCGACATAGTCACAGACAGGGCACTTCCTGTCCCCGACATAGTCACAGACAGGGCACTTCCTGTCCCCGACATAGTCACAGACAGGGCACTTCCTCTTCCTGTCCCCGACATAGTCACAGACAGGGCACTTCCTGTCCCCGACATAGTCACAGACAGGGCACTTCCTCTTCCTGTCCCCGACATAGTCACAGACAGGGCACTTCCTGTCCCCGACATAGTCACAGACAGGGCACTTCCTGTCCCCGACATAGTCACAGACAGGGCACTTCCTGTCCCCGACATAGTCACAGACAGGGCACTTCCTCTTCCTGTCCCCGACATAGTCACAGACAGGGCACTTCCTGTCCCCGACATAGTCACAGACAGGGCACTTCCTCTTCCTGTCCCCGACATAGTCACAGACAGGGCACTTCCTGTCCCCGACATAGTCACAGACAGGGCACTTCCTGTCCCCGACATAGTCACAGACAGGGCACTTCCTCTTCCTGTCCCCGACATAGTCACAGACAGGGCACTTCCTGTCCCCGACATAGTCACAGACAGGGCACTTCCTCTTCCTGTCCCCGACATAGCCACAGACAGGGCACTTCCTGTCCCCGACATAGTCACAGACAGGGCACTTCCTGTCCCCGACATAGTCACAGACAGGGCACTTCCTCTTCCTGTCCCCGACATAGTTACAGACAGGGCACTTCCTCTTCCTGTCCCCGACATAGTCACAGACAGGGCACTTCCTCTTCCTGTCCCCGACATAGTCACAGACAGGGCACTTCCTCTTCCTGTCCCCGACATAGTCACAGACAGGGCACTTCCTCTTCCTGTCCCCGACATAGTCACAGACAGGGCACTTCCTCTTCCTGTCCCCGACATAGTCACAGACAGGGCACTTCCTGTCCCCGACATAGTCACAGACAGGGCACTTCCTCTTCCTGTCCCCGACATAGTCACAGACAGGGCACTTCCTGTCCCCGACATAGTCACAGACAGGGCACTTCCTCTTCCTGTCCCCGACATAGTCACAGACAGGGCACTGTGGTGTAAAAATGTAATGTCTTTGCCTGATGCCATAGAACTTAGGTCACATATGTTTAACATCTGGGTGACACTTCTTATGACTCTGTCTGCAGACGTCCCTGGGTAAACAGACTGACAGCTGCGGATCCAAGGATGTCTCACATGAGGTAGAACATTGAGTGTGTTTTTCTGCAATATGTTTAGACTGGTTTTGTGCATATGTGGCACCTGTTGTGCCTTAATAAGCTGAACTCAATGTTTGCTCTGGTCAGATCAGGAGGGACAGAACGGCAAATGTCAGGGAGAGCTTTTTTGGCTGTGCACGGCTAAAATAAAGAACCACTTTTGAACAAGACAACTTGGTTATATTTTGCCTCATTTTCTCTGTCATTTGTTATAGAATAGTTTCCGCAACAGCACTTCCTGTCCCCGACATAGTCACAGACAGGGCACTTCCTCTTCCTGTCCCAACATAGTTACAGACAGGGCACTTCCTGTCCCCGACATAGTCACAGACAGGGCACTTCCTCTTCCTGTCCCCGACATAGTCACAGACAGGGCACTTCCTCTTCCTGTCCCCGACATAGTCACAGACAGGGCACTTCCTCTTCCTGTCCCCGACATAGTTACAGACAGGGCACTTCCTGTCCCCGACATAGTCACAGACAGGGCACTTCCTCTTCCTGTCCCCGACATAGTTACAGACAGGGCACTTCCTCTTCCTGTCCCCGACATAGTCACAGACAGGGCACTTCCTGTCCCCGACATAGTCACAGACAGGGCACTTCCTCTTCCTGTCCCCGACATAGTTACAGACAGGGCACTTCCTGTCCCCGACATAGTCACAGACAGGGCACCTCCTCTTCCTGTCCCTGACATAGTCACAGACAGGGCACTTCCTGTCCCCGACATAGTCACAGACAGGGCACTTCCTGTCCCCGACATCACAAAAACTGTGTTTATGTATAATGTCATTTTAACAAAGGAAGTGTCTGCAGAGCCGCGCAAACTGCCATGTTATTCTTGTGCCAGCCGCGCGCCGCGGCTCCTGAAACTGCACTGCTATTTGACCGCGTTTTAGCGCCGTTTTAGACCGCGCCGGGTTAAGGTTAGGGTTAAGGTTAGGGTTAAGGTTAGGGTTAAGGTTAGGGTTAAGGTTAGGGTTAAGGTTAGGGTTAAGGTTAGGGTTAAGGTTAGGGTTAAGGTTAGGGTTAAGGTTAGGGTTAAGGTTAGGGTTAAGGTTAAGGTTAGGGTCGGGGTTTGGTGTTGGGGTTAGATTAAGGTTAAGGTTAGGGTTAAGGTTAGGGTTAAGGTTAGGGTTAAGGTTAGGGTTAAGGTTAGGGTTAAGGTTAGGGTTAAGGTTAGGGTTAAGGTTAGGGTTAAGGTTAGGGTTAAGGTTAGGGTCGGGGTTTGGTGTTGGGGTTGGGGTTAGGGTTAGATTAAGGTTAGGGTTAGGGTTAGATTAAGGTTGGGGTTAGATTAAGGTTAGGGTTAGGGTTAGGGTTACGGTTAGGGTTAGCCATGAGGCGCTATAAGGGAAATGCCGCGGTCCCTGAAACTGCGCGGCCGTTTGAGCGCGCCGCGGCTCTCCAGCCACGGCCTTTAACTGATGTGCACAAAACACAAGGTGAACTTTTTGGACTGGACAAAACTCTCTTTTGGACTTAACATGTTTCACTAACATTATGTTTGTGTGAATTAATGAAATTGTCTTGTTTACGGACTCATCTTTAACATATTTTCTGAATGTTCAAATAACATTAGGTTAATATAAACTCGTTTTCAGGTTTTCACAGGTGATTGACAGGAACACATGGTCCAGAGAGTGGATCATGTGACACAACCAAGAATTACAATGTGAGAGAGTTGTTGTTTATGTGTTTGTGTGTTTGTGTTTGTGGGTCATCAGAGGGTCATCAAAGGGTCATCAAAGGGTCATCAAAGGGTCATCAGAGGGTCATCAGAGGGTCATCAGAGGGTCATCAGAGGGTCATCAGAGGGTCATCAGAGGGTCACCAGAGGGTCACCAGAGGGTCACCAGAGGGTCATCAAAGGGTCATCAAAGGGTCATCAGAGGGTCATCAGAGGGTCACCAGAGGGTCATCAGAGGGTCATCAGAGGGTCACCAGAGGGTCATCAGAGGGTCATCAGAGGGTCATCAAAGGGTCATCAGAGGGTCATCAGAGGTTCACCAGAGGGTCATCAGAGGGTCATCAGAGGGTCATCAGAGGTTCACCAGAGGGTCATCAGAGGGTCATCAGAGGGTCATCAAAGGGTCATCAGAGGGTCATCAGAGGTTCACCAGAGGGTCATCAGAGGGTCATCAGAGGGTCATCAGAGGGTCATCAGAGGGTCATCAGAGGGTCATCAGAGGGTCATGTGGATTCAATATAGAGTCAAAGAATCTGATAAACTATGAAACTGGTTTAGTGTTTGCCTCAATTTACACTGAGCTTCTATTTGGATTTAAAATTAGGTGAAGCATTTACCAGAAGAAATTAAAGTTAATTAAAGGAACTAAGCAAAATGTTTGGGCCATTTGAGAAAAGAAAAGGAAAAGAGGTATTATGTGATTTTTTTTTAAACTGGATGATTTAATAAACCTAAATATTTATATTATGGCCCAACATCAAGAAGTAAAATGAACAGTCACTTGACAGACTCACTGACTTTGGAGAGAGGGGTAAGGCAGGGTGGTGCTTTGTCCCTCCCCTTTTGTTTGCTTCATACATGGACCATTGGCCCGATATATTAGACAATTGAATAAAAGCAGTTTAGAAATGAGAATCAAGTGTAGTAAATCTGAGGCAATAAAATGTGATCTGTGTGATCTGTAGTCAGGTCACTAAGGAGCGGCAAAGGCTGTGGGACGCTGGGACAAAGGCTGTGGGACGCTGGGACAAAGGCTGTGGGACGCTGGGACAAAGGCAGTGGGACGCTGGGACAAAGGCAGTGGTCCCTTTTTCAAGCTGGGGTCCTCTCCCAGAGGCCCCTGGGAGCTTGAGGGTTCTTCAGTATCTTTGCTGTTCCTGCTCTTTTCTGGACCGAGATTTCCTTCTGTATCTGGAAGTCCCAGAGGACCTTGGCTCGGTCGTTCTCCACCTTTGGAGGTGTTTCCACTTTGTTCTTGGGGTCTCCAGCCCGTGCTCTGCACAGATGTTTCTGTTCTCTATGTCTATCACTATGAGCATATACACATATATATATATATATATATATATATATATATATATATATATATATATATATATATATATATATATATATATATATATATATATATATATGTGTATATATATATATACACATATATATATATATATATATGTGTATATATATATATATATATACACATATATATATATATATATACACATATATGTGTATATATATATATATATATATATATATACACATATGTGTATATATATATATATATATATACACATATATATATATATATATATATATATATATATATATATATACACATATATATATATATATATATATATATATATATACACATATATATATATACATATATATATATATATATACACATATATATATATATATATATATATATATATATATATATATATATATATATATATACATATATATATATATACACATATATATATATACACATATATATATATATATATATATATATATATATATATATATATATATATATACACATATATATATATATATATATATATATATACATATATATATATATATATATGTATATATATATATATATATACATATATATATATATATATATATATATATATATATATATATATATATATATATATATATATATATATATATATATATATATATATATATATATATATATATATATATACACATACATACATACATACATACATACATACATATATATATATATATATATACACATATAAAACACTCATTAACTATTTATTCACAATGTGAGAGTTTCAATATAAATACCTGAAGTGCTGATAACTCTTGATCTTTGGAAGCCGTCTGAAGAAGTGGGATATTGAGGTGAGACTCAGGAGAGCTGTTTTCCACTCCCTGATGACAAGGGCGACAATGTAAAAAAAATGAGAACAGAAGAAACATATCTTAAGCAGAACAGAGAGCAGCACTGAAGTTTTACCAGGCTAATGTTTACACATTACAGTAGTCAAATAATATAAACTAACCTCAGCGATGTCTTCCAAAGTGTCAACCCTGGTCTTCATGTATGCTCACTTGATAAGTCCAAAGCCGCAATCAGGGGAGAATTTGGTGTGGCCAGCAATGAGGAAGTGGATGTCCATTGTGTGGTGAAGCTTGGCCCCGTCTGCAGAGGGTTGGACGGAAAGTGTATCTGTAGTAGACAGAGAGAGAGAAAGGAGATTAGATTAATATATATGATATTTGATTAAGACGTATATGTCTCTATAATTGCTATTCTGCATTTGCACTATTATTAGTACCTGCTGTGCAAAGTCAAAGCTGTAATGCATCCTGATGTCTTTGCTTGCTGGCGGTGAGGGTCCGAAAGACAGCACATTAGATTCTGTTGTAGAGATCTGTGCATGGCCTGCAGCTTCTGATGTGTGGGAGAAGCTATTTCCACAGTGATCTGAAGCTTGATTTACAAACTGCAGGCTCACCTGAAAAACAGATGTTGCTTATGGTTAATTATACTCTAATCATTAAAACATGAAAACATGAAAATCACCAAAATAATGTTTTACACTTACCACGCTCCTTAGCAGACTTCACGTAGAGACAGGTCATGTCAGTCAGGGTCTTTGCCAATTCTGAAAAGGGGGATAAAAGGATTAGGGTTAACAGTAATATGGGAATAACACGCTTCACAGATAACAGTTCACATTGTGACGTTAACGGTGTATTTAAGATGCAAAACGCGGAGATATTGGGACATCTGCCCTCGGCTAGCGATGCTAGCTAGCTCACTTGAGATAACACGGCTCGTAAAAGCAAAACACTTGCAGAACAGCACACCAAAACATAAACATACACTCGAGTTTAAAACCGGCGCACATTAAAGTGATTAAAAGCGGGTGTTTTAGTCGCAAAGCTTACCTGGTTCAGCCGTCCTGTTGTCTCTCCCAACACCGTGCACAGAGAGACACACAGGAAGCTGATAATGGCCAGGCAAGCGCGTGATTGGTTCGAGTGACGCAGTGCGTGCGTGACGTGCAACGTACGTAAGCCACGTGACCAGAAGTGGTATCGGGAGTTGTAGTTTTTTTCTCCTCCCTCGCCGAAAAATAACCCGATAACATAGCAAAGTTTAGCTTACATCCGAATAGCTGCGATTAGCTCCGGACTGTGGGGCTAACAGCCGGTTTAGCACCATAAAATAGACACAAAGCACGACCCACACAACCCACGGGCCAACCCACGCCGAAAAATAACCCGATAACATGGTGATAACAGCAAGTAGTCACATTAAGCCCGTATTGCAGAGTGCACTGAAGCAACATGTTAGCTTAGCATTAGCTCCACCGGAGCAGACAAGTAAGATTCTAAAGTGATCACGAGGCCGCCTTAAAACACAGCGTTAAAGCAATAATTTAGTAGTAAAGTAAAAGTGTACCTGAGTAAACAGTTCCGTTGCAATGTAGTCCAGGAAATGTACGCTCTGAAGACTGTGCTCTGCAGACGGTCTGGAGTAATGAGAGGAAAACACGGAGCAGCAGCTGCCATGCGGATCACAGCTGATTGGTGGAAAATGTAAACAATACGTTGGCTAGAAAAAGGTGACGCCCCCCAGGAGAGCAGGAAAAAGACCCCAAAACTCCACATTTTTAACAGCTTAATGTATACGTTTAAGACAACCAATAGTGTTATCTGAAGCACACAGGGGCTTATTCATAACTTCAACTAGCACATTCTGCAAAAAAATGAAAATCACAAATTTGGGGGGAAAAAAGTAAAATCCTGTTTTTCTCAGTTTCACCGAGGCCGACATGGTCCGACAATTGCCGTGGCGAGTCACATATATATATATATATATATATATATATATATATATATATATATATATATATATATATATATATATATATATATATATATATATATATATATATATATTATTATATATATATATATATATATATATACATATATATATATATATATATATATATATATATATATTATATATATATATATATATACATACATATATATATATATATATATAATATTATATATATATATATATATATATACATACATATATATATATATATATATATATATATATACATATATATAATATATATATATATATATATAAAATATTATATATATATATATATATATACATATATATATATATATATTTATATACACATGGCCCTCGGAGGAGAATAATGGCCGCCCCTGGTTTAGAGGCTCCAGTGTAAACACTTTGAAACAGTGGCTTAAAGAACTGGGGGTCAACTCAAACATATTGAGTTGTAGCTGTAGAGTTCAAATAGGAGCTCTGGGAGGATTCTTAAACGATACAGAGACGATATTTTTGTGATTGCGGCTAGAATGTGAGCAGTGACCCAAACTCCAGAACAGTAGGTGGCGGTAATGCTCCTTTTACGTTGGTCTCTAACCGCTGTAAAACAAAAAGAAGAAGTCACATCCGCTGCAAGGGTCGAGTCTGCCGAAGAAGAAGAAGAAGAAGAAGAAGAAGCAGCTAAGGCGCCGGGGCTAACGCGGAGCTAACATGAGTGCTGCGGTCGTGGTGCGGAGGTTAGCGGCTCTGTCCGGGGCTTCCGCGGTCGGACTGGGGGCGTACGGAGCACACGGTACCGCCACACACCCCCACACACCCGCACCCGCACCCGCACACACACCCGCACCCGCACACGCACCCGCACACACACGCGCACACGCACCCGCACACACCGCACACACTGCGGGAGCTGTATGAGTTGTTGTGTTCCTTCATAATACCGCTTAATGACCCTAACCTTCTGAGCAGAGCGGAGATAACTCAAGTAAGAGTAACGTTACTTCCAAATAACATTACTTAAGTAAAAGTACAAAGTAATGGAAAAAGTATTTGGGGAAAATGTCTAATCACGTAAGTCATTTCAAGAGCAACGACTTAAAGTAAGGTCATCTTGTGTCTGTCTGTACATATACATAGCCCCATATGTTATATATAGATATGTAACGCGTCAGAGCAAGGGTTGCCATGTAATAAATGCAGGGTTTGTACCACAAGTGAAGATGGTATTAACACTTGATAAACCATAGACTGACCTGGTGCACCATGACCTTCCCGACAGAGTAACTTATCACACAGTTTCAGCTTAGGAAACTGACACCAAAGTTTTCGTTGAGTTTTGTCTTTGACCTGTCTGAGGTAAGGACGTCTCTTGTCTCGCACCCAGCTCTAAACCTCTGAAATAACAGAGTCTGCCAGTTGTGTAGACACAATATCAGCATTGATAACAGAAAAAGTCTGTGGTAATGTGGCAACCCCTGTACGCACCTGTGCAATATCACTGTCCACACAGCACACCTGTGATGGTACATTAGTCTTAACAGGGGGTTCCAGAGTAGAATCAGTAGTGGACAATTGGCCCTCATTGTCAACCACAGTTAGATTACCTTTGGACGTGATGGCGACTCTAAGCGCACTCGCCTAGCACTGGGAGAGCGAACGCGACCACCTTCAGAACAGTCTGGAGAGCGGCCACGGTTGGTGTTGTCCCTCTGTGAAGAGTAGTTCTGATGTGGAAACCGGTCTGATGAACTTGTTCGTGTGCGCTGATCCTGACGGCGGTAGTCGTCCTCCTCGCGTTGAGATGACATGCGGGTCGGATTCACACCATCAGAAATGTCATGGTAACCAGAGTCTAATACTTCTGGAATAATTAAATTATACTAAAAACAAGTGAGATATTCCAGGCTGAGAAATAGATTTTCAAAGTTAGGGGCCCCCAAGCAATTTCAGGGGCCCACAAGCGCGCGCGGCGTCATAAGAACAAGATAAATGTGTTTTAAACCTGGTTATTAGCATGTAAAACAATTTAAAGTACTTTCTGTTATTTGATATGAAGAGCACAATGAAGGCTCTGCTGAAGGAGAAGAAGAGAGCCTTCAGGTCAGGGAACAAGGAGGAGCTGAGGACTGTGCAGAAGGAGCTGAGGAGGAAGATCAGGCAGGCTGAGGCCGGCTACAAGAGGAGGATGGAGGAGCAGCTGCAGCAAAAGAACATTCAGGGAGTGTGGAGGAGCCTGAAAACCATCTCGGGCTTCAAAATCCCCCCTGCCCAGACAGAGGGGGATCTACAGTGGGTGAATGATTTAGATGCTCACTTCTTGAGGTTTGATCGATCACCCGTCCCTCCCCCTGCACAGCTGCATGCTCCCTCTTCCACAGCTGGACAATGCCGTGCATCTGTTCCTCTTCACATCTCTGCCCCGGACCATCAGCTCCCCACTTCGCCTGGACTCACCCATCCCCCCAGCACACGGTCCCCCTGCCAACCACTGACTGTCACAGCAGCACAGGTGAGGAGTGAGCTGAAGAGGATTAAAGTGAGGAAGGCAGCAGGACCTGACGGCATCAGCCCCAGGCTCCTTAAGTCCTGCAGATGAACTGTGTGGAGTTATGGAGCATGTCTTCAACATGAGCCTGAAGCTGAGGGTGGTACCACAGGTCTGGAAGACTTCCTGTCTGGTACCTGTGCCTAAGACACCGCGCCCCAAAGACCTCAACAGCTTCAGGCCAGTGGCTCTCACGTCCCACCTGATGAAGACACTGGAGCGGCTGGTCCTGGACCACCTCCGCTCCACCGTGAGCTCAGCCATGGACCCGCTGCAGTTTGCATATCGGTCCTGCTGCACCGCTCTCTCTCTCACCTGGAAAAGCCTGGCAGCTCTGTGAGGATTCTGTTCTTCGATCTTTCCAGCGCCTTCAACACCATCCAGCCGCTGCTCCTGAGGGACAAGCTGGAGACGGCTGGTGTGGAGTATGACCTGCAGAGTGGATCCTGGACCACCTCACAGACCGAGCCCAGTTTGTGAGAGCCTGGGACTGTGTGTCTGACACTCGGACCTGCAGTGTGGGGGCGCCCCAGGGCACTGTCCTCGCGCCCTTTCTCTTCACCCTTTTACACTGCAGACTTCAGACATGACACGGACAGCTGTGTCCTGCAGAAGTTCTCTGATGACTCTGCCATCATCGGACTCATTAGGGACGACGATGACGGGGAGGACAGAGGACTGGCGCAGGACTTTGTGGACTGGTGTCAGCGGAACCACCTCCTCATCAACGCGGGGAAGACCAAGGAGATGGTGGTGGATTTCCGCAGACGCCACCCCACTGCCCCCTCACCAGTGAACATCCAGGGACGGGACACTGAGAGAGTGACTCATACAAGTACCTGGTGTTCATCTGAACCACAAACTGGACTGGACTCATAACACAGACGCACTGTACAGGAAAAGCCAGAGTTGGCTCTACCTCCTGAGGAGACTCAGGTCTTTTGGAGTGACAGGGCCACTCCTGAAGACCTTCCCCTCCTCTGTGGTGCATCAGCTCCTGTAGGTGTGGCCTGCTGGAGCAGCAGCATCACAGAGAGGGAGAGGAAGAAGCTGGACAAAGTCATCAAGAAGTCCAGCTCCGTCCTGGGCTGTGCTCTGGACTCGGTGCAGGAGGTGGGGGACAGGAGGGTCCTGGCTAGATTCACATCTATGCTGGACCATGAGTGTCACCCCCTGCAGGACACTCTGTCCCCTGCAGGACACTCTGTCCCCTGCAGGACACTCTCTCTGCTCTGGAGAGCAGCTTCAGTGAGAGACTGATCCACCCTCGATGTGTGAAGGAAAGGTTCCGTAGGTCTTTCCTTCCTGCTGCTGTCAGACTTTATAACAAAAACTGTTAGTACTGAACACTCGCAATACTGACCTAACCTAATACTGATGTGCAATTCTGTCATATGTGCAATTACTGTGAAATTCATGTGCAATCTATGTGCTGTCGTGACACATATTCATGTGCAATTACTGTCGTGATCACATGCAATGGTATTATGTATTATTTATTTATTTATTTGTCTATGGGAGTTTTTATTTATTTATAGGAGATCTTCTACTGAAAGTGTTTTTCAGACTTCCTATAAGTGATCTGTTCTTCTGGATCTACCTCTGTATCTACCTGCGTTGCACCAATGAAATTTCCCCATGTGGGACAATAAAGGAATATCTTATCTTATCTTATCTTACAAATACTAAATCATATAAACCAGAGATCACGATCTTTAAAACTGTTTAATTTAATAAAATAATGTTTCTTACCAAATAAATACTGTTTACAGCATTTGACACAAGGAGATCTTGTGGAATATATAAAATCACATCCTACAAAATAAACTACTAACATATACACATTATATACATATAAACATTGCCCCGAAAATTAGACCGAGCATTTCCGAGGACACGTGAACGCAACACGAACGCAGCGGCCAATCAGATGCCCGCTTTCATCGATATTACATCACGGAGACCGCTCGGCTAATGAGAAGCGAGAAGACGTGTGAAGTGGGCGTGTCTGTCAAAACGAAACTTAAGCGGTGAAAATGCCCCGAATATGGCCAAATTACTAGTTAAATCTTGATTTTTTTTGGAGGAGGGGCATGGCGGGCCCCCTGCTATTTCAAACCGCGGGCCCGCCGGAGATTCAACTGCTTGCGGGCCCCGGGCCCCCGTCTATTTCGCAGCCTGTATTCAGGTTTTAACAGTGTCAAAATGATGCAAAAGTGTCTTCACATTTCAGCCAAAAAGCTGTGACCTCTGACCTCTGCTGGCCGGTGGTCAGAGCTGCTGTACAGGGGAGCGGTCACCTGTGTGTATACAACCACCACGTGTCCAGTCACTGGATTCATGCATCTGACCACATCATATTATTTTATGTGTCAAAAAGTGATTGAAGGGTTTTCATTAAATGTTGATATTCCAAGTTATAATTGTATTAATTAAGGAGGAAACAGTCATATATCTGACCTTTTATATTTTATATAACACACAACCTGTATCATCTCATACAGCGAGGGCAACAAGCATTTTGAATAAGGACGGGACGGCGCTCCTGCAGGGCGGGACGGCGCTCCTGCAGGGCGGGAGTGGCAGTGCGCCTCTGGCCCATTCTGACACCCACAATAACAATGTTTTGCCAAATCATTATCATCATTAGTATTTTAATCCAGTAATCAATACTATGAGGTTCAGATTCCTATAGGACTAATGTTATGGTCTGCTGTGAATGGTTTTATAATAGTTTATTATATATATATATATATGTATTTTTGCACAGGTTTCAAAAATGCAGACCCTGATGACTACAACATCATGGTAAGTAATCACTCACTTCACTTATGATTCATGTCAGTAATAAGGGTTCATGATTCAAATGTATATATTAAAATAATCTCTAATTTGCTTTATACTAATTTTAAGATTTGATGGAGAATAATTGGTATAGAAGTAATGACTCCTTCCATTTCTTCATATGTTACTTGATTACTCAAAAATAAAATATAATAGAACAAGAGACTATTCATACCAAGAACACAAAAGCAAAGTTCTATATAGATGTATACTTTCACACGGGGTCCACGTGTACATCAAGTATACTTTCACACGGGGTACACGTGTACATCAAGCATACTTTCACACGGGGTACACGTGTACATCAAGTATACTTTCACACGGGGTCCACGTGTACATCAAGCATACTTTCACACGGGGTACACGTGTACATCAAGTATACTTTCACACGGGGTACACGTGTACATCAAGTATACTTTCACACGGGGTCCACGTGTACATCAAGTATACTTTCACACGGGGTACACGTGTACATCAAGTATACTTTCACACGGGGTACACGTGTACATCAAGTATACTTTCACACGGGGTACTTTCACACGGGGTACACGTGTACATCAAGTATACTTTCACACGGGGTACACGTGTACATCAAGTATACTTTCACACGGGGTACACGTGTACATCAAGTATACTTTCACACGGGGTACACGTGTACATCAAGTATACTTTCACACGGGGTACACTTGTACATCAAGTATACTTTCACACGGGGTCCACGTGTACATCAAGTATACTTTCACACGGGGTACACGTGTACATCAAGTATACTTTCACACGGGGTACACGTGTACATCAAGTATACTTTCACACGGGGTACTTTCACACGGGGTACACGTGTACATCAAGTATACTTTCACACGGGGTACACGTGTACATCAAGTATACTTTCACACGGGGTACACGTGTACATCAAGTATACTTTCACACGGGGTACACGTGTACATCAAGTATACTTTCACACGGGGTACACTTGTACATCAAGTATACTTTCACACGGGGTCCACGTGTACATCAAGTATACTTTCACACGGGGTACACTTGTACATCAAGTATACTTTCACACGGGGTACACGTGTACATCAAGTATACTTTCACACGGGGTACACGTGTACATCAAGTATACTTTCACACGGGGTACACGTGTACATCAAGTATACTTTCACACGGGGTACACGTGTACATCAAGTATACTTTCACACGGGGTACACGTGTACATCAAGTATACTTTCACACGGGGTCCACGTGTACATCAAGTATACTTTCACACGGGGTACACGTGTACATCAAGTATACTTTCACACGGGGTCCACGTGTACATCAAGTATACTTTCACACGGGGTCCACGTGTACATCAAGTATACTTTCACACACACGCACGTACGTACGTCCAGATTAGTTCTTGGTGCATTACTGATCTGCACAATTACTACTTTATATATATAATATATAGTTGTAGATAATCATGAAAAATCCCAGTGAGAGCCTACAGATGAATCTAAACTTGAATACTGCTCTGGTGAAGAGTTGCGGTGATGAAGACTGTGTACTTCCACATGACATCGT